>NC_081432.1:24931898-25231898 GCF_949786415.1 Peromyscus eremicus
ATTTTCTTGCTATTGTGAGTGGGGCCACGATGACCATGGATGTGCAATTATACTGGGTATCTTTCCAAACGGCGACTGAGCTTTTAGGAATAAATTCATGCTGAGTTCCTTGACTCTTGACTGTGTAATAAATTCCTCACTTGTTGGGAATTTTTTGTGGCCTTGTGATAACATGAAAATGGACTGATCTACTACTACCACACTAGAAAATGAAGGTGACTGTGTTGAAGGTGATCATGAGGTATGTCTAAGGGGCTAGGTAATATCCTTTAAACAGGGTCAGGCAGAGTAGCCCCCCCAGAAACTCCCAAGTACCCTCATCCTTGGCTGGTGCCTCAGGACCTGGCTGAGGCCACCACACCTGGGCTCCTGCTGTGCCAAGAGGGGGGGCCCAGTCCAGATGTTTTATTTCTTGGGTTCAAACCTTAGCTCTGCTGTGTGACCTTGAGCAACTTGATCCACCTCTCTGAGCCTCTTTCTCTTCTATAAAATGAAGACAACAGAACACAGGGTTGTTGCAAGAATTTGATACCTCACCTGTTCCCAGATACTCCATGGCTCACTGCTTATGGTAGGCATTTGGTAGGACTTCAACAGGGCAATGTGTCCTTACCAAGTGCCAGGCCGCTTTCAGGACCATCACGGGATCTTCAAAGCAGCCTGATAGGAAGCTGGTGCTCCCCTCCCAGTCTTCTTCAGCAACAAAAGAGCAGGACACCCATCAGGATGCACTCTCTCTGGGTCACATAGAGGGTTCTGGAAGAGATGGATTCGCACCCCATTGGCTGGTTCCTTGTTTACCACTAGGTTGGGGATATATGTTCGCACACTCCTCTCCTCCATCCCGCCCCACTAAAGCCAGTCCCTTTTGTCCAGCTCTTCTCTCCCAAGGCTTACACCACCCCCCCCCCCCCCCCCCCCCCCCCCCCCCCCCGGCTTAGGCCAATCTCCTGTTGCCCACAGAGAAAGAACAGACACATTTTGTTTATTCTCGCAGAACTGTGTGTCCCCCGCCCTTCTGCCTTCAGGGGGATTCCTTGTTGCCATGCACGGCCTTTTGACCCTGAGGGACAAGTGCATGATGCCCTATTTAGGCCTCTCAGGACCCCACCGCGGGGACAGCACATGGCTGGTGGGAGGGACCGCATGTGACCGTGGACACACACAGGCCACCCTGCACTGGATTCCACTTTCCCAGGAGACGTGAGGGGCGGGGAGCACAGCCTTCCCCCCCCCCCCCCAACTGCTTGTCCTGAGCTGCCTGATTGTTCTGCCTTTGTGATGCAGAGCCAATTTTCCTAAGTGAATTGTGACCAATCAGAGGCCTGGCCTGCTTTCCTCCCTTCCTGTTTGTCTCACCTCCCAAGGTGCTGTTCTTTCCAGGGACACAGGCGTTTCCACCCGGCCACCATGTGCGGGGGAGGGGGTGGCCACCCTGCTTAGCCTAGCTGTGTGCTCTGAAGGTTCTCCTCTAAGGTTCTTGCTAAGGGTGTGAGCCTGGGAGGAGGCTGCAGGATGCTCAGGGCTTGGCACTGCACCCCTGCCCCCCCCCCCCTCTACACACACCCTGCAGGTCCTGGATGCTTCTGTGTCAGCAGCCTAGCCGGCTGTAGCTGCAGAGAGCGGTAGTGGGTTGGGGCAGAACTCTGGGCTTTAGCCTCAGCCTGTGTGTTGAGGCTTCGCCGTGGGAGGTGACAGGCAGAGCCAGGGCAGGAGATGTGGGCAGGTCCAGAGGAGGTGTCCTTGCCTCTGGTCTCTGACTTCTCCAGTTAGAAGGAAGAAGGACCACTAACACCCCCAAAGTCTGGCCTTTTAGATGCAAAGCGGGACGGGGAAGCTGTGGGCTCGGGAGACCTCCTGTGAGTGATGGAGCAGGTCCCCAGGGTGAGGGGTGTCCAGCCTGCACTTCATGGTACTCTCCCTCCACAGGCCTTCTTGACGTAGGTGGCCAGGTGCTCCCAGACTCCTTACCGTCAGCACCGGCCGAGCAGCTGCCCCACTTCCTGCAGGAACCACAGGACGCCTACATCGTAAAGAACAAGCCCGTGGAACTGCGCTGCCGAGCCTTCCCCGCCACACAGATCTACTTCAAGTGCAATGGCGAATGGGTCAGCCAGAACGACCATGTCACACAGGAGAGCCTGGATGAGGCCACAGGTGAGACCCGCCCTGCCCGGGCTCCCCAGAGATGCCATACAGCCATGATGCTCCTCTGGGCCTCAGTGTCCCCTCTGGTCCCCCAGTTGTTGGCTACAAGCCTCCAGCAGGGAACGAGGCTCCCCCATCCTCCCACACGGTGGCCAGTCTCACACTTGTGCACAAGATTCAGTCCTGGCGTTGTCCTTCCATAACTTTGCATTACGGGAAAAAATGGTGCCATTTTCCAGTTACATTCACGATGTGCTTCCTAGACAGAAGCTGTTCTTGGTGTACCAGAAAAGACTCACACGTGCTGAATAGCCCATGGGACCAGAAGTGTTCTAGATTTCAGAATTTTCTGGACTTTGAATTTGCCCGGATTGTGAATCAGATAGTCCCCGCCCCCAATTTAAAAAAAAAAAAAAAGCAACATTCAAAATGTTCCCAAACCGGAAACTTCTGCAACATTCTGTCAGTGCTTGGAAGGAAGGTTTTGATTTTGGAATGGGGTCGCATAGTACAGGCTTTGTGATCTTAGCTACTCAGGAGGTTGAGGCAGGAGGATGACAGGTTCAAGTTTATTTTAGGACACTGTCTCAAAACGTGAGAAGAGGCGGAAGGGCTGTAGCTCAGTGGTAGAGTGCTTGCCAGTATTCACAAGGTCCTGGGTTCAATCCCCTACATGGCAAAAAAAAATAAAAAGTTGGCTGGCACGATGGCCTGGTGGGTAAAGGCACTTGTCTTACAACCTGAACTTAATCCCTGGACCCACGTGGTAGAAAGAGAGAGCTGACTCCAGAAAACCGTCTTCTTATTCCAGATGCATGCTGGGCACACAGGCACTCACACCTGCAGGGGGGCGCGCGCGCACACACACACACACACACACACACACACACACACACACATAATAACTAAATGTAAAGATATTTTAAGTAATAAAATTGCTCATGCCTTTAATTGCAGCACTTGGGAGGCAGAGGCAGATTAATCTCTCTGAGATTGAGGCCAGCCTGGTCTACAGAGTGAGTTCCAGGACAGCTAAGGCTGTGCAGAGAAACCCTGTCTCAAAAAAACAAAAAACAAAAAACAAAAATAACCCAAAACTAACTAACTAAATTTGGGGAAGCATTTTGGCTTGCAGATTAGGGGTGCCCTGTCTTGTAAATATTACATGAATGAGCAAACAAGTGTTACTGGAACGCAGCCCAGACCCTCAGGAAGGAAGGACAGTGACTGAACCTTGGGGATGGGAAGAGGCACAAGGGCCCTTCCTGCTGAGGTGGGGCCCACGGGCTGCCAGGTGGTGGCTCAGTGGCTCTAAACATCTCCCGCAGGCTGGCAGGCCCCAGTGCCCCTGGCTCAGTGAAGGTGCCTGTCATCAGGCCCTGTCTCTGGTGTGAGAGCCCTGGGTCGAATGCTTTCCCAGAACGTAGACCTAGGAAGAGAGCACGCACAGGAACCCCCAGACAGAGGGGAGCCCCCAGACAGAGGGGAGCCCGGCAACCCAAGCCGAGCAGCACTGGCATCCAGCCTGGCTCTGACGTTGCTCTCCCTCCTCCTCCTCCTCCTCCTCCTCCTCCTCCTCCTCCTCCTCCTCCTCCTCCTCTTCCTCCTCCTCCTCCTCCTTCTCCTCCTCCTCCCTTTCCTGTTTCTTTTCCTTGGTCACGCCCGATGATCCCTTCTCAGTCTGTGTTTGTGTCTTTCTTACTTTTTTCCTTCTGTCCATCCCCCCACCTTCTCTCTCCTTCAATTTCTGCTTTGCTTCAAGAAGCCTTGATTTCAGACCTGCCCAGATGGAAAGCCCTGCCCCAGACTTGACCACCACTGAGCGCTGCTCTGGAGGTTCAGTGGCAGGTGTGAGCATGGTACCGGGACTCTAAAAGAAAAGACTTGATATCCCCACTCTCGTCTAAAAATCTGATGAATAAAAGAATTAGAAGCAAAACCAAACAACCTTTGGGAAGCTGAGGCAGGAGGATGGAAAGTTTGAGACCAGCCCAGGTCCACATACATAATGAAATCTTATCTCAACAAAAAAAGAAGAGAATAATAGCTTAACCCACCACCCAGACGCTATCACTCTGGCTGTGTGACTGCGGTGCACTCACTCAGCCTCTCTGAGCCCCGTGTCCTTCCTTCTGTTAGCCGGAGGTCCCAATGTAGAGGCAATAAGATGGTGTATGCACGGTGCCAGGCAGGCAGAGAACCAGGGCCCTCTGGGCCCTGCCAAACACCTCTGTATTCTTCTTGGGTGGGTTGTCCTGGCTTCTTAAAACTAGTCCTTACTTCTTTGGCCTGTGAGTCCCTTCTTGTCCCAGTCAGAGCCAACCACGAGTTCTAGAGCAAGCAAGAGGCGGTTTGCCTGCTGGGGTCCTCAGATGATGACCCGCGGTGGCAGTAACTCCATGGTTTCCTAGTAACAGTGCCAGCGCAGGGGTCTCGCTCCTGCTATCAGGAGCGCATGGTACCTGCTAGCCCTGAGAACTGGGGTTCTGTTGTCCCCCACAAGCTGTGCATAGTGACAGCGGTCCCACAGCCCATGCATGGGAAGACAGCTGTGACTAGGACAAGAGGAACAGGCCTCCTCGGGGCTCCTGCCTGGACCAGCGGGTAGCCCAAACTGCTGGTAACTGAAAGAGTGCCCTGGGCGTAGCAGGGACAGAAGGGTTCAAGGCAGGAGACAGTGTTCTGAGACCCTGTGGAAGACTTGGGTCTTTCTGCTGAGGGATCTGTGGAACATGTGTGTTCTTGACAAGCACAGACTAGCTGGGTGGTGAATGGGTCTGAGGATACAGAAGGCTGGCTTTAGCTTCCACACAGACCTGGGGAATGGCTATCGATACCTCCAAATGGAAGCCGGTAGGATTCTGCAGGGGAGCCACAGGCTGGGGTAGAAAGGAGGTGGTGTCTTCCCCTGACACCGAGGACCCGATCTTCTCTCTCCCAGGCTTGCGGGTGCGAGAGGTGCAGATCGAGGTGTCCCGGCAGCAGGTGGAGGAACTCTTCGGGCTGGAGGACTACTGGTGCCAGTGTGTAGCCTGGAGCGCTTCGGGAACCACCAAGAGTCGCCGAGCCTACATCCGCATTGCCTGTATGCTGCCCTGATTCCCCCACTCCATCTCCCCACTGCTGTCAGAGAGAGAAATACCTGCTAAGGGACAGCGTGTGTATGCCAGCCCACATGGGCTCTTAGACCCAGAAACCAGGCCCCCTCAGACCCTAGGGTTTCCAGCAGGCCTTGCCACCTGTGAAAGGAAAGCTGAGCATCTAGGCCAGGTCCCAGAGTCAGGGAGCAGGGCCCTGTTTCCCCAGGTGAAGGGAGCCTGTTATATAGATCCTTAGGTATACTCTGCCCCCTAGTGGCCACAATGGGCACTTCATGTTCCCATCCTTCACTTGATACACTTGGAACTCTTCTCCTCTCAGACCTGCGCAAGAACTTTGACCAGGAGCCTCTGGCAAAGGAGGTGCCGTTGGATCATGAGGTCCTTCTGCAGTGCCGCCCGCCGGAGGGAATACCTGTGGCTGAGGTGAGGGGGATGTGGCCAGCCAGGCAGGGCACTTCTCAGCAGCTGGAATGCCACAGCCTCTAGACCTCTGTCTGTCTGCCTCTCCTTCTGCACTCTACTCACACGGGACCTTGTCCAGCCCTTCATAGGTGCATGCAACCTCACAGGAAGAGAACCCCAGGGCTCCCTGGGTAGGCCCCAGGTCTAGTCTCTGACACCCCCACTTGGCACAGACCCAGGAAACCATACTTGTAGATACCGCCAGGTTTCAGTGCGTGCGCTCAGATGTCCACTCCATCAGCCAGACACCACCTTCCTCTTTCCCCACGCATGCCCTACACTGGTGTAGAAGTTCAGAGGGGACGTGTGGCTTTGCACCAGAGGACAGGCCTCTTACTCAGGACTCAGCTGTCAAGCCCCCAAACTTTGTTTTGATCACCTAGGCTTCTTCTTGTGCCCTCCTGGGCAGTGGGCACAGTGGGCACCTGGGTGGTGATTGCTACCTGTTGGCCTTTGGTCTCCTCAGCAGCCCTGCGAAGTGGGCAGAGCCACCCCGTTAGAGATGGGAGGGATGGTGTGACCACCTGGATTGTGACCGGTAGTGAGTAGCGGAGCTGAGGACTGAACCCAGGGGTCCTGCTGTGGGGGGCTGAAGCTTTGAGAGGCTTGGGGGTTGGAGGATAGACACTAGCAATCAGTCTGTGCATGTTTGGTACTTCTCTGAGCCCAGCATGCCACATTCACCCCTGCCCCATGGGGTGGGTGCTGTTCAGGGTCCATCTTACAGTTGGTAAAATTGAGGTCTTGGGTCTCCCAAGATCACTCCACTGGTAAATAATGTGCCCCACGGTGGTGCTGGTACCTGTTGCTGTCAGGTGTGAACCTGGGTGTGGATATAGGCAGGGCGGGGTATTCTAGTTATGCTTGGACCCCACCTTCCCTCTGCAGGGGGCCCGTCCCCAGTGCCAGCAGGCAGACAATGAGTCCCCACTGCTCCCCTCCACAGGTGGAATGGCTCAAGAATGAAGATGTCATTGACCCCACTCAGGACACCAACTTCCTGCTCACAATTGACCACAACCTCATCATCCGCCAGGCTCGCCTGTCAGACACAGCCAACTACACCTGTGTGGCCAAGAATATTGTGGCCAAGCGCCGGAGCACCACTGCTACAGTCATTGTCTACGGTGTGGATGGGGTGCTTGCCGGGATGTGCCGGGGTTATCCTAGGTGCCCTCTATGGTGGGAGCTCTCGGGTGCTAGGGGGAGGCCTGCAGTACATCCCACCCATTCTGACCTCCAGGACGCCAGTGGGCCCCCTGAACTGTATGGAGAAGCAATCTAGAGAGATAAGTGGCCAAGTCAGGCACTCTGGGTCCATTACCCTTCTTCTCAGGGCTCCTTGGCCATCTCTAAAAAAACACCTACTTCTTCTTAGTCAGGCCCAAGGCAGGGTCACAGCCAGATCCTCACACTCAAGTCATTTTGTCCCAGTAGGGGTAAGGGTGTTACCCAGGCTGTTCTCTGCTCTTTCTTTGGGCCCACGGATGGAGGGAAGAACCGTAGTGAATTCCTGTCCTGGAATTCAGTCCCAGGCCAAAAGCCAGGTACCCCATCACACATTGGGTGGCCTTGGTTAAGTGTTAACCTTCTAGCCTTCCTGTGTTACTATGCAATAGGCCAATAGACAGTGACCTCCTAAACCTTTTCAGGTGCCCAGACCCACAGGTGAAGGGTTCCAACCAGAGTGGCTGGGTTAGTAAAGTTGGGTGATGGGTTTGAAAAACCCGGAGAAACCCAGATCCATACTAACTGTGTGATGACCCATCCCTCCAGTGAATGGCGGCTGGTCCAGCTGGGCAGAGTGGTCACCCTGCTCTAATCGATGCGGCCGAGGCTGGCAGAAGCGTACGCGGACCTGCACCAACCCAGCCCCACTCAATGGAGGTGCCTTCTGTGAGGGACAGGCCTTCCAGAAGACAGCATGCACCACCGTGTGCCCAGGTAGGAGCCACAAGCCCGTCCAGGCTCCTCTGCCTGTGGGATGTCTATACAGCCCCCTGAGCAGCAAGGAGTCCAGACCCCAGGTCCTCAGCATGCTCTGTAGTCTGTAGCATCTGATTCTGCCCAGACTGCTGGAGAGCTGGAATCGGGCCGTGAGCTAAAGCTAGATAGGGCTCCTGACTTTGAGAACTGCTGGGGTCCCAGAGAGCTTGCTGCATGTATCTGTTGGGATGCTTGTTGGCTGCAGATGTTCTTCCTATTAACAGCCTCCTCCCTGTCTGTCTTTCCTCTGTTCATCTGCCCCTGTCCTTGTCCATCCAGCTGTGCTTGTCCTTTGGTTATGTATATGTGACCGTGTGCTGTTTTCTCACCTAAGTTTTGGGCTCTGTCTGAGCCAGTAACCTTAAGTATCTTTGTTACAGTCTGCTGAGTACATCTAGCTGCCCCTAGCCTGTGGCTGTATGCATATGGTATTGATTTACTGACTGGCCTGCACATAATGTTGCATGCATGCGTATGTGTGCGCATGTGTGTGCATTGCTGTTACTGTTTCTGTGTTGCTGTTGGAATGCATAACCGCACGTGCTGTGTTCCCACAGTGGATGGAGCGTGGACGGAGTGGAGCAAGTGGTCAGCCTGCAGCACAGAGTGCGCGCACTGGCGCAGCCGTGAGTGCATGGCGCCCCCACCCCAGAACGGAGGCCGGGACTGCAGCGGAACGCTGCTTGACTCCAAGAACTGCACCGATGGGCTGTGCGTGCAGAGTGAGTGCTCTGGAGTCAGGTGACGGACCCCTCTGCCCCTGTCCAGCCTTGAGCCACTGTGCCCACCCTGAGCAGAGCAGCCCGTAGGGCGTCTGTCCAGCCCCCCGCATCCTTCATCTCATCCGTACTGTGACCCCCATCACCTCGTCTACCATCCTTTATCTGTCATCCATGTCATTGTCTCCCCCTTTATTTCCCTTGACAGATAAGAGAACTCTAAACGACCCTAAAAGCCACCGTAAGTCCCATTTCATGACTGTCCTCTTTCTTCTGGGGATCCCTGGCTCTCCTCGGCTGGCTTTCCATGGGTGTGGGGTGCAAGGCAGGGAGACTTGATGACATTCCCCCCCCCCCCCCGCCCACCCCCAGTACAACCCCATAGGATCCCTCCACCTCATGCATCCTGCCACACTCCCATCACAGAGAGGCAGGCAGACTCTTGGCTGACAGAAAGGCCCCAGGACTCCCCTTACCCTCCTGGTATAGAATAGGACTCTGACTCTAAGAGAGAAGAAGAAATCTGTCCAAGGAACAAACCAGGAAGGTAGCAGAGCCAGGACTTGAACCCAGATATTTCTGTGGCCAGAGCAGATGGTCTTAATCATTGTCCCTCCTCTACGGGACATGCCAGGAGACAGTGTCCTGTCTGTCCCACACTGTACCCCTAGCAGCTGGGCCATACCTCCCAAGTTAACTCTGGCGAGAGTGGTACTGCTCCGATTCAGCTCCCGGGTGACTTCTCTCCTGCCCCTCGGGCCCTTGCCACTGCGACTGCAATATCAGAGCAACACAGCCACTCCCTCAGACTGGCCTGTGGTAATTAAAGAGCAATTTCAGATCATTCTGGAATCATAAAACCTGCAGGGAAGTCTTCAGCCCAGCACCCCGAGAGGCCAGGCCGGTGGCTGATTAGGAAGTATAAATCGCCAAGCAAGTGGCCCCCAGTGTGAGTGAGGACATGAGAGTATCTGAGCCAAGCTTAGGGAAGAGCCTGCTCCTGCTGGGGCAGGAGCCTCCGGAGAGGGAGGAGGTCAGCCCTGAGGAAAAGTCTCTAGCAGCTCCCTGGTTGCCAGGATGCTCTGGGGAGCCCTTAGTGAGGACTGCTGAGTAGAAAGGCAGTGTGGAAATGAGCAGGTTCCCAGAGCAGGAAGCCATGGCCTTCCATGCTAGGAGGCCTGGGCTCACCCACGGGTGCGGAAGGTCGGGCGTTGGAACTCAGGCTACCTCTCCCAGAGTTCCCTGCTTTTAATGAAACATGAGTGCCTCTTGGAGCTCCTAAAAGAAGCAAGGTCAAAGAGCATCTGCCTGGTGGCCCCCATCTTGGCTGTGCCTGAGCTGGCTGACGTGAAGGTCGCTCACCCCAGGTGGCTTTTAAAATTCATATTTCACTTAATTAGAAGGAAATTCATTAAAACACACAGCTCCTCAGTTGCGCCGGTCACATTTCAGTTCTCAGTCGCCGCCTATGTCTACTTGAGTACACAAGGGACCGTGTGGATGGGATATTCCCATCCTCCTAGAACGGTCGGTCTGTGGACCCTGCCTCTGACCTTTCCAGATTCCTGCCTGGCAATAAGTAGTTATCTGCAACCACAGCCCCCTGCTGGAGGAAGGGGGTGTAGCCGTGGGTGGCCTCCCCCAGTTCACCTCTTTTCACCCACCTGCTCATCACCTCTCCATCCATTGCTTTGCCTCTCACGCCACTCCTCCCGCCCTCTCCACCTCCCATCCTTGGCATGGCCGAGGAGATTGCTTAAGGAGGTTTCGGGGAGCCAGGGCCTTCGGTCATAGGGAGGTCGTAGGCCCGGAGCGAAGCTTTGTCATTTAGGGCGGAATTGTGTGCCCGCGTGTTTCCAAGCCTCACACCCCCCGGGCTCCTCAGCTTGTGAATCAGACCCGCTGGTTCTGTTACCTTCAACACTATCCTAAGAGGATGGGCAATAGGGCAGGGATTTTATGACAGTGTATGGGGGTGGGGGTGGGGGGGTGGACTCCTGGGGGTGCGAGACTTCCCTGAGGCCACCGATCTGCCTTGGCAGGTGAAGCCTGGAATCTAGATTTTCCTTGGGACCCTCAGAGGGCCCGCCCCTTACTTAACCCTACTGCTTCTACAGTCCTGGAACCCTCAGGAGATGTGGCGCTCTATGCGGGCCTCGTGGTGGCCGTCTTCGTGGTTGTGGCCATCCTCATGGCCGTGGGCGTGGTCGTGTACCGGAGAAACTGCCGGGACTTTGACACGGACATCACTGACTCCTCAGCTGCCCTCACTGGCGGCTTCCACCCTGTCAACTTCAAGACGGCAAGGCCTAGTAAGGACCTGGAGGAGCCTGGGGTAGCAGGCACGGTGGGGGGGACCGCAGAGCAGTGGAGCTGTCACCAGAGATGGTGGGTTTCTCCGTTTGTCTGAAGCTCCCCGTGGCAGGTGGCAATTGAGCCTTCTGTGGCCAGACCTGTGGAGAGGGCAGAAGGCCCGGAGGGAACAGAGTAGGCAGGGCCAGTGTGGGGATGGGCAGGGAAGGTGAGTCTGACTATCACATTCACCCCTGCAGACAACCCACAGCTCCTGCACCCGGCCGCCCCTCCAGACCTGACAGCCAGCGCTGGCATCTACCGTGGGCCCGTGTACGCCCTGCAGGACTCCGCCGACAAGATCCCCATGACTAATTCGCCCCTGCTGGATCCCCTGCCCAGCCTCAAGATCAAGGTCTATAACTCCAGCACCACCGGCTCTGGATCTGGCCTGGCTGATGGAGCCGACCTGCTGGGTGTCCTCCCGCCCGGCACATACCCAGGCGATTTCCCCCGGGACACCCACTTGCTGCATCTGCGCAGTGCCAGCCTTGGTTCCCAGCAGCTCCTGGGCCTGCCTCGAGACCCCAGCAGCAGCCTCAGCGGCACCTTTGGTTGCCTGGGTGGGAGGCTGAGCATCCCTGGCACAGGTAGGCCCGTGGTCCTGTTCGTTGCTCAGATGGGAAAAGTGAAGCTCGGGGCGGATTATATATACATAGAGAAGTCTGGTCGAAAACCTGAGATCAGGCCTGCCTGGGCCTCTCGAGGTCAGGGGAAGTCTTGGGTCAACCACTTGGAGGGGACCTCACCGCCCCTGTCGGGTTGGGAGAATGGCTCTTATCGTTAAAAGTCCCACAGAGAGGTCCCAATTTTGAGAGACAGCGGGGCAGGGGTACCCATCTCAACTTGTGCAGGTATCAGCTGGCTGGTTTTCAGAATGCTGTCCTGAGCCATCATGGAACAAGCACAAGGCCTTCTGACACTGTCCCCCCCCCAACCCCCCCAGCAATGTTAGAGACTCCTGTATTCCTGGGCATACCAGCTATGGCCAAGCAGCCTGGCTGCTCCCTATATCCACCGCCCCCCCTCTTCCCCAATCTAGAGTCTTTCCAGAACTTCCCTAAGCTGGAGCCAGGTCCCACCCCATTCCTCTCATCCCCTCTACTTCCTCCGACCTCCTTCCTGATGACCTTCCCTTCCTCCCTAGGGGTCAGCCTGTTGGTGCCAAATGGAGCCATCCCCCCGGGCAAGTTCTATGAGATGTATCTACTTATCAACAAAGCCGAAAGCACCCTGTGAGTAGACGCTCCAACCCTGGCCAGGCGGCACCCCTTCTCCTCTGCCCACACTGGGCACAGATACTTCCATATGCCCCCTGGAGCTTGGTCCCCAGTGCCCGGGGTCCCCCGGAGAAAGCGTGTTCTAATTGGGTAAAACCTGGCAGCAGTAAATCCTTCCTGTGTAGAGGGGACTTATCAATGACTGCATTGCTTACCGTCCCATGGCTGTGGCAAATGCCTGGTAAGAACTTAAGGAGGTGGCATTGATTTGGGCTCACTGTAGTGACAGCTCCTCTGACTGGTCACAGGAGCATGGCGCATCCGTGGTCAGAACTGGAGAGGGCCAAGCACTGGTGCCCCAGGGTTCCCCTTTCCTTTTCATTCAGTCTGGGTCCGTAGCCCACAGGATATGCTGCCCACCTTCAGAGTAGATCTGTCCTCCTACTTAACCCTCTCTGGGGCACCCTCACAGACAGGCATGTCAGGGGTTGCATCTCTTCCATGACCCCAAATCCACTCAAGTCCACAGAGAAGATTAACTCAGAGCTAGTAAGAAAAATGGAGCGTCTCAGCTCGAACATGGGCCTTAGAACGTGAACAAGAGATTC
Source organism: Peromyscus eremicus (assembly GCF_949786415.1). Classification (NCBI taxonomy): domain Eukaryota; kingdom Metazoa; phylum Chordata; class Mammalia; order Rodentia; family Cricetidae; genus Peromyscus; species Peromyscus eremicus. Next base: position 24,944,495 of record NC_081432.1, read on the forward strand.
ACATGTACACACGCTGTGTGCGTTGTTTATGAGAGGTCATTCCATCTGAATGGTGGTCACAGGCAGTTAATGAAACATCCTGGAGAGACATGAGGAAGTGTTCTGCTTAAGGAACCTGCAAGGATGTTTTCCCTCATGCTAATACCTTCATGCCTCCAAGAACACGGGCACACCGCCCTTTCTGAAACACTGGTGGTTGTGTAGATTAGAACCGGCTCTCCCGAGGGTAGTGTAAACGGCATGCAACCCTGTTGCCCTGGCTATCTTGGAACTCACTATGTAGACAGGCTGGGCTTGAACTCAGAGATCAGCCTCGGCCTCCCCAAGTGCTGAGATGAAAGGCATGCACCACTATGGTTTTGTTTATGGTCTCAAATGGCTCCTCCTCCCCCCCCCCCCCAAGATGGCATCTCCCTATATACTCCCCAGGCTGGCCTCAAACTTAGAGATCCATCTACTTCTGCCTCCTGAGTGCTGGGATTAAAGATATGTGCCATGCCCAGCTCATTCTGGTTTCTGAATCTTTCATTCTTTCTCCTCAACCCCACCCCCACCTTTTTTTTTTTTTTAAGATTTATTATGTAGTTTTCTGTCTGCATATGTCCTTGCAAGCCAGAAGAGGGCACCAGATCTCATTACGGGTGGTTGTTGCTGGGAATTGAACTCAGGTCCTCTGGAAGAGCAGTCAGTGCTCTTAATCACTGAGCCATCTCTCCAGACTGTGTTTTGTTTTGTTTTGTTTGTTTGTTTGTTTTTGTATTTTGGTTGACTTGTTTTGTTTTAAAGAAAGTAAAGGAAGACCAGAATGTTATGTAAAACCCCAGACCTTTGAGGCTGTGCAAAGCTTTGGATGAGACTGTTTTGACGTAACAGCAAAACCTAGAATGTAATTCCTGGTGTAGACCACATCCCTACTTCCCACCGCTGTGATGTCTGCAGCCTCAGACCCCCGAGCAGCAAAGACTTGCCTTGGGTGGCACAGGCCCTGGGTGGAGGTGGGGGCCCTGCAGGAGTGAAATGTGCCCCTGCTGCATGTGTTCTTCCGGCCTTCATTCACTGTCTCCCTCTGCCCTCCCCCTAGCCCGCTTTCTGAAGGGACCCAGACAGTATTGAGCCCCTCGGTGACCTGTGGTCCCACGGGCCTCCTCCTGTGCCGCCCTGTCATCCTCACTGTGCCCCACTGTGCTGAAGTCATCGCCGGAGACTGGATCTTCCAGCTCAAGACCCAGACCCATCAGGGCCACTGGGAGGTGAGGCGCTGGGTGGAGTGGCTGACTCTCTGAACGGCTCCTCTCCTGACCGACCCCAGCCCAGAGGACAACATTCTCTTCTCCCCCTGTAGGAGGTGGTGACCTTGGATGAGGAGACCCTGAACACCCCCTGTTACTGCCAGCTGGAGGCTAAGTCCTGCCACATCCTGTTGGACCAGCTGGGCACCTACGTGTTTACGGGCGAGTCCTACTCGCGCTCTGCAGTCAAGCGGCTCCAGCTGGCCATCTTTGCCCCAGCCCTCTGCACCTCCCTGGAGTATAGCCTCAGGGTCTACTGTCTGGAGGACACGCCTGTGGCATTGAAGGTAGGAGCATGTGGGGGCACTGCAGGGGCATCGGCACAGCCTACCATCAGTTGCTCCCCTCCCAGGGTGCATGGTCCCGGCCAGGCGTCTTTCTGACACCAGCCTCTATCAGTCAGTAGTCACTCTTCCGTCATCAGACATCATCAGAACAGCACTGGACTCTTTTTTTTTTTTTTTAAATATGTAATTTTATTTATTTTTATTTTTTTTAACTTTTTTTTTGAATTTTTTTTTTAAGATTTATTTATTTATTATGTATACAGTGTTCGGCCTGCATGTATGTCTGCAGGTCAGAAGAGGACACCAGATCTCATAGATGGTTGTGAGCCACCATGTGGTTGCTGGGAATTGAACTCAGGACCTCTGGAAGAGCAGTCAGTGCTCTTAACCTCTGAGCCATCTCTCCAGCCCCAGCACTGGACTCTTAAACAGGGGTGGAGGCCACAGCTCCTGACTCTGGGCTGGAGGTGGGAGACAAGCAGGGAAATCTCTTTTGAGAAGTTTGAGAAAGGGGACCTCAGACCTAAGACCTGGATAGCAAGTTGTCACTCTGGGTAGAGAAGAGGAAGGACATTTCCAACCAGCAGAAAGACTTTCTGCCAAGACAGGTGTGGACGGTGTAGGGAGTGTGTATGTGTGAGCACGTAAGTGAGAGAGAGGGCTAGAGAAACGAGCCGCTGTTAGTAAGCTCGGGTCGTGCTTAGTAACTGGGATGCTGTCCAGGGGCAAGGGGCCCAGCTGTGGTACACCCCTGTTCACAGGTGCTCTGTAGAACGGTCTGCAGCTATGGTGTGTGTGTGTGTGTGTGTGTGTGTGTGTGTGTGTGTGTGTGTGTTGGTAAACAAGAGACAAAGGCCAGTTGGGAAACTGGGGCTAAGTCCCAGACAGCAGGCAGTAGCCAGGAGATGAGGCTGGACCTTGTGGTTGGTCAGTAGGATGGACAGACTAGGGACCGATGGGATGAGCGAGCGTAGCCCAGACTTCTAACAGACACAAAGAAAAGCCAGTGGAGACCAGAAGTGAGGGAGAAGCAAGGGCAGGTGAGGAGATGTTGTTAGGCGGAGATGGAAGATGTAGAGCCCAGTGTAGGCACCGCCTGTTGTACCTGTCTCAAAGTCACTGTCCCTTTCCCAGGTCCTCAGTCTCATTCTAGCATGATACTGGAGGATACAGAGTTGGCTCTCTCCTCCATCCTTCCAGCAGCCCTCTGAGAAGCCTCATAGTTCTTCCGGACAGACCGGATGGACCGATGCCTCCTCCCGGCTCTGACTCGGGGTCTCTCCTAGTCATGTCTCTGAGGCTCATGTGGCTTTCTCAAGCTCTGTGCTGGGGACTGATGCAACACAGACGGAAAGATCTGGTGGCATTGGTGCTAGCTAGTGTTCATCCTGGCCAGAGGGTGGTGTGAGGATCGACAGGGAAGCTGCCACATTCTGGCCTGATTGCGTTCTTTACTTGTTCAAGCCCCATCTATTCACTCTTCCTTCCCACTGCCTTTTTGCTCTTACTATACATGTCAACAGCCTACGTGGCCACCCAGCTACTAACTATCTCTTCACTCAGGTATCTTTCCTTCCAAATATTCTATTCATATACCTACTCCTTTATATATCCATCTGCTTACCTGTTTACCCACCTAACCCGCACATCTATCCAGCGATCCATTCAATCATCCGTCCATCCTTCCATTCATCATCTTTGTGTTCAACCATTCCTTTACTGTTAGTATCCTACCTGTATGTCCAACTTATCTATACATTTATCTAATTCTCCTTCCAAGCTCCTGTTACCCACACATGTGTTCTCTATATGCATCTGTCTATCCCTCTATCTGTCCACCTATATCATCTATCCAGTTTACCAATTATCTGTTTATCCCCCATAACCTGTAAGTAAGTCTGTCTGTCTGTCTGTCTATCTATCTATCTATCTCCCTCCTTCCCTTCCACCCTCCCTACCTACCCATCCATCATCCATCTACCCACCCATTTTCCATTCATCCACTCATGTATCTGCCCATCCATTCGTCTGAAGCACCTTCTTAATTGGATCACATGGGTCTGGCCCCAGACTAACAACTTGCAGTATAAAAGACCCCTGGGCCAAGGGTAACAAGTCCCTCCCACTGCCCGTCAACAGGAAGTGCTGGAGCTGGAGCGGACTCTGGGCGGCTACCTGGTAGAAGAGCCCAAGCCTTTGCTCTTTAAGGACAGTTACCACAACCTGCGCCTCTCCCTCCACGACATCCCCCATGCCCACTGGAGAAGCAAGCTACTGGCCAAGTACCAGGTGAGCACTGGGCCTGGGGAGGGGCGGGGAGGGGCGGGGAGGAACCACTGCTCCATCCTTTGTAGTGACGCAAGCATTGTTTCCCGGGTCTCTCATCCCTGTCCTGTCTCCCCAGTCTATTGTCCTCCATGATTCCAGCCATCTTCAGGCCCAATCCTAAATTCTGTGCCAGTGACAGCCACGTCTGCAGCCCCTTTTGCACCCCCCCCCCAAATACCCATGCCTATCACCTCCACATCTCCTTCAGGCCCTTTATACTGCACGGTGCTGGTCTGGGGCCACACCCGTCTAAACAAATACAAGCCTTGCAGACTAACTCTGCTGATCTCTGCACTCATGGTCCTCTGTTCCATTCTGCAGTATATGCCACCATGGAGGCCCTAGGTGCTCCCTGCTCCAGCTCGTGTACACACACACACACACACACACACACACACTTCGGTCTTCCCTTCCCATACAGGCTCATTTCTCAGCTCCCTCCCAGATTCAAAGGGGTCAGCACCGTTTAGCTAGCCAGCTTTCCCTACTCTGAAAACATTCCGCAGAGAGACCTGAACTGCCCCCAGAGGCCCAGCTCTCCCTGAGGCTGGTCCCCACCCACTTCTGGCAAATGCCTCCTCTCTCCTGCAACCCTCCCTGACCACCTGCCTACCTCTCCTGCAGGAGATTCCCTTCTACCACATCTGGAACGGCAGCCAGAAGGCCCTGCACTGCACTTTCACCCTGGAGAGGCACAGCCTGGCCTCCACCGAGTTCTCCTGTAAGGTCTGCGTGCGGCAGGTGGAAGGGGAAGGCCAGATCTTCCAGCTGCACACCACGCTGGCCGAGGTGAGGGTTGGTGACAGCCCAGGGGACTGAGGCTCTGGCACACAAGTGCACCTCACTCCCCAGCATCTCCCGTGAAGACTCCTCCTCTTCCCCTCAAGTCACAGCAGGGACCTGGTCACCTTGAGGGAGCAACCATCACTTACTGAGCGCTGTTCACATGGCATATATTACCAGATCAAGTGTCACACCCACAGGGAGCGGGGCTATAGTGGTCCCGGTGTGGGAGATGAGAGTCTCAAGGCTGGGGGCTGTAGCTCACTTGTCAGAGTGCTTGCGTAGCACACATGGTGTCTTGGGCTCCATCATCAAATAAACCAGGCATGGTGGTGTACTCCTGTACTCCCAACCCTTGGGATGTGGAGGCAGGAGGATCTGAGGTCATCTTCAGCTACATTGTGAGTTTAAGGATAGCCTGGGCTACGTGAGACCCTATCTAAAAAAAAAAAGGGTCTTAGGGAAGGGAATATCATTAAGGACTGGCCTGTGGCTCCCAACCGCTAACTTCAAATTGAGCTTTAGACAAAGCCCCCTAAGATGACCAGTGTAGTAGAAATCACTCACCTGACCTCTCTAGACTCTGTTTTCTACCTATACCACAGCTGGTCTTCATGGCCTAGGCCATGGCTATGACTCCTGGGGCTTCCTCCTCCCAAGGCTGAGTCAGCGTGTGCCCAGGGCTGATCCCAAGTAAGATCACACCTGATACGGGGCCCCAAGCCACCCTTGCTAGAGAGGACCTAGAGGAGACAGAGGTGAGCGTAGAGCCCAGGGCATAGTTAAGCTATAGCCTCAGCCCTTCAGCCCCTACCCAGGCAGGGAGACGGGATGGGCTCCTGTCCATCACGGGCTGTATCACTCTCCTCCCGACCCTTCCAGACGCCTGCTGGCTCCCTGGATGCACTCTGCTCTGCCCCTGGCAATACTGTCACCACCCAGCTGGGACCCTATGCCTTCAAGATACCACTGTCCATCCGCCAGAAGATCTGCAACAGCCTGGACGCCCCCAGCTCTCGGGGCAATGACTGGCGGCTGTTGGCTCAGAAACTATCGATGGACCGGTGAGTATCCCAAGCCTCTGTTGTCTTCGTATCCCAGCAGGCCAAGGCCAGCTCCCCAGCTCCGATCCCCTTGTGCCGTCATCAGTGACAGATCCACAGCTGGGTTTGTACGCACTGAGTCTGAGGTCACTGTCCCTCTGCCCAGCGTCCCTCTCAGAGAACAGGCCTGTGAACCAGGTGGGCTTTGAGTGATCGCCACATTCTCCAAGCCCTGCTCTGCCATAGTGTAGGCAAACGCTTCCTTGCCCATACCAGGGGCAGACCCAGCCCTGACACCAGGTAGCCGTGATCGCTACCAGCGTCTCGGTGCCCAGGCTCTTTTAGGGTACTCTGAATGCCAGGCATACGTGGTGAAAGTGTTAAATGGTCACTTGCTGGAAATTCTTATCCACTGGCCTTGAGCAGGGATAAAAGGTGGTTCAGACCGTGAAACGCTTGCGTCATACGCATGAGGACCTGAGTTCAATCCCCAGAACCCATGTCAGAATGCCGGGCATGCTGACACACACTTATAAATCCCAGCACAGGGGAGACAGAGACAGGAAGGTCCCTGGGATCTGCTAGCCAGCCAGTCCAGCTGAAGAGTGAGCTCCTGGCCAGTGAGAAACCCTGCCTCCAATGAGGTGGGCGGTGTTCCTCAGGATGACACAGGAGATTGTCCTCTGACCTACGCACACGTACGCGTTAAAAATTAATTTTTAAAAACAACTGGTTACTAGAAATGGGAGGGGCTGAGAAAGATGGGTAAGACCCCGCTCCTACCCTCAGTGGAGCGTGTCCTGCGGGGTCAGGCCCAGAATGAAAGTGAATGTCAGAGAAGTGTGTTAGCACAGCAGCTTGGAAGGTCTCTCAGGGTCCCCACATCTTTTGATGATGGTGATGAATAAGAGGTGAGGGTGCTTTGGGTGAGCTTGGACCTCATCGGCAGTGTGAGCGGCTGTGGGAGTCAACTCTTCCCCTCTGTGGAGTTCATCGGGCCGTTTAAAGGGGTAAAGATGGATCCCGGCCCACAGTTCCAGAGGCTTTGGCTCCTGCTCAGCTTTTGCCGCTGCTGTATGTCAAAGCTGAGCACTGTGGCAGGGGGGGGGGGGGGGGCCTACGATGGAGCAAAGTCACCTCAGAAGTAGACCACATGACCGGTTTCTTCCATCATGTCCCACCTTCCACAGGTCCACCCCCGGCCAACTATCTATTTAGATGTCACGAGCGTGTGTTCAGAACGTGTGTGTGTGCCGCACACTCTGCACGGGGCATGTGTGGAGGTCAGGGGACAACCTTGGGTGTCGGGCCTCACCTTCCACCATGTTTGAGGTGGGGTCTCTTGATTTTGCTGCCTGTGTGCCAGGCTAGCCCAGGAGCTTCCAGGGACTCCCTTGTCTCTGCTCCCTGAGGTGGGGATTGTAGACATTCACACTATGCATATGGCTTTTATGTTGGTTCCAGGGATTTGAACCCGAGTCCTCACATTGACCCACGGAACTGTCTTGCCAGGCCTTAATCAGATGTTGAGTCCCTCCGTGGGTTTATCTGTTGATGAATGTAGAGGCTCGGGACCCAGGCACTTGTTCAAAGCCCCACCTCAAAAAAACACTGCTTGTAGGAGATCAGGCCGTCCATCCACGAGCCTTTTCGGGAATACTGCATTCCCAGACTCTAACAGGAGATAACTGACGTTGTTCCTATTTTGGAGATGGGATGAGTCTTAGAGGATGCACTGATGTGCATGGGGCTGTACAGCCTGCAGTCGGAGGACCTGGGATTCAGACCCAAGGCTGTTGGAACTCTGGAGCCCAAGGCCTTCTAACTGCCTGGGTCTTCCCAACTCACAAGCAGATCACCTCAGGGAAGCCAACATTTCTCTCTCCTTCCAACAGGTACCTGAATTACTTCGCCACCAAAACTAGTCCCACGGGCGTAATCTTGGACCTCTGGGAAGCTCAGCAGCAAGATGATGGGGACCTCAACAGCCTGGCGAGTGCCTTGGAGGAGATGGGCAAGAGTGAGATGCTGGTAGCCATGGCCACTGATGGGGACTGCTGAGTGCTTGTGACCACAGGCCAGCTGGGGCCAGTATGAGACAGTGTAAGGAGGCCTAGCAGCCTCTCCATGGGGGTGTCCAGCCTCCGCCGTCCCTGGCTCACAGCGGGAACGGTCCCTCACCCCCCTCCCTGCCACAACCTTCAGGCCACCACCAGCCTTAGAAAACCTCTATGCTCTACTGCTGAGAGGCCAGGATCCTCTGCCTCACCGTTTCCTGGCTCACACTGGGATGGGCTGAGGCCTCTGGGGCAGCCTAAGGCCAGAGACTTTCCCCCTCCCGACAACCCACCACCCTCAGGCCTGTGACTTTGGGGGCCCACAGGTTTCAATTCTGTGTTCACATCGTCTTTTGCTAGGGATGTCTCTCCTTTTCCTGGTCCTCTTTGAAAGGTTGAGTTTAGTTCAGACAAACTGCTGTCTCCTATCTACAAGCAAAAAAAAAAAAAAAAAGGAAGAAAGAATGAATGAACACTTCCTAAGTCAGTGAGCAAAAACCACAAGGGAAAAAAAAAACCCAGTTTCTTAGGAAACGCAAGTGATTTATTATCCAGATACTTGGATAGGTCCTTTTTAAGAAAAAACAAACAAAAAAGTAAGAAAAGAAAAAAGGGGGGTGGGGTGGGCAGGGGGACTTTTATTCTCCAATGTGGTTAAGAGTGGCGAGCGCATTCATGGGCACATGTGTGCACATATGTGTACGTGCTCGGGTGTGGAAATGCTTTGCTCCTCCCGAATCCATTGTGGACTAAATTCCGACAAGGTCTCCGTTTCCCCAGCTTTGCAGGGAGCTGGTATGGGGTTTGAACCATGGCACTGGGCTCTAAATCTCAAGTGGAAGCTGGGGCCTGGTGGTCCTCCTACCCCCTAGACCCCCAGGCAGATGCCCTTCTGTGGCCTCCTGAGTTTCTGAGAATCTGGCTGGCTGTGACCTGGGGAGACTGTTCAGGTCTTTCTTACCCTGGAGGTTCCTGGTCTAGTAATGTGGCCCAGAGGTGAGGTTCCTGCGGAGAGTGGGGGAGGGGTCCTCCAGGTTCTCAGGCTGGATGGCTTTGTGTCTAGGTAGGCACTGGCCGGTCCACACCCCTGCGCCTCCAGTCCTTCATTCGCCCGTTCACTCTCCTGCTGGGATCAGGACATATGAAGGTAGCCTTTACTAAGTGGACGCCTTCACTCCTGGCCACAGCCTGGGATTTGAAAGTTGGAGCTTCTGAAGGGGGAGCAGGTTTCCTGGTCACAGACCCAGCAAGCGTCTGTGTCCTGGCTTCCCTGCCGCAGCTCCTGAGGTGGGGCTCTGAGACTGAGACCAAGGTGCCCCCGACACCTAGGTAAACACTGCCTCAGACAGTGGCCCTCAGCTCTTCCTGCCAAAGATGCCCATCCCTGTGGACATGACCTTGCTGGTCACTGTTAGCCCATGCACAGAAGGGACCTCTGTCCATTTGCACCCCGGGAGTCAGAAGACCAGGAACCAAGTCCATGCTGTGCCGTGTGACTTTGGGCACATAGCTGCCTTCTCTGGGGTTCAGTGTCCTTTTTATCTGTGAGGCCCCCTGAGGTCTCACACTCTTCTGGACTTCAGAAGGGACTCAAGTAGTGAGAAGTTGATCGTGGTCTGTATGACCTCCTTTGCCCATCCTCAGAAACCTGCCTGCCTGGGCACTTGGCAAGTGGGTTGCAGTTAGCTGGAGCCTGGGGTAGGGCTCCGAACGGACAGTTTGGTAGCAGCGACCCAGGTAATACCTGCCAACTCTGGCCCGAGCCGGGGCTGTTGGCTTGGCTTTTTCCACTTCCTGCCTCCAGTGAGCTGGAGCCTCCTCTACCCATTCCTGGCCAGCTTGGTGTTGCCGGGTCCTGCAGGGTATTTGTGTGTCATCTGGGGTGTATGTGTGTGTGCGTGTGTGGTGTGTGTGTGGCACACGTGTGTGTGTGTGTGCATGCCTGTGCTTTTCAACTTGGGCACATCAGGGCACCCCCCTCCCCCAGAACGCACACACCTGTTCCCATATGTGGACATGGCCTCTGTGCCCAGGCTTGTGCCCCTGGAGGTGGCCATGCCTGTTTGCTGTCACAGGTCAGTCAGTGTATATCCTATGTGCCTCTCCTGCCCTCTCTTATGGGGCCCATGATTCTGAGCTCTGGCCGGACTCCTCCTGAGGGATAGGGACCCTCCTCATCCCTGGATCTTCCAGGGCCCTCTGGTCCCCATCTTGAAGCTCCCGGGCATCCAAGTCAGCCCCTTCCACTCACCCTCGGAGGGCAGGTGGCTGGGAGCTTGGATGCAGGGATGTGAACATGGCTCTGTGTCCCTGGATTATATGCTGGGGATCCTCTCAGTCCCACCCATTCGTTCTGTAAACAACCTGTAAATAGCCTTCAGCATTCCTCTTGTAACGAGATTAATTTTTATGAGATAAATTATATTTCCTAGTCTAATAAAAAAAGAAAAAAATCCAGGTCCTGGCCTGTCGGATGTCTTCTTGGTGTCTTTTAATGGCAATTGGGTGTGATTGTCTTGTTCTTCCCAACAATCCACAGCAAGTGAGAGCTCCAATCCTTGATCCAGCTCAACCCCTTCACCTTACAGAAGGGAAAATGGGTGGAGGGGAATGGGCTTTTCGACAGGTGCACAGCAAGTTAGGTCCCCATGATGGCCTGGACCTCACCCTGCTCATCAGCTAGGCTTAAAGCACAGAACATAGGTGGCGGGGGGGTGGGGTGGGGGGTGAGGTGGGGGTGGACTAAGACCAGCACCCATCTGCCTCCCCATTCAGAAGGATGCGCCCCAACTGAGGCTGGGGGTGCTTCCAGTGCCGTCAGCCTGTGTTGTGAGGATGCTGTCCAGGCAGGACAAGAGTGACGTGAACACGGGTTGAGTGGTTGGGTACCAGGCACAGCTGAGCAGTTAACAACCCGGACAAATACCCGTCTAAGGGGGAGGGTGGCAGCATATTCTCTCGCCAATGACAGATAGCATTGAGTTCTCCCAGCAGGTGGCCCTTCTAATGAGATCAATGGACTTGTGTCAGTTTTCCTGCAGATGGACGGATCTGCAGGCGGAGGGTTGCATGTCTTAATTTTCACGACTGTTGGGTTACCTCCATTTAAACTGGTCCCCATCACCCTGTCCTCACCCTGTGACTTGGTCTGGTTGGCAGTTCCCAGCCTGTGTTGCTCCAGTCCCTTGAGTTTGGAGAGCCCTTGGCTCCGTTATGGAGGAGCACAGTGCCCACCACACATTTAAGGGTGGCGCCACCTAGTGGTTGCTTTCTTATCCCTGTGGCGAGACCCTCATGTTAATACAGGGTGTCTCCAGAGATCGAGGTTCCTATGGGCCTTGCCCGCCCTGCCTCCCCAGCACCTGTGACTGGCTCTAGGCCTGTCTCAGTGTGGAGAGCATGTGAGGCAGGTCTGAGATGAGACGTTAATAAGAAAAGGGAAATCCATGGGTCCTCTGGGTGTCTGGTCTGGGAGGGAGGCAGGGCACATGGTGTGTGCACACAAGTGTGCACACACTTCCATTTGGTCTGCTCTCACTACCTGGGCAGCTTAGACCTGAGACAGCCACATTCAGCGAGTTTCTAGGCCCCAGAAACTGCCCCAGGGTGAAGGTGTGTGATCTGAAAATTCAAGGAGAATTTATTGATACGACAGGCAGGTGGACATGTCCTAGGGGTAGGGCTGGGGTATGGGGAGTGAGCTAGGCTGGGCAGCTCATAGTGTAAAAAGTGAAACCTGTAGATGGTACACCGGGGTCAGGGTGAGAACAGGAAGTAAGGGTCCTTCTTGCCCTGAGAGAGTGGTTGTCTTGGGATCAGTGGGGTGGAGAGGACGGTGTGGTCCTCGGCACAGAGTTGTGAAGCCCATTGGCCGGCAGAATGAGAAAACAGGACAGGCTATAGAGGACAAAGGGGTCTCCCAAGCCACCATTAACTCTAGATCACAAAGGCCAGGCCTCAGAACGTTGTACCTAGACTGAGGTTAAAGCCGCGGTGTCTCCGAGTCGTGGGAGAGAAGCCGCTGCAGCGCTTCCCCAGGATGGCAGGAGGTCTTAGTTGCCCCCCCTCTTAGCAGCGGGTCTCCACTTTGGCAAGACCTGCACAGATGCCATCCAGCCACAGCAGAAGAGGGGCGGTAGGGCTTGGTGTGGACTTTGGCGTGAAGGAAAGATTCTCAGAAGGAACGTCCTGGAAAACCTGGCCCTGGGTACTGTGACTAATTAAGCCACCTTCTGCGTCCTTAGAGCCAATGTGCCACAGGGACAATAAGAAAGCCACCACTAGGTGGCGCCCGAAAACCGATGCAGTTAGAACCCGGAAGGAGCAGCTGTCCCAAAGTTCCGGAGTTCCTGATGTTTCTGACCACAACCCCGGGAGCTTGGAATGCTTTTCTCCAGGCATCCCAGGAGCGCCCTCCTCTGGTGTATAATGGGAATAGCAGTGAGGCTTAGAGCTGTGTGGGAGCCCGTTCTCGGGTTCCTCGTGGCTTTACCCAGCAGGTCCGCATAGAGGATGATTAGGGCCACGGGCCTGAGTGCAGGTGTCTGAGATGGTCTGCACTTGGCTGTGCTAGGGGAGGAGGTCTTTTGCTCCACCCCTTGGCGTCTCTATAAATACACTGGGGCAGAGACAGTCAGGGCCCATTGGAAGAGATTTCAGGCCTTCTCAAGGCTATCCTTTATTTTCTACCTGCTTTATCTCCGCAATATAAATCCTTCTATCTAATATTTCCTGCTGCTCGCACTCAAGAAAACTCTGGGGAACTGTAGGGTTGGTGGGTAAACGCCCAGCAGAGCTGGATCACAGAAATCTCCATTAGAAGTAAATGGTGAATTAACATCCATAAAAAATTGAAAAGAAAACCAACTAGAATTCCAGACCCTGTGAAGAGACCCTTCTCCTAAAAATATGTATTTTTATTTTATTTTATTTATTATTTTTGTTTGTTTGTTTCAAGACAGAGTTTCTCTGTGTAGTTTTGGTGTCTGTCCTGGAACTCACTCTGTAGACCAGGCTGGCCTTGAACTCACGGAGATCCGCCTGGCTCTGCCTCCTGAGTGCTGGGATTAAAGGTGTGCGCCCCCACCACGGCCTGGCTGTATTTATTTTTGATGGGTATGAGAGAGAGCACACACGTACCACAGCGTGGAGGTCAGAGGACTACTTCGTAGAGATGGTTCTCTCCACCCACCACTTACAATAGGTTCCCGAACCCTCACCCACCGAGTTATCTGGGGACACCAGAAGCTGTCCTTCTAAAGGTTAGCAGACTGACCTTGATAGAAACAGAAAGGCTTGGAGGAGGAGGCAAGCATGGGGAGGGGCTGGGCAAAGGAGAGTGGAAAGAGCACCTGGACAGAACAGTGCCAGCTGTGACAATGAGAAAAGGGGGCATCCAAGTGAGTCCTCAAATACTGTGGAATCAAACGACAGAACAGTAACGTAAGACCCGGCAGCGGCTGCAGCCTTGGAGTGTCTTGGGGTCTCTATGACCCAGCATCTCTCTCTGCTGTGATTTCCTCTTACAAAATGACCTGGGCACTCCTCCACCTAAAGATGAAGATTAGCCAGGTATGGCGCCGCACAAACGTAATCCCAGCAGCACCGGAGGATGGAGAGTTCAAGGCCATCCTCAGCTGCATAGTGAGCTGGAGATCAGCCTCCTCGTGAGACTCCACCCTGGATAACTCCTGGGTCACAAAAAGATGATCACCCCCCCCCCCCCAGAGACCATCACCATCATGCACCAAAGCCTACGCAGTCACAGCAAGCAGCTGCTTGTACTGTGGTCAGGGACCCCAGCTCAGGTCCCAGCGACAGCCAGGACCACTGAGAGACACACAAACAGGTAAGAAGGCAGTTGGGGCCTCAGCCTCTGGACCTTCCTAATGACGGAGACCACAAGGCAGAGACAAATGTGTTCACTGGGCACCGCCCATGGCATAATAAACACTTGACGCTGCTTTGTGTAAAGGGCATTCGTTTTAGGCTATAGTGAGCAGAAATGACCTTCTGGGGCACAAGAATAGCTCTGTTGGGTGATGGTGACTATTGAGTCTCATCCTGACAGAAGCATGTGGGCTGTCTGTGAAGTTATCTAGATTAGTTGGGAAGAGCAGCAGTAATATGGTTGGTGCCGTCCCACGGGCTGGGGTCCCTGGCTGGGCAGCATTCATTTCTCTCTGCCCCTGAGCAGGCATGCCATGTGACCAGCTGCCTCACGCTCTGCTCTTCCTCCCAGGACTCGCCCTACCCCCCATGATGGACTGTGAGCCATCAAAGTGTGAACCAAGAAAAGCCCTCCATTAAGTTCCTGCTGCCCAATATCATATCACAGCAATAAGAATGGGAACTAATAGAGACTTCTTGGCCAGGATGCGGATGGTGCGGTTGTTATCATGTGCATTCATCCACAAGCACCACCTGAGATTTGCATGCGGATCTCTATGTAGATTATGCTTCTGTGGGGACATGAGAGATCAGAAAGCAACAGAGAGCGTGGGATGGAGCGTGTAAGAAAGTGTGGGTCCAGGAGGCTCCTGAGCAGGCAGGGGGCTTAGGGGGTGGGATGAGGTGGGGCAGAGAGGGGACCAGACTAAGAAGGAGTGGTAGAGGAACTTCCTCGTTGTAAATGCAGAAGAGGGGTAGGGGATACAGGGCAGGGTGAACACCCTCGTGACTTTCAACTTTTCTGTGAAGTGGGGACAGGAGGACAGACAGTGCCGGTGGGATGTGGCCCTGCGGTTTGAAGCAGGTGAAAGCGGAGCTAAGGCGTGTGGGGAATACTGGGAAGCCCTGGCTTGGATTGGTGGTCATGGATTCCAGTGGACCCACCCGAATGCTGGTGCCTCTCCAGCGACACTCTTAAACTGGGTCTAAGTGAGCCGCCCAGGGTTGGCGCATAGTGGTACCAGGGAAACAGAGACATGGGTGTTCAGGGTGTTACTAAGACCTCGGGCTCTAAACAGACTCAGGATGAAAGTAAAGGGGTGTCCCGTGTATGGAGCAGGGACAGAGGATTCAAGGACCGGAGCCCCCTAAAGGTCAGAACTTTCTGAGGGAGCTGATGAGCCAGCACGCAGCAAGGAGAGGTGACTTGAGTTACCTTGGGGAGGGACTTGGATTAGAACTAGTTATTGCAGGGATATTAGAAGTATGAGTGTGTTCCGTTTGGGAGCCCTGGAACCCTGGCGGGTGGGATGGGGTGATTCTGGCGAGCCTAAACCCGAAGCTTGTGCAGTGGCAGAAAAATGGCCACAAGATGGCAGCATCTACCGGTGAGTCCCGATAGACGAGCTTGTGCCTGCCAGGCTGACTCCAAAGAAGGTACTCCTACCACCTGCGCGGCGGGTGGAGGGGCAGGGGGTGGAGGGGCAGGAGGAGGGATACGTAGGAAGCCCCTATCCTTTCGTCTTGTTTTGTTTTTTGGACAAGAAAAGTATAAACTAACTTTTTTGGAAATGTGTATACACAATTTCTTTTGTTTCTTTTGTGGATTTAAATTTTTAATAATTTTATTAATTTTTAAAGAACTTCATAGAATTATTTTGATCATACTCATCCCCAACTCCTTATCTGCCCAACTTGCTGTGCTCTCTGGCACATGCTCTCTCTCTCTCTCTCTCTCTCTCTCTCTCTCTCTCTCTCTCTGCCTCTCTCTTTCCTCATGGGGTTCAATTTCTGTTGTCTAAATTCTGAGTGTGCCTGCCCTGGAGAGGGGTCAACCTATCAGGGGCCACACCCTTAAAGAATACTGACTCTGCCTCACCTAGCTGCTCTTCCGGTAGGGGTAGAATTGCCCTGCCTTCTGTCCACCTGTCTCCTTCCACGATGAGATTTTGTCTGGCTAAGTTTGTGTGGGTCTTGTGCATGCTGTCCCAACCCCTGTGAGTTCATATGTGCACCCCCCCATTGTGCCCCCAAACACTATTTCCTTACAGTCATTTACCACCTCTGGCTCTTATAATCTTTCTACTCTTTTTCAGCGACCCCTGAGTCTTCCCTGAGAGGGAAGGGTGTGGTAGAGACCTTCTATTTAGGCCTTTTTTTTTTGTTTTTGTTCTTGTTTTTCTGAGACACGGTTTCTCTGTGTAGTTTTGGAGCCTGTCCTGGAGCTCGCTCTCTAGACCAGGCTGGCCTCGAACTCATATAGATCCACCTGGCTCTGCCTCTCGAGTGCTGGGATTAAAGGCGTGTGCCACCACCAGGCACAGACCTTCTGTTTAGGACTGAGCACTCCACAGTCTCTTATTCTCTAAATGTTGACGAGTTGTGGGAAAAGACCATATGGTAAAAAAAAAAAAAAAAACAAAACAAAACAAAAAAAAACCCAAAGACTCTAGGTGTAATGATCCCTGTTCATTGTCAACCTGACAGACGTTAGAATCATCTAGCAAGTGGGCCTCTGGCCATGTCTGGGTTGCATTACTTAAACTACACTCATTGAGGTGGGGAAACCAGCCCACTGTGAGTGGCACCAATCCCTAGCCAGGGAAATCTTTAACTATATAAAGATGGAGAAAGCGAGCTGAGGACAAGCATGCACACATACACTGTTCTCTGTTGACAACAGCTGTAATGTAATCTACTGCTTCAGGCCTATGCTGCCTGGACACCCCTGCCTAGATGGACCGGAAGAAGAACTGTGAGCTAAAAGAAACTGTTCCTGCCTTATGGTGCTTTCACTGGAGTGTTTTATCACAGGAGCAGAAAAGTAAATGAAGACAGCTGGTAGAGGCAGAAAACAGAGAGCTTGTAGACCTCCAGTCTTAGAAGATGAGGCCCTAAATACTTTTAATTTAGGTTTAAATCTTCCCAACACTCAGTTTGAATCTTCCCAACGATGTCTATGTTGGTGAGTTTTTTGTTAACTTGGCACAAGTTAGAGTCTTCCAAGAAAAGGGAACCTCAGATTCCATCAGATTGGCCTGTAGGCAAATCTATGGGACACCTTCTTGATTAATAATTGGCCCCCTGGGGACAGTGCCATGCCTCGGCAGGTGGTCCTGGGTTGTATTAAAAGCAAGCTGAGCAAACCGGAAGGCATTTTTATTCCATGGCTTCTGCTTCAGTCCCTCCCTCCAGGAGTTCCTGCCTCTTGAGTTTCTGCTCCAACTTCCCTTCATATGGACTGTGTGTGACTGGGGCATGTGAGCCACTAACCCCATTCCTTCCCAAGTTGCTTTTGGTCGTAGTGTTTACCACAACAGTAAAAAGTAAACAGAGACAACCTCCTTCTTTTCCTCCCTTCCCCTCTCTAGATTTATGTCAATGGGACAGAAGCGAGAGTCATCTGAGAGGAGGGAGCCTCAACTGAGAAAATGCCTCCAGAAGATCCAGCCCTAAGGCATTTTCTTAATTAGTGATTGATGGGTGGGGGAGGGGCAGCCCATTGTGGGTGGGGCCCTCCCTGGGCTGGTAGTCCAGGGTTCTATAAGAAAGCAGGCTGAGCAAGCCATGGGAAGCAAGCCAGTAAGCAGCACCCCTCCTCTGCATCAGCTGCCTCCAGGTCCCTGCCCTGCTTGAGTTCCTGTCCTGACTTCCTTTAAGATGAGAAGTGATGTGGAAGTGTAAGCCAAACCAACCGTTTCCTCCCCAGGGTGCTTTGGTCATGGTGTTTCCTCACAGCAACAGCAATCCTCAGACACATGGTAAGAAAAGCTGCTCTTTAGTAAGCGGACTTTACATCTATAAAGAAGGCCCTTGTGCAGGAGGGTGGCCCTCCCCATTCCTGATGGCTTTTTGTCAACTTGACACAATCTCAAACAGATCTATGAAGAGGAAATCTCAGCTGAGGAATAGCCACCATCAGATTGGCCTGTGGGGCATTTTCTTGATTAATGATGGATGTGGAGGGTCCAGTTCATTCTGGGTGGTACCACCCCTGGGCAGGTGGTCTTCGATTGGATAAGAAATAAGACTGAGGTCTGGTGTGGTGGCACATGCTGTTAATCCCAGCTCTGGAAAGGTAGAAGCAGGCAGATCTCTGTGAGTTCAAGGCCAGCCTGGTCTACAGAGTGAACTCCAGGACAGCAAGGGCTACACAGAGAAACCCTGTCCCAAACACACACACACACACACACACACACACACACACAAGGCTGAGCAAGCCACTGAGAGCAAGTCCTGTAAGCCAAAGTTCCTTCCTGGGTTCTGCTTCCAGCTTCCTGCCTTCAGTTTCTGCTGGGACTTCCCTCAGTGAAACTCTAAGGTGGAATTAACCCCTTCCTCCCCAAGTTGGTTTTACTCAGTGTTTTACTACAGTAAACGACACAGGGAGATGAGGAGAACTGCACAGGCCACCTTCCTGTTTGCTGGCTTTTCCTGATCCTAAGGCTCCCTTGCCCACTCTGTGCCCTGGAGGGGATGTGCCTATGGTGGTCTGGAGCATGCCAGCTTGCGCTCTCCCACAGGGCCATGCTCCAGTCCCCACTCCTTCCTCTTGCACTTGAGGATGGTATTTAAACCTGAGCTTAAGGCTGTGTTTTTGAGAACTGCTCATTTCTGAGCCTCACCCATGTGTGCATGTGTATATGTGGGTGTGCATGTGTGTACAATATGCACATATGAGTACATGAACATGCATGTGTGTACATGCGTATGAGTGTGCATGTAGGTATGTAGGTGTGCACGTGTGTCTCAAGTAGCCTGGGCTGACAACATACTCCCTATGTAGCTGAGGGGGGCCTGAACCCCAGCCCCTCCCAAGCGCTGGGTGATAGGTGAGCATCTCCACACCCCCTGCGATGGAGGAAGAGTCTTGCTCCGGGTCACCCAGCTAGTAAGGGTATGGGTAGAAAGAGGGCCCGGACTTCTGCCACTCTTAGGTGTTTCCCTCGCCCCCCCCCTTTTTTTTTTCTCAAAAAGAAGACAAAACAAAGCAGGTCTGCTCCTTAGCCCCTACTCGGGCCCAACTCTTCAGAGCTCCGGCACCATCTTCAGCCCTTTTCCTGACCTATATCTCGGAGTCTCCCAAAAGTTTTCCTTCTTTGGCGTCCGGATCGCTCCTCCACACACACCGGCTCTGAGTGCGCGAGTTGGCCTCGGCTCATGGCCACCAAATAGCTTCAAGCTCTGCGTCCCCTTCCACCTAGGCTGGGAGGCCAAGTTCATCCTTGGGGCTGCATCCTGCTCTGGAAGTGTTGGGGGGCGGAGAATCAGAGAGTGGTGAGGCACCTCAGGGAATGAGGAGGGGGGAGATTCTCCCGGGGGATAGGGGCGGGATGCTAACAGGGCGGGTCCTGGCCCAGAACTTCGCTTTCTGCACTTGGCGAACGGATGCCTGCAGTTTCAGCCGTGCGCCAGGAGGGGGCGCGCTGCGGGTCGGGGCCCGGTGGGAGGTGCCAGGGAACCCGGAAGCGCTGGGCGGGGCCGGGGAGGGCAAGGGCGGAGCCCGGCCTGGCTGATCCCTAGGCGCAGTGGCCCGGCTCCCGGGACCTGGTGAAGGTAGAAGCGCGACAGCGACAGTAAGTGCGGGCGCGGTGGATCCCATGTTTGGCTGGGTCTCCCCGCTCCCGAGGCTGAACCTGGCCTCCCCGCCTCACTCTCTGATCCTGCGTGTGGGGACAGGTCAGCCTGAAGGATCCAGAAGGCTTTGCGGGTCCAGATCGAGTGCCACAGCTGTCTCTGTGGAGAGAACTTGTCCCAGCCTGCTGTCAGGCTAGCTCTTCGCCCCCAGCCTGTGTCCTCAGGAGCCATCGAGGCACGCGCACACGGGCTGGCCAGGCTCTTCTCAGTCCCTAGGCGCCCACCCTTTCCAGCTCTGATTAGCCCTTACCCCCCAGGACTCCAGGCAGGAGCAGGGGCAGCCTGGCCTGGGGAAGCTCTTGGCCTCCTCTTCTTTCTTTGTCTTTCTCTGTTCATGCGAAGCCACAGCTACCTTTTATAAAGAGTAATAAGGCTTTGCTCAGTCTGCTGCACCGCCGGTGACCCGGTTAGAGAGGATCCCTGGCAACTTCAGATGCTTGGTCAAGGCTGAATGGTCCTTGATGAACAGACACCACAGCTGAGAAGGGCCTCCGGGCCTGTGTGGATCTGGGTCACCCGCGCTGGGCCCCCGCACCCACCACACTCCTAGCCTGAACTTTTGGGAATGGCTCCTCGCAAGTTCTCTGGTGGTCTCTGTGGTTCATGGTTGTCTTTTACATTTAAAAAGAAATTAAGTGTATGCACGCTTGTCTTTCTGTGGGTGTGTGAAAGTTCTTTCAGGTGCCCACAAAAGCTACGAGAAGGCATTGACTCCCCTAGAGATTCAATGGAGTTATAAGTAGTTGAGCACCTACCTGCCTTGGGTGCTGGGATCTGAACTCAGGTCCTTTGAAAGAACAGCAAGTGCTGTTGACTGATGAGACATCTCTCCAGCTCCTGTTTACATTTATTTAAACAATAATTTTAAGTGTGTGTGTGTGTGTGTGTGTGTGTGTGTGTGTGTGTGTATCTCCGTGCATACTCTGTCTGGTTAGATGGTCATCTTTGGTCTCCATGTGAGTCAAGGCTACAGAGGGACCCTGCTCACCCTGACAGGACACTGTAGAACCTCCGGCCTCCCTGCTCCAGGGCACAGCTGCAGTAATCTGGGGTGATGTCGGGGCCCTGCAGAGTCCATTCATGCAGCAGTGTTGATGAAGGTCCCCTTGGGCCTTCTCTGCTCATAGCTTCATGCTGCAGGACGCCTTCAGGAGGGAGGTCTGCAGGGACTTGGAACCAGCAGAGTCACATTCCTAGACCATCCCTAGGGTTGGGGCTTGGGAGTCCCCAGGGGGCACGCAGATTGCCTGGCTGTATCATTTCATACCACTGTGACCTGGCATGTGACAAGTGGCTTGGTCTTTCTGAACCTCAGACTTATTATCTGTGGATAGTACCTAACAGTCGGCTCTCATGGCTCACATGTTGGGTGTGACCGTGGCATTCTGAAGTGCTGCAGTTGTTTCTTTGTGAGTAGGGTCTCACTTAGTCCAAGTTAGCTCTTGAACCCTCTATGTAGGAGAGGCTGGCCTTGAATCCTGATCCTTCTGCCTCTACTTTCAGAATCCTACTGAGTTTTAGGGGTGTGTGTGTGTGTGTGTGTGTGTGTGTGTGTGTGTGTGTGTGTGACTATTCCTGGCCCAATTCGATGATTAAACAGCTAATACACATTGCTCAAATTCAAAAGGCACAAAAATAAGGACTAACAGTGAAGCTTCCTCCCTGTCCCAGTCTCCCTCCAAAAACACCCACTGTTGGAAGACCCCTGTGTATCTTCCAAGGTATGTTGAGCGCATGCACAAAAGCATGTGTGTGTGTTTCCCCCTACTTACACTTTTTGCATAAAGCAGAAGAGCTGGGGAGCTCGTTCTTTGCCCATCAAGGGTTCTGATTCCCAGGTGAAGGCCTTTAGCCCAGGCTTGCCCTTCTGCACTACTTGTCTCAATCTGTACCTGCAAGGGTGTTCACACCACTTGTCCCATACTGTGTATGCATTGCCCATGTTGTCCTTGCACAGCTGAGATGACCTCTGAGGTCACTACCATTCTGACAGCCTGTCCTTTTTCCAGTATGGCATTTGACTTTCTTCCTGACCCTAAAGCCCGAAGCTCTCCAGCCAGACTTCAAGGACAGGTTAGACCCGGCATAGGCTAGAGATGTCGCCTAGAATAAGTCAGTCCCCAGCCTTGATGCCTGCTCACCTGCCCTGTCTGTGTCTCTCTCTGCTCCCACAGTGGCCGTTGCCTCCGAGGACAATGTATACCACAGCTCAAATGCCACCTACAGAGCCTCGGGCAGCCCTCACAAAGCTGACCAGGAAGCCCTGCTGGGGAAACTACTAGACTACCCAGCCCCCGGCCTGCAGAGGCCAGAGGACCGCTTCAATGGAGCCTACATCATCTTCTTCAGCCTGGGAATTGGGGGCCTCCTCCCCTGGAACTTTTTTGTCACTGCCAAGGAGTACTGGGCGTTCAAACTCCGCAACTGCTCCAGCCTGGCCTCAGGGACGGACTCTGAGGACACAGACATCCTGGTAAGGGCTGTTTCCCTCACAAGGGGAGCAGGTAATCTGGAGCCAGATCATCCTTAGGGGTTCTGGAGCGAGGTCCTTTACATGTTGAGAATATGGGTGTTGATGCAGATGCTGTGTGGGCACAGTAGGAAGAATCCACTGGACCCTAGGCCTTGCATTATGCGGTACCCAGGCCTCGTCTCTACCTCCTGAGGCTGAAGGGATGGAGCTGGGCAGACCCAACCCCTACTTCAGACTGTCTGCCATTGTCTGTGGGAGAAGGATGGACATGATGATTCTATACAGTGTGTAGTGGTGCATGTTAGAATACAGAGTCTCAAGGTTGGGGATTTAGCTCAGCGGTAGAGTGCTTGCCTAGCAAGCACAAGGCCCTGGGTTCGATCCTCAGCTCAAAAAAAAAAAAAAAAAAAAAAAAAAAAGAAAAAAAAGAAAAAATACAGAGTCTCTGCTTCCAGGAATTGAAAGTGTGGCTCTTACAGTGTTAAGTCAGCTGTGAGGTACAGAAAATACCAACCAGTAGTAGCTAAAATGAGGGATGGTCATTTTTCTGTCACAGTCAACTTTGGGCAGGTGGCTTGCTTCGCCACACGTAGTCTTCACATCCAAGGTCACCTCATAGTCCAAGATGGCTGTTGAGGCTCCAGCCATTACAGCATCTGTAGGAAGAGAGAAAGGAGGGAATGCCTGTTGCTTGTAAGAAGTTGTACCTTCCTCCTCTTTCCATTATATTGGTCCAAACTCAATCATGCGACTCCATCAGCTACAGAGAAGGCTGGAAAATGTAGTCTTTTTGTGTGTCCTAGAGCTTAAAACCAAGGCTTCACACCTGTTAACATGCCCTGCACACACACACACACACACACACACACACACACACACACACACACGAGAGAGAGCTGTCAAATACGGTCATTAAGCATGGTCTTATATCATAGCTTTGTAACACTGTTGTAAACTAGAGGCCCTATAGCTAAGCGAGACAGAGTGTACCAGTCTGTTCCCCATGGCTGGGAGCAAAGTACCACAAGCCAGGTGAGTGGTAACCTTCCTTCTGAAGAAAGGAACATCGCTTTGGCTCTTGGTTATGGCCCTCGGTTGAGAGGCTGTGTCTGGAGGTGGCGTTTTTTTTGTTAGCGGCATCTTCAGGTGGCACAAGGCATCTTGTGATGAGGAAAGACGAACATCTGTCTGGTCCCTCTCCCTCTTCTCATAAAGCCACCAGGATGCACCTGTGAGGCTCCATCCCGTGACTAACCGTAATGCCCTCTACACGTCCTAGTTGGAATCGGTGTCCATCCTCTTTATCCCTCCCGGTGAGGAATGTATTTCTGTATAGGAAAGTTTGGGGGGACTCAGACCATACGCCACCTATATCCTAGCGGGGAGTGAAGTCTTGGGAACACACTCAAGTCACTGTGGCCTGGAGCAAAGGGACTTGAAGGGTGAGCAGGAACTGCCGCAGGAAGGAGGCACTAGCTTTCAGAGTCCTTTGTCTTATTTTTCTGCCGTGAGGATCCAGATCGTCTGGAGGTCACCACAGCAACGTTCCCTCCATGATGGCGGTGACAATGTTATCCCCTCAGGAAGGCTGCACCACCACCGGGTCCAAGGTCAATGCCTAGTAAGGGAGGAGGGCTCAGAGGAGCCTGACTGCACATGGTATCGGAACTGTCAAGAGTAGTTCTGCAGTGGGACCTGGAAAGCTTGGCTCTTTTTACCTGCAGTACTGGTGGGGGCAGGGCTAGCTCTTAGACATGTCAACACAGGAGGCTGACACTGCTCAGCCGTGTGCCCCTCTTCCACGGGGCCCTCGGGGACAAGAAGGAATGTGCTGGCAGATCCCAGCCAAGCCCTCTAGTGGCCCCAGAGGTGGCCCACTTCTCTTTCTTTGAAAGCCCCTCTGAGTCCTTGGCCAGCCCTCCAGAACGTGCCTCAGTTTTGTGTGCCGGAAGTCACACAATGAATGAGATATCTGAGCATCACTCCAGGGCTCCAGCTCACACATGCCTGAATCACTGGTAGCCACTTCCAGAACTACCCGTGACACCCAGCCCGGGGTTTCTGAATGATCTAGCTGAAGGTTCAGAAGGGACGCTGGCCTTTTCTAAGATTTCACATGACACTGACTGATGTATACTCCTCACCCCACCCACATGGTTCTCATGCATGGGAGGGGGCCATTTCTGCGTGCTTATGAATTCAGAGGTGGCTCTAGGGTCTAGAGCAGAGGCTGTCACTGCGTATGTGCACCCGAAGAGCCCCTAGGGACAGACCACAGTGGCTTAGAATCCTACTGCCCCCACATGGGACCATGGGACCAGGAGCAGCCTGAGAACTTGTTGGTGACAGGCCTGTGTTGGTGAAATTATTAAGGCCACTCCGAGTAGTTAAAAGGGAGGTTTATTTAGTGGCATAACTTACAAATGAAGGGATAGGTATGTTGCAGGGTCTGGGAAAGACGTAGCGCAATCCAGCGGTGTTCTCTGGAGAACTCTGCTTGGTCTACCTCCAGCGTCCAGGGTCCAGGAACCAAGAGAGTCGGCGCATCCGGATCTCGGGTCTTCAGGGTCCTCTCTTGGCCCCGCCTTATAGGCGTGACAGTTACCGAAGCCTCAATGGGGGTTGGAACTTCCAGATCAAGGTTGGAATGGCTACCCACTACAGGCCTGTTTCACCCAGATCCTGGAGTCAGGGCCTACACATTCACACAGGTGGCTGATGGAATGGTGGGCTTTAGGAAAGCTCCCCCAGGACATGGCCTCTCTTGGCTCTGGATCCTGCACACTCTGTGTTCCTTGTGTATAGACTGGTTATACCGCCCTCCTAGGGAAGCTGTGGCAAGGAGGTCCATTATTCCATGCCACGGGATAAGGTCTGACACCAGTGTCCAAGGTGTTGTGTAAACAGTATCTTCGCATCATGTGGAACTGGCCTCATTCTTTTATGGACCTAGTGACACACGAACCATCCAGCCCTCTGCAGGCCTCGCTGACCGAAACAGCCCCCTGGCCTTCCTCCAGAACCTCTCTGCCTGCCTGTCCATCTGTCTGTCTCCCCAGGGGCAGGGCTAGGCTGTGTGTGCACTGTCCCTCCCCTGCTCGGTCCGTCCTCGGGCCTGTCTGCCAGCGAAGGGACGCGGTGCTCCCAATCCTTCCCAGCTGCAGGCACTTAGTGTTCCAGGTCCCGCTAGGATGCTTTATTGCCGCGCTCGAGCACTGGCAGGTGCAGGCATAGTACCTGCCCGCTGCCCGCAGCTCCTGGCTCTTGGCATCGGAGATGAGAGACCTGTCACCCCCTCGATTCATGGGCCAGGCTGGGGAAAGCGAGCGTGCTGGGGCCTTTTCTGCGTTTGACAGGGCTGTTTTTCTTTGCCTCCTCGTTTAGTACCCACCCGTTGCCACCCATCTCCCTCCTGCTCTCTCGCCATTTGCTGATAGCCCCAGTCTGCCCGGCGTCCTGAGGGCCACTGGGAGTAGGGGAGACAGCTTGTTCCCGTACACCCTTTCCTCCAGCGTGTTGCTAAGGTGGAGGACGTTGGCCCAATAGGAATGTTGACAGCCATCCCATTGTGTCACCTTCGGGGCCACCTCCCGTCCCGGGGCTCATTTCCTATTGCCTACAGCAGGTCTGGAGACGGTTTAGAAAGCTTTCTGCCTTCCCAGCCCTCTCCTCTTGGTTCTCTGCAATAAGAACCTCAGCTATAGCCCAGGGGGTGGGGGAGTCGGGGGCAGCCGCCCTGGACTGAAAACCATCAGGGCAAAAGTAGACTAATTGACGTGGAAGGATAGCTCAGGGGAGCCGCGAGGGCTCCGGTTTCCTCGGCCCCGCCGGGCCAGCAGGGGTGACACAGGCTTTCTCTTCTATCCCTGAAAGATCTGTATAACCTCTTCTGAGACAGAAAGCCAGAAGCTCTGACAGGTTAAGCGACCTGCCCAAGGTCACACAGCAAGGTGGGGCTGGAGAGAAATGCATTGGGGAGGGGAATTGGATAGGTAGACGATCACAAAACTGGACATGCTCTCAGAGTGGTGTGTAGGAGGCTGTTGCGGGTGTGTGGCCAGGCTGCCTTCTTCTCTTGTGAAGCCAGGGACCTGGAGCTCCGTCCTTGGCCTCCACCCCTGGACCCAGGCTGTCAGGGTCCTTTATCAACATCCCCACCTCTGTGTCTGAGGCTGTTTGTGTGTGTGTGTGTGTGTGTGTGTGTGTGTGTGTGTGTGTGTGTGTGTGTGTGTTTTCAAGTCCGTGGGTGTTTCCCTGAGAACCCCCAGGCCCTCCCTAGGCCACAGGTTCACATCTGTGTCCTTAGAGCACCAACGTTTCCCCGTCAGGGCCTCACCATGAAACCCAGGGTGTTGAGCCAAGCTTTGGTGACTATGACCCAGTTTCGCTATACAGCAAGGGATGTAGGATCCAGTGAACTGGGAGGATTGCCTTCCCACTGCACTGGCAACCCTCAGGACGTACACGGGTAAGCATCTGGCAGGTGCCTAGCACATGGTAATATGTCGCAAGGATGTGTGGCATTAGTTATCATGTGGTTAAGGAGGAAAGTTATACCCTGATTTAAGGGAGGGCTTATGCTGTAGGAAAACAGATCTGGGGTCACCATGGTCCACCTTTCAGATGGATTGGCATAGATGTTAAATGAGGTTTTTCCCTAGGGAAGGCCAAGTTTACCTGGCTCAGCCGATGGGGGAACCTAGGGAGTCCCATTCCAGTATTTACCGCCTACTAGTCCTGTCCCAATTGTCTAGCCACGGAATAGCACAATATGGGAGCTCCCCCATATAATTAAGGGCAGGCACCCAACTCCAGAGGGGAAGGGTTAAAAGGAACCGGGATGAACTGGCTTCTAAAAGAGGAACTGGAGGATGGGTTATCACCGGGCTTGTTGGAGGATGATCTGCTGACCGCTACCAAGTCCCTACCATGCTGCTTGCACCCACCCACGCTGTGACTTACCATCCATCACCCACACGCCATTCTGGTTAGTGTTTTGTCTCCAGTTTCCAGATGGGGTAACTGAGGCTCCCAGGTTTGAGGTCAACCAGCCCAAAGTCACTTGCTAGCAACTGGCAGAACTGAGATTTCGATCAAGCCAGAGACCTGGCAGAGTCCCTGCAATAACCATGCCCTGACTTGTCACTATGCCCCCATGGTGGAGTCACCAGGGAGCTGCTACAAACTACCCAGCCACCTGGTTCTGACTCACTTGGGCACACGCATGCCCAGCTTTGTAGACGAGGCTTATGCACAGCTAGTGAAGAACCACTGAGATCAAAGGGAAATGGTCCAGTCAAACGGGGTGAAAAGCAGCTGTCACTAAGTAGGCTGTGGCTAGAGCAGCAGAGACTCCGGGGAGCCATCTCAAAGAACTTCCTCCAGTGCAAGCCAAGTTGCCAAACCTGGCAGTGGGAAGCCTGTTTCCTGTTTGGAGAATTAGAGCAACCCTACCCGGAAGTCCAAGGAATGACCTCTCCTATAGTAGAGAGCTGGGGTCAGGGTGGGGGGTGCTGACAGGACCCTTACAGAGCAAGGGGGCTGGGGACTGGCTGGGGAGGCTTGGTATCGAGCATGGTTGATTCTTCAGTGTATCTGTGTTGTCTCCAAGCCAGGGATGGCCTTGGGTCTCTTGGCCCTGTCTCTGGGAGAGGCTCACCATGAGGAGGACTGGGGAGCCTAATGAGTGTGGCTAGGAAAAAGGCTGCATAATCCTCTTCCTGTCTCCAGGGCTTAAGGACAGGAACAGTGGGGCCTATGGGCTCTCGAGATAGGAGTCATCTGAGGGGGGTACAAAGCAAGATGATAGGAAGCCTTGAAAAGGAAAGGCATGTGTGCCACCCCACCCCACCCCCCACCTACTATGAACCTCTGCAAGGCCTGGACTGGCCCAGGTACCTACCCAGGCTTTTCAAAGAAGTGGGAAGAGTTTGGGATAATTTATGTCATGAATTCTGTATACCTGGGAGAGGGCAGGGCCAGCACTGCCTCTTGGGGCCACAGGGCAGCTAGGAGAGCCAGTCACATCCCCACCTGCTGTATGACAAGGATAAGACATGCTCTGTGGGCCTAGGTCTCTGTACCAGTGGTATGTACACAGTGCTCAGAAACCACGAGGGAAGAAGGCCTTGACATTTTTACTGCGCGTGTTCTGAGGCCTTCACTAAAGCTGGGCCACAGCAACAGTCTTTACTGAGCCTTTGGCTAGGGGCACCAAGTTGACCATGAGTTCTGTAATGTTTAGCGGGCATCCTGTGCCAGGCAGAACCTTCGTAGGCATAATCTCCTGGTCGTCGCTGCAGGGGACATCATCACGGCTGAACAGAGGCAAGGAATCCTCACCCAGTAACACATACATGACAGCTGGGACTGAGTCGAGTATCCTGTGTGTCATCCCTGTTAACTCCTGGGCCCTCTGTGTCTGCATTTTTTAATGTTTCCACTTCTTTTGGACCGTAATATTCGATGCGCCTGGGAAAGCCAATGTCTGCAAGAAAGCTATACTTCCAGGGAGTGGTATCTCTATGTAAACATGCAACGACTCCTTCAGCCTAGCTTGGTGGTGTAGGCCTGTATGTAATCCCAGTTACTCAGAAGAAGGAAAGAGAGATGGGGAATGAACTGAGTGGTAGACTATTTGCCTAGCGTATGAGAGGTCCTAGGTTCAGTTCCTGGTAAAATGTGAATTAAGCAATTGAGTAGACAAAGTCCTCTCTGCATGCAGGTGTGAGGAGTAGCATATAACAGGCAATGGTGTGAACCAGGCAGGAAGGGATAGTCTGCCCTCGGATTTGACCCTGGGCCAGTGTCCTTGGAGACTTTCGGGAGTGGAGATGGTACCTAGATAGCCTGCTGGGGGTGTTTACTAAATTAACAGGAGCTTGTTTACGAAGTTAACAATCTTGTTGTTGGAGTTGATGGAGAGAAGGCTCACAGGTTGGGAACACTGACTGACCGCTCTTGCAGAGGACCCAAATTCAGTTCCCAGCACCCACATGTTGGCGCACAATCATCTGTAACTCCAGTTCAGGGAATACAACGCTCTCTTCTGGTCTCTGGGCAGGCATGTGGTTCTGTCTGTCTGTCTGTCTGTCGTCTCCTGAGAGCGCCTCAGGAAATGGTACAGCTCACCAGTGGTATGAAAGGCGGGCAGCAAAAAGGAAAATAGAATAAGATGGAACTCTAGCCTGGACCCATCCCATGTCATCCTAGCCTGTCGTGGACTGTAGCCTGTCATGTGAGAAACCTCCTGCCATTGTGAGGCGTGAGGACATGTGTCCTCTGCTCACAGAGGTGAGTAGAGGTTGAAGGAATGTGCCAGTGGCTGCCCAGATGACTAGGGCCGCAGCCCACATCAGCGTTAGGGTACCTGGTGTGTCCTCAGCTCCCAGCCCTGTCCTGCAGACTCACCTCCCGAGGTGCAGATGTGGCCAGCTGCCAGGGGAACCAGACCTGCAAGAGTGTCCCCAGTATAGGGACACTGGTGTCCATGTGACATGGATTTCTTTCTAGATGGAAGAAAGGTAGTCTGTTTGGTCATGAACTTTTTAAAGGTCAAATCCCAAATAATGGTGCTACCCCCCTCCCCCAACACACCCCTACACACACACCAAAGTGAACTAAGGCACCTGCCTGAGCCCTGTCACTCCTCAAAAAGAGATAGCCATTGGCAGTGGGCTGCAAGGGACTCTGGCTTTCTGCCATAGAGTGTGGGTAGGTGGCCATCAGGCATAAGGGTCTCTCTCCCTGCCAGCTCCCCAACACTTGGCCCGTGTGGATGGCCGCTGTAAGCCATTTGTGGAACCAAGAACTAAAAACGAGTCATGTTTTAGGTTCCTTGTCTACCCTCTGTTGCTAACCACAGTCCAGCCAGCGCGCGGTTCCCAGTGTGTAACACCTGCGCCGGCTGGCTCCCCCTTCTGCTAGCTCTTCCGCTTCACTTGAAGCCCTGTCAGTCACCTCTCTGGCCACCCCCGCACCTCTCACCCCCTTTTTGCTTTCTCCCCTCCTGCTCGCTGTCCATCCTCCCCCTGCACTGCCAGCCGGGCCCATCCATCTCTCCCTCTGTCTTTGGTTCTACGATTTGATTTCTTTCCATATCTACCCTCAGCATCCAGAGAGTCCCCCTCTGCGTGCTACAAGGTAGCCTGGGTGTCTGTCTGTCGGGGTCTTTTTAATGTGGTTGATCATTGCGAGCAAGCTGGGAGCAAAGCGGAGTAGAGGCCTTGCACAAGCCCAAAGTTCTGTTCTTAAGGGCAGGCCCTGGCTAAGGAAGTTCTGCAGGGACAGTGGGGGGCCTGGGTTTCTACTAGGCTGTCACTGGTATCGGGGTGGAGGGGGGTAGAGAGAGGAGGGGGGGGAGAAAAAGAGAGAGCGCGCCATATGTGTGCACACCTGAATCCAGTCATAACCTGTAGCTTTGACACCACATGAATCTTCAGAGAAGTTTGTTGCCACAATGAAAACGCACGTGCCCGTGTGGGAGGAAGCACCTGGCAAGGCTAGGGGAGAGGCCCCTCCAGTGGCAGCACACCCTCGACTGCTCTTTCTCAGGCATGGCCCTTGTCTCTAAGTGATGCTTGGGCCCCACCTAGGAGCTATAGAAGCTGCCCTGTACAGGCATGGCTAGATGGGCACATCTTTTTTAAGAAGGTCACCTTTCTGTGTCCCCATGGCTTAAGAGAAAGAGAGACAGGCAGACTTGGACACTCACAGTGACTGTCACTGGTGTGTGTGTGTGTGTGTGTGTGTGTGTGTGTGTGTGTGTGTGTGTGTGTTTCGCAGGCTCTTTTTTCTCTGGCCCTTCCTTTGTGGGCCCCCAGAGCCGCTGTTTGGCTGGCTGGTTCCGGTGTAGGAGGAATAGAAAGAGGAACGGTAAAGATGTTGGCTTGTCCTCTTGGGGCCTAGGGAAGGGTTGGAAG
This sequence comes from Peromyscus eremicus, assembly GCF_949786415.1. Taxonomy (NCBI): domain Eukaryota; kingdom Metazoa; phylum Chordata; class Mammalia; order Rodentia; family Cricetidae; genus Peromyscus; species Peromyscus eremicus. Next base: position 24,975,202 of record NC_081432.1, read on the forward strand.
GGTGGGGTATAAGATTGGCAGAAAGAACAGTGCCATTTTACTCCTCAGCCTGAGGCAGGGGGACCCTGGTTTGGGGAGAGCTGGTCTCGATTTCCGTGTTTCCTCCTTATCGGTTACTGGGGGCTTCATGGCCATCTTTAGGAGTAAAGAGAGGAGGGCTGGAGAGATGGCTCAGGGGATAATAAAGTATCTGCCATGCAAGCCTGAGGACCTGAGTTCAGATCCCCAGCACATGAGCAGTACGGGTGTTTAATTCCAGCATCGAGGTGGGGGTAGGTAGAGATATGAGGGTCCCTGGAGCTTGCTGGTCAGCCGGTCTAGCCTAAGCAATGGGCTCCGGGTTCAGTGGGAGACCCTGTCTCAATGAATACGATGGAGAGTGACTGAAGAGGACACCTGGCGCTGACCTCTGACCCCCCTCCACATTCACAAATACACACATATGCGCACACACCCGTAAGAACACATGCCATTCATGTGTGCACATACTCAAAATGAGATGAGACTGGGCTGGCCCATGAGGGCCAGAGATCAAATGCTTCAGGCTTCCAGGGCCCTAGGATGCTCAGTAAAGCTGCCATCTCAGGCAGGAACAACAGGAGAGACCATGTCCCCATATTTACAGAAAGGTGAGGACCACACTTGGTCCTGGGACTGCTCCTAGCCCACCCGTGTTGGTGGTATAGGCCTGGGCACCGATCAGGTTGTACAGGGCTGAGAGGTATGTATGGATGCCAACCGATGAGGCAGGTGTTTCTCAATAACTCAACAGCCCATCAAACTGGGAGCCAGGAGGCAAGGCTCCTGGAAAGAGCATTCCTAACATCTTGCAGCCTCTGGGGGCCTCGAACCCTCACCATTCCTGGGTCTATCCCCCACCCCCATGTGCACACCCTCTGTTTTTGTGTGTATCCCATGCCTTGGGTGTGGGGCTCACCTTCCTTCACTCTGGCCAGATCCAAGACTACCCTAGGGTCAGAGGAGAGCTCTTGGACCCACCTTGGAAGGTGTGGCATGTGATACCAGAAACATGAGGATGGAGACGTGGCTTGGGGCTGCAGGCTGTGGGGACCCTGGGACCCTATGCAGGAACAGTCTCCCAGGGCAGCCAAGGAGGAAGGCAGACAGAGCTCTCCACAGGGAGGGAGGAGCCAAGGCTTTCTAGGAGTCCTGAAGGGAAGGAAGGACCTGGTGGGTGAGGGACAGTGAGGTCAAGTGCTTTTTTTAAAAAAAATTTTAATTTTTTTTTTTTTTTTTTTTTTTTTTTTTTTTTTTTTTTTTTTTTTTTTTTAGCTCTTGACCCACAGGGAAGGAAGAGCCAGCCAGCCAGCCCTGAAGGAGAAAGTGTAGCTGAGTCAGGCAGTCTTGGTGCAATGCTTCAGTCAGCACAGGCTAAGGAGGAGCCCCCACCCCCACCCCACCCCTACCCACCCCTTTTCAGGGGGAGGGAGAGATAGTGCTTCCTTCTGGCAGGGAGGTGAAAAGGAGTGCTCCCCTATGATGGGAATGGAAGAGGGAGTACTCCTGACTCTGTGCAGACAAGGGCAGGCAGCTCTATTGACCTTCTGGGAGGGACTAGAAAGTATGAACGAGGACAGAGGGCTGGGGAGGCCTTGCTCTTCGGAGAATGAGATTTGTTCTCAGTGGAGATGGCCCAAGGGATCAAGGGACCCAGGGCTGAGGAAACCATCTGATGGGGGTTCCCCATCCTTCGGGACCTGTGGTGGCTCAGACTGACTGGCTAAAGTGTTCTGAGGCTCCCCTATCTGATCCCAACTTTAGCTTTGTTCTCCTCTTGGTACCCCCGCTCCCCTCACCCCACTGGCCAGCCTCTGGGGACCTGGGCTCCTAAAACTTCCCCGTATCCCAGGTCCTTGTCCCCTACCATGGGACCTCCAGGAGCACAGGAAGCCAATGCCTTCCCTCTGTTTACCTCTTACCTTGTTCTGACCAGAGTGGACTGTACCAGGATGAGGATATATCCTTAACCCCCCAGGCCGTGGAACCATAGAGCTGAAGGCATGAGTCTGTGTGGCCAATCATTCTTGCCTGCAGCCTGCTTACTGCTGCTAATTTCATGGCCCTGTGATCCAGGTAATGCTCTGCTGCCCTGAGCTACCACCCCCGGGGTTGGAATCACTTTTCTTACCCTGCAGGAGCCCAGCTGCCTCCTCCACCGCAGACTGGGAGGTGGGGGCCACACAGGACTGTTCAGTGGCAGCAGCTTCAGACTTGGAGGCCACTGTGGCTCGTGACTAATGCACTCCACTTATATCAAAGGGTCCAAATGGCATTCTGAGGAGAGGAAGCTTACCCAAGCCCTGCCAGAGATAAACAGGCTCATTTCAGGGCCTCCCTGCCCAGAGAAACCTCTTTACCTGGACCCTGAGCCCAGAATTAGATTCTTCCAGAAGAGCCGCTTAGCGCGTTTGGGGGGGGGGGGGCGCTCTCAGTGAGGCGGCTAAAGGAAGTTCTCTGCTGGAAAATGGCCTCACATCTGGCCGGCTGGCTCGGCTAGGCTTTTAAATTTCATTCGAAGAGCGGTTCTCTGGTTCCCAGGGTTCACACTGGAGCACAGCAGATGAAAATGACTTTCCTTATTGCAAGTGAAGAACGTACCCCCTGCCTGGCCAGGAGTGGCCCTGTTCACACTCACAGGCCCTTGAGAGGCTGCTGGTACCAGGCACCCTCGCCCAGGCTCTGCCCATAGTCTGGGGTCTGTGCTGGCGCACCTACCTACCTGGAACTGGGAGGCTGACACCATCAGGAAGAAGCTGGGAAATTTGCCCACTGCTGCTCACCATGCCACCTGTGGTTTGCCATTGTTTTGTAGTGCTGGGCAGGGAGCTCAGGGTCTCACATATGCCAGGCATGCACTCTGTCACTGAGCCACACCCCAGCCCGTACCATCTGTCCTCTTTAAAGTGATCTCTGCTTAACCACTGACCGTGTCCATCCATCCCCCGTGGTCAAGAGAGGGAAGACTTTTCTTTTGAACACTGCTTAGAGCTATCGGCCCATGGAATAAAAAAAGGGGGGTGGGGATGGGGTGGGACAGTTCTCACATCCCCTCACTCCTGGTCACCCTGCAGACAGAGAGGAGAGGTATCAAACAAACCCCGACATTGGCTGCCTTGGGCAGAAGAGTATGACAAGTGCCTGGAGGAAGAAACGTGACTTGCACCCATAGGCCCCAAGAGCCACTTGGAAGGCTTGTGTCAGCCACTGAGGCAGGTGATACACTGTGGCCACAATGGCTTGTGCAACTGTGGGGGAGGCATCCTGATTACAGAGTCAAGTGGCAGGTGTCCCCACCTGTCCTGTGTGGGAAGGCCCCGCCGCTGCCACCAGCATCAGGGTATGCATCTCTGAATTTACCCACGTGGTTAAGTGTGAAGATGGGTGGACAGTCTGGTTGTCAGCCTCCTGGTCTTCCACCTCGATTGACTCGCTGTCTCTTTAATTTCATCCCTGAGTATGCCAGGCTAGCTGGCCCATGAGAATTCCAACGCCCACCTCCCCACCTGAGCCTTAGGATCGCAGACATGTGCTCCCGACCCAACGTGGCCTGCTTTCTGGTTTTTCTTGTTGTTTGATTTGTTTGTTTGTTTGTTTTGGTCAGCTCCACATAAGCTAGAAGTATCTGAGAACGGGGAATCTCAGTTGAGAAACTGCCTCGTCAGATTGCGTGTAAGCAAGCCTATGGGAGGGCCCAGCTCACTGGGGTCGGTGTCAGCCCTGGGTAGTAGGTGGTCCTGGATGGTCTAAGAAAGCCTGAGCCAGCCATAAGGAGGAGTGAGCCAGCAAGCAGTGGTCTTCTATGGCCTCTGCCAGTTCCTGCCCCGAGTTCCTGCCCTTGATGTCCCTCTGTGATGGAGTGTGACCTGAGCATCGAAAGATGAGTTAAACCCTTGCATCCCCCAACTTGCTTTTGGTTATGGTGTTGATCATAGCCATAGTAACCCCCACTAAGCGATGGGGATTTAGCCACTGAGGCATCACCTTCTTTCCAGCCTCGGGCTTCTTATTTGTAAAATGGGGGCCTGGTCCAGGCCTGCCTTGCGCTGACAGATTGTAGTAAGAGCAAAGGGCTGTGCTGTTCAAAATGTTCTGGGTGGCTTTCCTCTGCCCACTCTAGTCAGGTGCCGAGGTAGCCTTTGGTGACACTGCCTCCACAGACTGAGCCTTTCCTGAGCCCAAGTCTGCAGGATGCAGACAACCCGGGGAGCTGATGGTGAGGTGAGCATGGGGTGAGCAGATCAGGCATCCCAGGGTGGAGCTCTGCCTCTGGCTTCCTCAGGGCTGCTCTCACTTCACGCCAGCCTTGGGCACTCAGGGTGGGACTGATGCCCCCCCCATCCCACCCCACCAGGCATTAGCACCCTGAGAGCATGGCTGTCAGGAATCCTGGCAGTGTGCCCCACTGAGGACAGCAAGGCTCAGGTTGGCCCCCAAAGGGAACAAAGCAAAGTAAAACAGTACCTCATTACCTCATGCTGAGTCGCCCTCTCTCTCCACCTCACCCTTCTGCCATGTCTGTGGACACACTCCCTCGGACACCCAGACAGGTCCTACTGGAAGCCTCTGGTCACCCCTCCTTCTGTGTTCACCGTAGTATGTCTCTTGGGCCACGGCAGTGTGCTTCTGTCGGGCACTGAGGAGCTCCTGCTCATGCGCATGCGCACTGGGCTGGGGTACCAGCAAAGGAATGAGTGAAAAGAGAAGGTGCTGTTGGGATGAACGGTGACTGCCCAGCCGTGACCGACGGCCTAGAGTAGCCCACTCCGTTCAGATCTTGTGCCTGGGGCCCAGCCTACCAAGGTGAACACCACCTCCCCCCCCACCCCCGCTTGTGAAGGCCCCTCCCCTTCCGCTTTGCCAGCATCTTCTACCTGCTGTCCCATGAGGCCCCCCACCTGGCCTTCCAGTCTTCAGGAAGCTGTAATAAAAAGCACCAAAATCACACAGCTCTCCAGGGCTTGGGCAAAGCTTGGCCTCCATCACATGGCCAACCTTTTTGCAGGGATTCTGCTCAGAGTCAGTGAGGGGCAAGGAAGCGAGACAGGCACAGGGAACGCTAGAGCTGGCCACAGCTTAGCAGCAAGCACAGCTACCACCCAGGTACATGGACAGTCTCCCCAGAAGCCCGGGGAACTGTATCCCATCTCAGAACCGCAGGTAGGGTGGGAATAAAAACCCTTTTCATTTCCTGCCTCTCATTGGTCAGAGCTAACTCTGGGGCATGGATTCATGCCCGAACACCTTACTCCCAACACCCTTCTGGGAAAGTTACTGGGCCCCTTGCACAGCTAAAGGGCCCAGCTTGGATAGTAGACAATGCATAGGCCTGGTGGGCCTGGGTAGCATGTATATCAAGTGCCATTTAAGGAGAACAGTGCGTTTCCACAGAGAGATGGCAATGTGAGGCTGGAGAGACCAGTGTTCCCAGCAAGCATACCTTTGTTCCCTTGAGGGCAAGTGCACCAGAGGTCTGTGTGTGGCTTGGGTCTTTGTGAGGCTATGAGCAAGGGTCTTTTGTGGCTGGGTCTCTCTGAGGAGGCTCAGTCATTGGAGGATCAGTTCCAGGCTCACTTGGGTTTGTGAGAGAACCTAGTACCTGGCAGCTGCAGAGCCAAGAGCTTCTATTCTTGCAGGAGACCAGCCTAAGCGACTTGGGGTCACCTGCAGATCCTTGGTGTATGGGGTTCCCCAGAAGGCCACCTGTCTCCTCAAAGTTAGCTGAGGAGATGGAGAGCTTAGCAAGACATCATCTCGTACCAATGGACACTCAGTCATGTATGCCTGTCACGTTTACTTACTTCTCTTGGTTAAAAGTTCACACTTGATCACTGGATCACAGCAGGCTTGTGTGATGCCCCAGGTGGAGGTTATGGAGCCATCTTAAGTGTCTGCCACCAGGCTGGGCCTGTGATCCCAGCTACTTAGGAGGCTGAGACAGGATCAAGAGTTCAAGGCTTGCTTGGACTGTAGAGTGAGTTTAAAGACATCCCGGGCAACTTGTTGAGACTTGTGTTTCAAAATAAAGAGGGCTAGGGCTGTAGCTCACTGGTAGAGTGCTTGCCTAACAGGTATGAAGCCCAAGACTCATTCGCTAATATCACACACACACACACACACACACACACACACACACACACACAAACAACGCACACACGCCACACACAGTGAAACCACTGTATCTTTGAATCAAGATGAAGTTTAAAACCAATATTTGCATGGGCAGTGCCACATCTACCTTACATCACCATCTGCAGCTCCAGTCCCTGCTTCTGCAGTGATGGCCCAGCCTAAGTCCATTCTCCCCACTGGCTTGTTCTTCATAAAGTGGAGAAATGGGCTTAGTCAACAGCGAGGGACTCGGAGTCTCGTGCGTGAATGAAAACAAGAAATAAAAAGGAAAGGAGAGGACGTGACTGCTCCTAGGTATGGTAGAGGAGAAAGTTTATTACAGAGATGTAGGAGAGCATAGTCAGAGGCAGAGACCTCTGGGGGAGTCCAGAGTGGACATGACCAGGCTGAGCTGGGCCATGTGGGGAGAAGGGATAGGGGAGGGGAGAGAGGGGAACCAGGTGCAACTGCCAGGAGGTCAAAGGTACAAAAGAGGTGGGTAACCAAAATGTCTGGATTATGTAGGGAAGAGCCTCTGGGGGAAGGGTGGCCCAGCCCCTGGACTGGAGAGTTCAGGGTAAAGGATGGGGTATGCCAGCCGAACCCTGTAACAGGTAGGGACTGAGGGATGCTGGGAGAACCTGGAGGTCAGGTCCGCTTTGATATGCTAATAGGCACCTCAGCTCTTTGTCCCAGCTTTGAAACTTAACAGTGCAGCTGTCCCGGTGTTGAAAAGCTTTCCAACCTTAAAAGGCACAGCCTTCAGCTTGGCTACCAGCAAGCCAGAACATTCAGTTAGTTACCCGGAAAATCCCCGTCCCTAAAATACCCAGGGACTCTGAACATGCTTGGAAAAAGTGAAACAGGTTCTCCATCTCATGTGGCCACATTTCCAGGTTTGGCCAAGGGATAGAGGGGGCTTGTCAAGGGTAGGGGGTCTCCTTCCCCACTAGCCTTCATCTGGCCTTTGTCCCTCACTCTCTCCGTTCCCTCCTCTGCCTGCCTGGCCTCACGTGGACTCAGCCAGTGTGTCAGGAGGTAATTGACTGACTGCCCAGCCCTGGGCAGGCTCTGCTGAGCCCATCAGGGCAGGGACAATGAAGGGGCACCTCACAGGCAGAAGGCTATTTCTAAGGCTCACGGCTGATGAGCTGCGATTATCATTTTAATTTCAAGGCTGTCACCTTACAGTCAGGGTGCCCCTTCCAAGGAGCACAAAGCCCTCTGCAGCCTTCAAAGGGACCCCAGAGGGTCTGTGCTGCAGACCAGGAGGTACCCAGGACCTTTATCCCTTTCATCTTTGTTCTGTGCAGTCTGACCCTCTGTCCAGGCCTGACCGCAGCCCCGCTGCCCCAGGGACCTCTCCTCACACCCATGCAGTTTCCACTTTCTCCAAGGCAGGGCCCACTTTCTGTCTGGAACTCCTTGAAACTCATCTCTCTTTTGGTTTGCCAAACAGCAGCAACTGTAAAAACTTAGCAGGAAATTCTCACAGCTCTCTGGGTTTGGAGCTGTGAAAAAGCCTTCACACTCCTCCTGTTACTCCCAGTGGGACGCACTGCGTTCCTGAGGGGCGAGAAGCACATCTTGGATTTCTCCATCCTCCTGTAGACAAGGTGAGGGTTTTACACGCGCTGTTCTTTGCACTTGGCTCCTGCGATCTGTTTCTGTCAGTTGTGCGTTGCATTTCTTAAGCACTCCAGAGCGGAATAGGAATAGTCGGATGCTTCTTTTTGTTTGCTTAGAGTTAAATGGTGTAATCCATTTAAATTCCCCCTGTTTGTAACACAGCGAATGCTTAATATACGTAAGCCCTTCCTGCAGCTCAAAGCTCATCTGGGGTTCAGGACCAAAGCAAGATTGTCAGTCCTTGGCTGCCTTTCCTCCGTCCTTCCCTCCCTCCCTTTCTGCCTCCTTTCTTACTTCCCATTCTTCCTCACTTTCTCCCTCTGTTCCTCTCTCCCTCTTTCCTTCCTTTCTTCTGCCTCTTTCCCTCCCTTCTTGCATCCCTCTCTCTTCCTTCCTTCATACCCCCTTCCAGTAGTGCTGGGGGTGGAAGCCAGGGCCATCTCATTGAGGGCCACTGAGCCCTCCCCTTCACCCACAGCTTGCTGTGGTTGTTTTTAAAGATGTGCATGCCCAGAGATAATACCCACACAATCAAGTCTCTCCTAAATAGTGGACAGCTTTTGGGATTTTGAGAGATGCATCCATTTTTTACTAGGCTGGTCTGTAGCCCTGAGTCCCATCTTGCTGTGGCTGGGCAAGTCCCTCATCCTGCTCTGGGTGAACAGTCTCCACCTCCTTGTGAGGATTGTCCTTTCTCCTGGCTAATTCCGGAGGCACTCACCCTCCTGGCTTTCTGCAGTAGCCTTGGGAAAGCTGACTCTCCCAGGTCTGGGGTTGTCTAAATGGTCTGAGAGGCCGGTTACTGCATTCTGTCAAAGGGCCAACAGGATTAAGAGGGCGGGGCTTTCCTTTTTAGCTACATACTGAGCCTCACTCCCATGATCCAGTCTGTGGATGGGGCAAGTGGAGCAAAGGAAGTGTGGGCCTCCCAGGAGACCAGGACAATGTCAAAGGCTTCCCTGTGACCTCAGCACTTAGCACAGCTGTCACTGACTGTTATTGGTTGAATGACTGAGTGTCAGGTTGGAGAGAGGGTTGGGACCACATGGAGGGGGGTGGATTTAGCCATGGCTCCTAGCTATCTGGGGATGGTGAAAGCCACCCTCCCCCAAGCCCTCAGTGCCCCCGAGTGACAAGCAGCTCTCCCCCTTGTGTGTTTCCAGAACTACTTTGAGAGCTACCTGGCGGTTGCCTCCACTGCTCCCTCCCTGCTGTGCCTCGCGGCCAACTTCCTGCTCGTCAACAGGTAGGTCAGTCACTGTCCTCTCTCCCCTGACCTTGACCCCCTGCCTCCTTCATTCCCCTCTATTCTACAGTAGGAGTTTTCATCTCAAATGGTGGTCCCCCTCAAACTGGAGGCAGGCAGTTCAGCCTTGCCATGCAGTTTTCAGACTGGAGCAGGTGCCAGGGACTCCAGTTAGGGGTCGGTGCTCATTTACAGTCGCGGACAGTGACACCAGGTAAGAGAGACCTACAGTGACACCCTTTGAGAGACCTATAGGGCCACAGGCCCTTGCAGGCAGGACACAGTGTCGCTGTGTTGTAGGCCATGGCCTGAAGAAGCTCTTCTTCCACATGCTCCCAGAGCAGCCAGATGCTAGCAGCTCCCACTGTCCTACCTACTCTATATGTTGAGGCTACCATTCAATGTGTCCCCTACTCACAGTGGCATCTCATAGGTAATGATTCAGAAAGGCTTCTGGGTACACCGTGGAGGAAGGAATTATTGGGGAGAAAAGTAAGTTGGTCTGGCCCATAGCCTCTGCTGGCTGTCCCTTCCTGTCCGGTCTCAATTTGGCTGACAATGGCAACAGTGCTAGTACCTCATTTGCATTTTCCTAAAGCTGCCTCTAGGCAATAATCATGGCCTCACTGTGGTCCAAAATTCCGGCCTTCCCTTGAGCATGTCTCAGAAACCTCAGATCCCTGGTGACAAATTTATTCAGCTCTGGTCCTTCAGTTCTTGAATCTCCTGCTGAAAAGCATTCTAAGGCAGATCTGGCCTCAGCAAGGGTGCTGGGAGTGATTAGTAATGTCTGCTCTGGGCACAGGAGGAAAGAGCAGAATGCACCCTATGTGTTTTCTAAGCCTGTGTATAGAGCCGTCTTTCAAAACATATCATGGTATAGGGCACAGTTGTATAGTAGATCCCAAAGCATAGTTAGTGGCTTATAACAGTAACAGTAATTAGTTTCACTGTCTGGGGTTCTGGAGTCAGCCAGGCTACACTGGAACATGCTGATGCAGTCAGACAGCACAGGGGCTCGAGATGTTCATCCTTTCCCACTTCCCTGTCTGTCTCTCCTCATTGGCTTGCTCACATGGGGTCAGAGAGTGTTCCCATTGTGGCTGAAGAGCAAATGTTCCATGAAAGCCAGGGACAAGCCACACAGTGTCACTTTTGTCACACTCAACTGGTCAAGGCTGTTACAAAGCCTCTTCCATTTCAAGGAGACAGAGACCCCATTTCCCCATGGAGGGAGTGTCAAAGAAACAGTATTCCTCTAAAACAGTGGTTCTCAGCCTTCCTAATGCTGTGACCCTTTAATATAGTTCTTTGTGTTGTGGTGACCAGCACCAACCATAAAATTGTTTTCATTGCTACTTCTTAACTGTAATTTTGCTACTATTACGAACCATAATATAAATATCTGTGTTTTTTGATGGTCTTAGGTGACTCCCATGAAAGGGCTGTTCGACTCCCCAAAGGGTCTCAACCTATAGGTTGAGAACTACTGCTGTAAGACCACGGGCATAGTTTGAGAGAGAAGAAAGAACTCAGCCTCATCTCCTGGCCCCTAGGGCTACCTGTAGATGTCTCTGGACTTCAGACATACACTCTTTGTGGGTACAAGTAATAAGGGAAAATTTGGAGGTATCCTTGAGTACAATATAGCCTTTCTGAGCTCTCAGTGAGCTTAGGTGTGGGTGGGGCAGGAAGAGGCTGCAGAAAAGTCCAGGGCCAGCCTTAGGGCTATCCAAGCCGGTGGCTTTTGGGTTCTTGAGTTGCTAAAAAGATGAAAGGATGAAAGTCACATACTGCAGAGGAAAAGCAGGAAGGGTCGCAGGAAATACCGTACCATGAAGTTGCTGATGTGGGGCCTGTGGAGGACTTAAGGCAGAAAGTTCAATGAGTATGAGGGGTAGAATGAGATGGTCAGTCCAGTTGGCTCATCTATGAGGTGTCAGGTATCTCTTCTTCGTTTCAGGGAAATCTTCAAGTCTAGCTTCCAGGCAAGGCTAAGAGATAACAAGGGACCGGGAACCAGAACGTCTCCTGGCATTTCTGGCCTCCAGCAAGGACATTCTCAGAGTGGCTACTCTGGGGCCCCTGCCCCACCTGGCCGCTGTCTATCTCCTGCTCTCATGGCTAAGCGCTGGCTTGGGTGTTTCCTCAGCACTGCCAGCCCCTGATGACAGAGTAGAGTTCTTGACAGTGTCCAGAGAGAGGAGAGGAAGGGTGTCAGAAGTTAAAGATGAGTGCCCTGTGGTGGTGGCAGAGATTAAAGGCAGAGGCATGCAGATCTCTGAGTTCAAGGACAGCCTGGTCTACAGAGTGAGTTCCAGGACAGCCAGGGCTACACAGAGAAAAGGAGTCTTGAAAAAAAAAAAGACAGGAGCACTTGCAATAGCAGGCAGGCCCACCCGACCCACCGTCTGTCCTTCCAGGCCTTGTGACTTCTCTATTCACTTGCTCTGTGGCCCTGGGCATTTGTCCAGCTGGGTCAGCTCACTTGCCCGTGGATGAGAATTCTTGTCCCCTTTGGATCCAAGCCACCATCTGACAAGCGGGCAGCCTACATACCTATTACCCCTTCACTGCGTCTCCATGTTTGTGCAGTGACCTCCGAGGTGGAAGCAACATCCTGTTTTTCCTGTTTCGGTCCCAGATGTGCCATAGTGGGGCCACATCCCTGACAGTTCTCCTTGGTGGCCACGGAACCAGAAGCTGGCCCAGTTCTTCTGGGGTCAGCAGGAGCAGTGAAAAGACCCTCTTGGGATCTTGGAGTATCTGACATCCAGTCACAATAGCCAGTCAGTCAATCGTGGTCCTGCTTTGTTGGGTCTAGGGTCATGCAATAATGGGGACAGACCACCAAAGTCTATTAAACCAGGAGCAAACTTTATTCCAGAAAAATAAAAATAAAAAAAATTAAAATAAAACACTGCAGGGCACAAAAGCTTACCAGCTAGCTGAGACCACAGCCAGTGTTGGAATTCTGGGGCTTTGGCCATGGAGGCGGTTACTGCCCCCCTTTTATAGTATCAGGCACGGGGTGCATGCGAGGAGTCACGTAGAAACAACTATTAAAAGTTAACTTTGGTCCAGGCCGTTGTTGACTACAAGGGGCAAAGAGGTTAAAAGTTAACCCCTGGCTGTGGACAGAGATGCTGGCTGTGAAGCAGACAGCCATTGCTAGCAGTTAACCTTTAGAGCTGATGACTGTCAGTGTTCATCTCTTAAGCTTATAATTTTATATTCCTGAACCCTCCAGCTTAAAGGAAAACAGTCCACTCAGGTGACCACCTCAGGTCACTTGGCCACTGAGGCTAGAGCAGGAATCTATATTTCTAGAGGGATCTCCTCACCCTGTCTGCACTTGAAAGCTGGCCTACCCATGAGTGCTTAGTTCCAGCAGGGCCGGGCCTCTGACTCTAGGCTGGAGGCCGGTAGTTAGGAGGGGGCTGGGCAGGAAAGCTGTTCCACAGGTTCCCTAGCCCAGGCTGCAGGCAGTGTTTGAGGGCCTCAGTTGTCGCCAGCTGCCAAGGACAGTTTAGGGCGAAGCTGTTTTTTATTTAATGTGGGAGATTGAAATGTCTCCTTCCTTCCTCCCTCCTGGAGCACCCTGGCTCCTCTGACTGACTCATCCATAATCGCCAAGTGTTTTATTATGTTAAATCCGCAGCTTTATAAATACAGATGAGCTAGATTTACATTTTGGAGATGTGGGAAGAAATCAGTCCCCTGGGGTCCTGAGCTCTCACTGGCAGGGGAGTGAAGTGGGGATGGGCCACCCTCCTCCAGCATCCTGGGGTGGTGTGGTCCCTCAGCCGGCCTCATACCTGGAGTAGAACACTAGGCAAGCCTGTGTTTGCCTAGATGACCCTAGAATCCTAGGAGCTTCCATCCCAAGCCACCCTCCCTGCAGGAGGAAAGTGTACGTAAGGCTGGCCTCCATCTTCATGGCATCCAGCTTCAGAACATTGAGAATGGCTCTTATGAGGCTTCTGGGGCCCTGGGGCCTGTGCCGGAGGTTGCTTAGGCAGGACCAAGGGAGCAGGTGGGAAGGAGCCCTGGGCAGGTAAGGGACAGGTACAAGCAGTCCCATGGGTGCCTTTGCTGTTTGCTCCTCTTGGGGGGCCTGAGTAAGAAGCCACCAATTCCTGCCCAAGCCCCAGGCACCCCACAGGACCCTGTTACCATAACTTGTGATAGGAAGTGGCTAGAAGCAGGAGGAGGTGTGCAGCTGGGGAAACGCCTTGCACTCCACCTCCTCCTTCTGTGGTCAGTCTCTGCCTCCAGCAGTCCTCACCAGGTGCCCAGGCAATCAGTTCAAACTGGCATTTGTCCCAAGATGTCACCAAGTAGATTTCTTCAGTAGGACCTCCTTATCACCCAGAGCAGCCTCACTTTGGAGATGAGGAGGAAAGGAACCAAGAGGGTGAATGTTTGTCTGAGGTCACACAGCAAATCTATGACAAGGCCAGGGCGTGTGCTCTCTCCTACCTTGTGGGTGCGTAAATGGCTCCTTATGCCGTGAAGGTGGCGCTCTGTGGGGCAGGTAAGTGTGTAGGGTCACCTTGAACATCCAATCTGAGGCTTGGCTGCAAGCCTCCAGGGTACTGGGGTTCATCTGTCATAATAGCTCTTGTGGGCTCCAAAGGTCCAGCCGTTCTACCTGGCCCTCCCTCCTGCCCTACCTTGTCTGAAGCCCCACAGAGTCTAAGAAGAGACACCCTAAGTGTGGGGTCCTAGTGGTTATTAAGGCTAGAAGTTTCCCCAAAGCAGGCCCCCAAACAAGGAAAAGTTCAAGAGCGTGTAGTAAATTTGGGGGTGAATGTGGAGAGAGCAAGAAAGTAGCCAGAAGAGGAGGCCTTGTCACCAGCCCCACAGAGAGCCACCAGAGCCCTCTGGAATCTAAAAGAGCCCTCCACCCCCCAGAGGGAGCTAGGATGGGGATCCACCCATCTCACCAGCCGTTGGGGAAGTCAGTAGGCTGTCATGTCCAACTTAACCCTGGGCCATAATGTTCTGAAAGTGTCTCTGAAATTCAGGCCGTGTTGTTCTCCCGCCTGGAGCTCTGATGTCTCTGTATTAGCAGGGACACTCAGTAACAAACGGCCTACAGGAAGTAGACATTTGTTCTCCGACTGAAAGTTAAAGTCAGATTTGCCCTCAGGCGTAGCTGCGTCCAGGGACTCTTCCTCTTCCAATGGTCCTGGGGCTCTGTGCATCATCACGGGGGTACACTCCATATGCAGTCCTTCCCCGCACAGCTGGCTGGACACACTCATGCAGTTACTTACTGCGTGGTCACGTGCAGTCCCCTGACTTGTGGTAGCCAGGACCACCAGTGGCTGTTCTTTGCATCTGGACTGGTGTGGGTGACATGGCCCACCACCTCCATCATGCTGGCATGAAGAAACACTTTCTCCCAGAGAGGAGATGCTGGCAGATAAGCCTGCAGACCCACCCCGTGCCCCCTCTGAAGATTAAGGCCTGGCTCATAAGGCAGATGAGATGCTCACATGCAGACTGGGGTTCCGCCAGTCTCCAGCTCATCCCGGCAAGGCTCAGCCAGACTCTTGTGTCTTCCAAGGACATACATGCTCTCTTCCTTGAAGCCCCCAACTGTGCTCCGAGATGCCACCAGCTCTCCTGCCAGAGTATCTAGTACTGGGGTGCACTGAGTCCTGCCACCCTGGTGTGTGTACTCCAGGAGTTCAGTCATCACCCACTGTCTGTGGGTAAGACAGTCATCAAGACACAGGGTCACAGAAGAGCCTGGGCTGAAGCTAAGCTCACCTAAGATCCCATCCCAGCTTCCAGGGACTCCCTCTGTGTCCTTCCCCTTACAAAGGGGAGGCAGTTTCATTCTCCCTCCAGTCCTGAACTCTCTCTCGGGATCCAGAAGTGGCATCAGCCAGGGGCAGGAGCTCCTCGTAGTAACACTTTCCTCCCTCTGTGTAAATCACATCACACCTAGCTTTGTACACAGATCTGTCCTTTCCTACCTTATACAGTGGACTTTGTTGTTGTTTTAATCCAGAAAGCATCTCTGTATCTCATCGGGCTTTTCTCCTAGCCCCCACTTTCTCTCTGGCAACTGGGGAATGGAATTGAGCATCTAATCAGACTTAGAGCTTATTCTAATCTGATGGTTTGAACAGCCTTGGGATGGTGTTCTCTCTGTTACAGTAGAGACGTGCACAGCCATCTCCGATGGTCCCCATCCCTGCCCTCCTCCCTGGTCGGTGGGCTGGGGAGGTAGCTGGAGCACTTGACTTGGATGCAGGGTAGTGCTTTTATGGAATGCATGGGATCCTGGCACTGGACTGTCAGGGTATGATCTCAGCAGCTGCTGTCCCAGCTAAGACCATCTAGGAGAAATGTTATGAGAGCTCCCAGGCTCACAGCTGAGTGACCTTAAGCCAGATCCTTAGTGTTTCTGAGCTCAGCTTCCTTACCTGTGAACAGGGAGGGGATTGGTATGTCTGTCTCACAGAGCCAGGGTGGGAGGTGCATGAGGTGAAATGTGGAGAATGTTTAGAAGAAAATTGGGCACAAACCAAGTTCTGTGACATCAGTGATGGTGATCCTCTTCCCTTGCCCATGGCCACATCTGGAGATGGGAGCTGGGGTGATTGTGCAGTTTAAACACTAGATGGGTCTAACAGGAGGGCAGTGATGAAGGAGGAGAAGTGTGGTCTTGCCTGGTGTCTTGGCCTGGAGCCTCACAAGTTGGTGACAAGTGCCAGTGTCTACTGACCTTGCACAGGGCTCAGGTCTTTGTGCTGCGTAAAGGTCTCCGGAGCTTCCCCTTCCCCCATGGGTAGATGGACACCCCTCTGCAGAAATGGAAGCCAGGCCCCCAAGTCTCTTCCTGGGTGTCACAGGGCTAACGAGCAGGAAGGCAGAATCCGAGGCCAGGCGTCACAGTGTTGAAGTGAACAGCCTGCATGTTGAGCTCACCCCCTTCTCTCTTGTGGCTCACCAGCTGACCCATGTAGAGGCCTGAGGGGAGTCCAACCATCTCCCCCTGCTTCTGGTCCTCTCCCCAGGGTCCAGGTGCATGTGCGTGTCCTGGCCTCACTGTCCGTCTCACTGGTCATCTTTGTGGTTATGATTGTGCTGGTGAAGGTGGACACTTCCTCCTGGACCCGAGGCTTCTTCACGGTCACCATCGTGTGCATGGCCATCGTCAGCGGCTCCTCCACCATCTTCAACAGCAGCGTGTATGGCCTGACAGGCTCGTTCCCCATGAGGAATGCCCAGGCACTGATATCAGGTGAGAGCCCACCGTGAGAGGGAGTCACAGAGAAGGAAATGTGTCCCGGGTCCCCTGTGTTTTCTTAGTGTCCCCAAGCGAACCATCCTAGACTGGGTAGCTGAGAGTCGTTCATTCTGCTCAGTGTGCAGCTTGGACAGCGGATTGAGAAGACAGTTGGCTCTCCACTGTCCCAGTGTCCACGGGGGGGGGGGGGGGGGGTGACTCAATTAAGGCCTAGGGGTGGGTGGCATTCCTTGTGGCCCTCGCTCTGTTTGCCTGGGCTGTCTCTGTGGCATAGGCCCAGGCTGTACAGAGCCTGAGCGTCGGAGAAGACCCAGGCAGCACTTCATTTTGATGAAGCCACAGAAGCCATATGGGGAACAATTTCTGCAGCCCTTGGCCCACCCAGACCCATGTGGGTCTCTGTGGCTCCCTGGAAGGTGTTGAGGTCTTACCAGCAGAAGAGCGGATAGATGGGAGATAGGATCACAGCCGTGATGGAGGCACCCTGTACCTTCGAAGCATCCTTTCTGAAATCAGCCTTCCTTCCTTCCCTTCTTTCCTCCATCCTTCCTCTTTGTCCCTTTTCCTTTCCTTTGGTCTCCCCACCACCACCATTCCCTCCCTCCCTCCCTCCCTCCCTCCCTCCCTCCCTCCCTCCCTCCCTCTTTTCTGTCTTTCTTTCCTTTCTAGTTTTATGGAGGCTCCACCTTCTGCCAGGGGTGGAAAGATGAACCAGACTGTGTCCTATCAGAGCCAATAGCCTAGTGACTAAGCTCCTGGTTCCCCGAGACTGTGCCAGGCTGTGGCTTGCTCGGGCCCTGACTTGGGGCATCTCTCTAGCTGAAGTCTGGAAGTGGATGCTAAGCCTGTTACGGGGACTTTCGCTGTTTCCTCTCTCACCTAGATGGCCCCACAAGGTAAACAGAGCTGGGTCAGTTAGCATCTGCTTTATCTGCAGACCACTGTCCCCTAAAGCAAGCCCGGAGGCTGCTGTCCTCTCTGTCTCCATGTGTCCCTGATGTTCAGAAGACTGCTTTAAACACTTGCCTACCTGAGAAGAATTGCACAACGTGCAGGACTGTATCTGTTAGTTAATATGCCAGGTAGGATGTGGCAGGGATGACAAGCACCTTGACAAGCACATATCCCCTCCCCGCTCTATACCAGTGCCAGACATCACTAATAGATCCCTATCTTTCCTCTTGAGCCTCTAATTCCCTCTCCAGCCAGCACTTGAGGCAATTACTCTCTGTGGATCAGAGTCTAGATATGAGCTCCGTCTGTTTGCCATTTTTGATATAGGATTAGGCTTCGCTTCTATCCCAGGAAACCCTTGGGCCTAAAATAAAATAAAAATGAACTTGTCACTGAGTTTTCTGAGTACAGTCAACATGCTCCTGGCGTTGCTTCAAGAAAGGCAGGTCTGGGGCTGAGCAGAACAGCCATCAAAGGCTAATCCCTCTGTCACCACTGGCCTCAAAAAGAGGCTCTTATCCCCTCATCTCCCTCCGTCCTGGTGGAGCTTTTCAGCACAGCTTCGGCCCTGCTGGACACCAGCAAGGGCAAGTGGCCCCTCTCGTCCACCTGTAGAGCTCCAGAGAAGAGTGTCTCTTGGGAATTTTTTTTTTTTTTTTGTCTATTTTTGGAAGAGTGGGGGATGCCAGGTATGGCGGCACACACCTCAGTACGTCACAGACTGAGGCAGGAGGAATGTATCAGGCCAGGCCAGGCTACATAGTAAGACTCTGTCTTAAAGAGTAAAAAGGGTAGGTGAAATTAGGACTTAGATGCTAGCACTGAAGGAGGGTAATGTGTGGGGCCCTCCCTGGTACCAGGCCAGCACCCCGGACCCAGCTGAGATGACTCAGTCTCCCAGCGGTCCCAGCCCCCTTTGCTTTTTGTCCAAAGGAGCCCATCTGTGAATTCCGCGCATGTTGGCATCTGAGGAACAATTCATTTGTTTTGTGCTGGTGTTTTTCTTTTTTTTTTTTTCTCAAAGTCCTCATTTGCATGTATTTCCATAACTGATGAGATAGTGGGAGTCATGAAGGATGAGCTCCCGGAGGCCCGGTTTGTGGCTGCCGATAATATTGTAGATTCAAGTTGGAAGGGAGAGGGGATCAGTCAGTGGGGCTGTTAAGATCTCTTCTTCCTCCGGCGGCCACCGAGCGGCTCTCTGAGCTAACCCCACTTCTTCCAGAGCGCCCAGGTAGGGATTACAGCTCCTCAGAAGTGGGGGCCCCCCCGGCAAAGGGTTTACCCCGTTGCTGCCGCTTTGATGTGTGAAAGATGGGAGCAGCCAAACAGTTAATTGGGAATCTGAAGATTTATTTGGCGTTTGGCTCCTGTCTGCGTCAGACTCTGTTTAACATGTAATAATCCTTTTAATCCTCATAGCCGTCTTAAGGGGTGGCCGCTCATAACACTCCCACTTACAGACGAGCAAGCCGAGGCACAGAAAGGTCAAGAGATGTGTCAGGGAGCACACAGCCCAAAGTGGTCAAACAGGGATTGGGTTCTGATTCATTTGTTTGTTTGTTTGTTTGTTTGTTTGGAGACAAGGTTTCTCTGTGTTGTTTTGGTGCCTGTCTGGGATCTCGCTCTGTAGACCAGGCTGGCCTCAAACTCACAGAGATTCCCCTGGCTCTGCCTCCCGAGTGCTGGGATTAAAGGCGTGCGCCACCACTGCCCAGCTTGGGTTCTGATTTAAGCATGAATCCCCTTGATCACTCTGCTAGTGTGTTTGTGGCTTTGAGGACTGGCCTCAAGTCTTGGCTTCAAACCCCACCTGGGCTGATAGAACCTGTCTGGGGGAAATTGGAAGAATTTTCCATTGGAACCAAGGGAAGTTCCAGCAGTTGTAGGAGAGACAGTAAGGTGGACAGAAACACTTGCCCACTGTTCAAAGCTCTGGAACTCAGGCTCCAGGGACCCATGCCCCCATCCCCAACCTCCTTCCCAGCTTCAGATGCTGTGAGCACCAAGGTGTTTGTAGTGTGTATATGTGTGTGTGTGTGTGTGTGTGTGTGTGTGTGTGTGTGTGGTGGGCGGGGTGGGTGGGGGGTTGACTTCTGAGGCCATGTGCCTTCCTGAGCCTATTGTGATGTCCTTGTGGTGTCCTCTTGCTCTCTACAGGAGGAGCCATGGGAGGGACAGTCAGCGCTGTGGCCTCACTAGTGGACCTGGCAGCATCCAGTGACGTGCGGGACAGCGCCCTCGCCTTCTTTCTCACAGCAGCGGTCTTCCTTGGGCTCTGTGTGGGGCTCTACCTACTGCTGCCTCGGCTGGAGTATGCCAGGTGAGGTCCCTCTGCCCTGCCCTCCGCGTCTGGTCATCCGATTGGATCATAGGTCCCTGTCCTTATGGGTTACCTGTTCCCCAGGACTGTGAGTTTTAAGAGGGCCGTAGCATGTAGGAATCTTGTTCCAGGGGGTCCCCCAGTTGCTGGGTGAATTGGTCTTGGGTGGGAGACGCTGGCTTTGATCACACCTCTGAATCACTAGGACTGGTGAGCTTGGGGTTCGGGAAGACTGACTGGTGGAGGTGGGATTGGGCAAGAAAAATAAGGAGTAATGGTTCTTTTTTTTTTTTTAAAGACTTATTTATTATGTATATAGTGTTGTTTGCGTGTATCCCGGCAGGCCAGAAGAGGGAGCCAGATCTCATTACAGATGGTTGTGAGCCGCCACGTGGGTGCTGGGAATTGAACTCAGGACCTCTGGAAGAGTAGCCAGTGCTCTTAACCTCTGAGCCATCTCTCCAGCCCTGGAGTGATAGTTCTTAACCACCGAACACATCCCCACCATCACCTCCTGCTCTGGCAGGAGATGCAGCCTAGCTGAATTTTTCTATCTCATTTATGCTCACACATTCCTGGTTCTCTTAAGGTTATGGTTATTAGTTAATATTTCCATGTGCAAGTTAGGAGACCAGGGGTCAGGGAGCCGGGAGGTAGCAGGGACTCCAAATTCCTACTTTTAGCTCCCTGCCTGTGGGCGCCCTGGTTTCTCAGAAGTTGCACCCATGTCTTTTGTGCTTTCTACTGCTCTTTAAAAACAGAGACAGGGGCTCAGGATGTAACTGAGTTGGTGGAGTGCTTGCCTTGAAAGCAGGAAGCCCTGGGTTCGATTCCCCGATGCCTCACACACCAGGCATGGTGGCACGTACTTGTTATCCTAGCACTTAGGAGGTGAAGGATGGATGGAGGATCAGACAGCCCTCCTTATGGTATTTAACGTTAGGGCTGTTCCCAGAGTGGTACTGTGGCCTTGACGGTCTTTTCTTGTCTCATTCCGTTGTCT
The DNA here is from genome assembly GCF_949786415.1 of Peromyscus eremicus. Taxonomy (NCBI): domain Eukaryota; kingdom Metazoa; phylum Chordata; class Mammalia; order Rodentia; family Cricetidae; genus Peromyscus; species Peromyscus eremicus. The sequence goes on from NC_081432.1 coordinate 24,995,756, forward strand.
CTGAGTGGAACGACACTTTGAGAGTCCCCACAGTGCCTGCTTTCATCACACCCCAGTACTACCTCCATCAGATTGTGTTTATCAGTTCACCTGGGCAGGCCGAAGACTTTCCTGCTGGGCCTCCTGGGGCCCTGCTGTACGTGAAGCATCTGTATCTTTGCTGATTAAACCTGGGACAGGAATCCTGTTTGCAGAAACTCATGCATGGGTTGGGGCTTGTGGAGGGCTGAACGCAGAGGTCTGCACTATTTCTCACTTCAAGGGAGCTCCCAGCACATGCTCAGGAGCCTCTGATAAGCCGGAGTCACACAGATGACTCGCACCCCTGGCTCAGCTGCCCTCAGCCATGAGCTGGGGGACATTGGCTTGGGCTTCCGGACCTCCTGTGCTGGCTGGTCTTATGTCAACTTGACGTAAGCTAGAGTTATCTGAAAGGAGGGAGCCTCAGTTGAGAAAACACCTCCATATGATCCATTTTCTTAATTAGTGATTGATGAGTGAGGGCCCAGCCCATTGTAGGTGATGCTGTCCCTGGGTTGGTGGTCCTGGGTTCTATAAGATATATATTACAGCTGTTGTAATACGTCCTTTCTACACACACACACACACACACACACACACACACACACACACGCACACGCACACGCACACGCACACGCACACGTATATATGCATATATAAAACCAGTTCTGTTCCTCAAGCAGCGAACCCTGACTAATACATCAGTAGACCAACATCATGAGTTTACAGTGGTCAGAATTTTAAAAGGATGAGATACGTGCCGTCACAGAGAGAAACAGATGAGTCACTTTGCTCAGAGCTTGCAAGGGACAGAGCCCAGATAAGTGGCACTTTCTGTCGGAAGAGCAGTTTCTAGCTAGCAGAACTGTATTCTAGTTTGATTATATTATAGTTTTAGTAGTAGCAATAGTGTGTTTTCTTTGTCTTTGTTCCATTGAGCTGGGGTCTCCTTGAGATTGCAGTGTGCTGGAAGATAACCTTGAACTCCTGATGCTCTTGCCTCTACCTCCCAGGGCCTGTGATCACAGGTGTATACCACTGTGCCTGGCTTCTTCCTGTCAATCTACTTTTAATTTTGTTTAAAATTTGTATTATTACCATGTATGTGTGATGTGTGTGTGCGTGTGTGTGTGTGTGTGTGTGTGTGTGTGTGTGTGTGTAGCATGGTGTGCATATGGAGGTCAGAGGACAACTTAAAGACATTTGTTCTCTCTGTCCACAATATAGGTTAAAAGTGCAAACCTTTGAACCTACTGGTCTTTTCTAGAAATACCCTGCCAAAATACTCGGGGATGTGTGTTCAGGTGTGTGCATGCATTACACTCTGCCCTGGGTCTGGCAGTACTGAAAGGCTGGGCCACCCTGAAAGTCATCTGTAGGGGAGCAATTCAAGTGTGTGCTAAGCTGTGCTTCAGTGACAGAAGGGAGGGACACAGAGCCACGTGTGTGACAGGAGGGCCACAAGTTAGTGTTGTTCAGACTGTAATAGGTGTGTGTAGATATAACCAACCGTCTTTTTAAATAAGAAACACAGAACCAATGCAAAGAAGAAAGCCAAGAGGTCAGAGCTAAGAGCTAAAACCTTACCCTTCCTCCTACCTCTCCGAACCAGAGCTACTTCCTGTGTTAAAGTTCTTATATAGAGTTTCTGTTCTGCCTTCTCATTGGTTGTAAACCCAACCACATGACCGCCTCGTCACGGCCTGTCTGTATAGGCCTCCAGGTCTTTTATGATTGGTATTGAAATTAAAGGCAAGTGTATCCAATACTGGCTGTATCCCTGAACACATAGAGACTTACCTAGCTCTGCCTACCAAGTGCTGGGATTACAAGCGTACGCCACCACTGCCCTTCTTTCCTATGGCTTGCTAATAGCTCTGACCCCCGGGCAACTTTATTTATTAACATACAAATAACATTTTAATACAAATAAAATACCACCATAGGTGTGTGTTTATGAATGCTGGGATGAATGACCTAGGCTATTGTGGGTATTATTTGTAAAATGTATTTAGGCATTATGGCTGAGGTCTTAAGAGCTGTATAGCTGGACTACATATTCAGAAATCTGTCTGTGTGTGTGTGTGTGTGTGTGTGTGTGTGTGTGTGTGTGTGTGTGTAAAATTTCTCAAGGTTGTATATATGTGGGGAGGGGCTGTTTTTGCTTATTTTTTTGAGACAGGGTTTTACTCTGTGACCCAGGCTACCCTGGAACACACTATGTAGCCTAGGCTGGCTTCAACTCACTGTGTAGCTAAGAATGACTTTGAACTTCTGATTCTTCTGCCTCTACTTCCTGAGTGCCAGCATTACATATGAGCTACCACATCTGGTTTATGTGGTGCTGCGGATCAAACCCAGGGCCTCAAAGATGCTAAGCAAGCACCCTGCTAACTGAGCCACACTTCCGCATCCCTGTTACCCCCTTCGCTACACCGTTTTAGTTGTTTGGTTTTGAGACAGGGTCTCACTACATAGCTCAAACTGGTCCCAAACTCACTGCAATCCTTCTGCCTCAGCCTCCGAAGTGCCAGGGTTGCAGGCCTGAGCCATCACCCTGCTTATGTTTTATATTTCTGAATTTTTAAAAAAATTTACCTAAACCTCCCCTTTCCACCACAAAACAAATCCAGGCCAGGGCCTCCACTCACCATGCAGTGATACTGGCTCGTTTCCTGTCCCTGCACATGGTGTGGTCCAGGGACCTCTGGTCCAGGGACCGGGGTCCAGTCTGGCGGGCTGGCCAGGGATGACACAGGCCATCTCTAACAACCTGTCCCTCCCACATCATGTTGTGAGACCCTGGCCAAGAGGTTCCCAGGGCTTGGGCTTTGCCTGCTGAGTCTCTGAGGGCTGCTCTGAGTACCCCACAGTGGTTATGCAAACTCTGAGGTCTCCTTCTGTGTCCCTGGAGTTACTGAATGAGCGGTTCCATAGTGACCCACTGACCATGTCACTGTCCCTCTGCAGGTACTACATGAGGCCAGTTGCCCCAGTCCACATGTTTGCTGGTGAAGACAGCCCATCACAGGACGCTCCTGGCACCTCCTCGGTGGCCCCTGGGTCCAGAGTGGTACACGCGCCACCCCTCGGACCTATCCTGAAGAAGACGGCTGGCCTCGGGTTCTGTACCATTTTCCTCTATCTTATTACTGCTCTCATCTTTCCTGCCATTTCCACCAACATCCAGTCCATGCACAAGGGCACCGGCTCCCCGTGGACCTCCAAGTTTTTTGTGCCCCTCACTGTCTTCCTCCTTTTCAACTTTGCTGACCTCTGCGGCCGACAGGTCACAGCCTGGATCCAGGTGCCAGGTCCCCGGAGCAAGGTGCTCCCCGGACTGGCACTGTTGCGTGTCTGCCTCGTGCCCCTCTTCCTGCTCTGTAACTACCAGCCACGATCACACCTGACTGTGGTGCTCTTCCAGTCCGACATCTACCCTGTGCTCTTCACCTGCCTGTTGGGGCTCAGTAACGGCTACCTCACCACACTGGTGCTCATCTACGGGCCCAAGATCGTGCCCCGGGAGCTGGCGGAGGCCACCGGTGTAGTGATGTCTTTCTACATGTCTGTGGGCTTGATGCTGGGTTCAGCCTGTGCAGCCCTGCTTGAACACTTTATCTAGGAGGGGCGGCGAGGATGTGTGTACTGTGCGAGGCTTGGGCCCTTGGGAGAGTCACGGGGGAGCCGAGGTCTCAGATGGTGTTAAGCAAGGGGCTGGTGTTTCGTTTGGTGCAGAGCAGAGCCCACTCGGGCTGCCTTTCTCTAGGGGTGCTTTGGAGCCACATCCTTGCACATCCTGTGCAAGGAAGGAGACATTCTAGACACAGTCCAGCATGGTGGCTTATACTTTTAATCCCAGCACTCACAAGGCTAAGCTGGAGGACTGCTGTGAATTCGAGGCCAGTCTAGCAACATAGTAAAACCCTAACTCAAAAAAAAAATAAGCTAAAACGAAAACCCTGAGACATTCCAAACACTTCAGGAGAACACTCCAGAGCCATTTGAAGGACACAGTTGTAGCTAGGATATAGTGCTTGCTTCTCGTTCATGAAGGAAGCCCTGACTCCCATCCCCAGCACTGCATAAACTGGACATGTTAGTAAAATCCTGTAATCTTAACACTTGAGAGGTAGAAGCAAGAGGATCAGAAGTTCAAGGTCATCCTCAGCTACATAGAGAGTTTGAGGTCAACCTGGGCTACATGAGACACTGTCTCAAAAACAAAAAAGAAAGTACATTTGTAAAGAGGGGGTTTGTTACCTTGGTGGCTAATAAGTAGCTTGTCTAACTTGTGTTCTCAGAAGGCCAGAACCCAGCCTCACTGTTTCCGGCTGACAGCAAGCTGGGAGAGAATCTTCAGTGTTTCCTCCACTGAAGGTGGCTCCTGATTTCAAGGTCCCCTCTGCTATGGCCAGTACTCAGACCTAGGGCCCAAGCATGTGCTGATCCCTGGGCTCTGCGGGTAAGAGTAGACAGTCTGGAAAGACCCACAAGGCGGGCCTCCTAACCCTTCCTACCTGAGGCCTGGGCTCCTGAAGTCTCTCTGTGTCAGGGACTGGGCCTGGTAGGCCTGGTCTCCTGATGAGGACCATGTGGCCCAGTGGCCTGCAGCCTATTTAGGGCAGGGCAAGTACAGTCATGTTTATAGCCTGTTGGGGCACTTGATTCAAGGGCATAATAAATATTGGGGTTCTCAATGTGAGCATTGTTGGTGTCTCCCTCAGTTGAGGTCTTGGCAGGAAGCAGTGTGCTGAGATTGGGTGATGTGGAGGGATGAAGGGACAGGGACGGGAACCCCAAGGACTTGGGGTACACTACCTTCCCCGTTGCTGTAACAAAATACCCAAATAAAGCTGCTTGAGGAATGCAAGGTTTCTACTAGCTCACGGTCTAAGAGGGGCACAGTCCCCTGTCATCAGGGTGGGAAAGGCACAGCAGTGGACGTGGAAGTGGCTGATCACACTGTACATGCAGTCCAGACCTCAGCCCATGGGATGGAGCGATGCTGCCCACCTTCAGGGTGGGTCTTCCCTCCTTAGTGGTACTCCTCTGGAAATGTCCTAGCAGACACTCATGTCTCTATGGTAACTCTAAATGCAGTCTCATAGACAATGGAGATTAACCATCACGCTATTGAAGACCCAGTAAGAGCGAGGCCCTTCACACTTAGCCTGAGGAAGGAGAGCCCTTCTAGAGCGTAGGCATGTGACCTTGCTTGGGGCGAGCAGGGGCAGGCCCAGACAGCTGTGAGGCAGAGACTCCCTCCTCCACCCACCCACCCTACATACATCCCTAAGGATTGCACAACTGCCTGAGAGGGTGGAAACGTGAGCTGAGGGTGGGCAGGAGGATGTCGTGCCTGAGGTGTTGCCCAGCAGGGCCAGCGTCACCTTTGCTGCGGAGGTCTCCAGACGTCAGGGCCATGCTGACTGTTGCTCAGCAGAAATCAGGGTTCAGTTCCCGACAGTTGCAGTTGGGATGGTTTCGGGAGAGGACCTCCAGACTCAGTCACCCCACCCAGGAGACCATGTCCCCTCACATTCGATATACTTGCGTGAAGTGACATGGATACCAAGACCTGGTTTGACAGGTGCCAGGGCCTCCTGAGAGGCTGTTCCTCTGGGAGAAAAGCTGGCTTGGGGATCAGGTAACTTCACTAGACCAAGCGTCCTTTCTCAAGGTTCCTGCAGAGAGAGGAGAGCTCATCCCCAAGATACGGCTACCCTCTGAGCCAGGAGCCGATGGAGGAGCGTGGGCTGGGGGATCCTGCAGATGTTGAGTAAGTGGGAGGCAGTGTAATCCCCCCGGTGGCATTAGCTTATGCTCCCTGCCGTCACCTGCTTCACACTCCCACTCCAGCTGAAGGATGGGAGAAGACACCCTTGAGGGGGTTTCTAAACTTGAATCTAGTAAAAAACCAAAACAAAGGAAAAAAAAAAACTATCTTCTATTCCCCCTTCCCCGTGACCCATGTAATGCTGTGGATGGTCTGAGATGTGGGTCTAGCTGGTGACTCATCCCAACCTCGGATGTGCTGGAAGTGGGCCATGTGTCTGGTTAAAGAGAAACAGCAGTGTGTGTGTGTGTGTGTGTGTGTGTTGGACTGCTCTCACATGCTCTAATGAAAGGGTGACTCTCAGGGACAAGGGTAGCATCTGAGTGGACAGGAAGGTGGTAGCAGCTGTGGTCTGACAGCATCCAGACAGAGGGATGAGTTTGTGCCCACCCCGGGCATAGAGGAGAAGTGCCCCCTCGGCTGCCCACCCTGGGTATAGAGGAGTATAGAAACTCAGCTGGCAGGGTTATCTCCTTTCGACTCACCTGAGTGGGCATGTTCCCAAAGAGCCATCCCCCTCAGAGAGGGGAGGAGAAGAGAAAAGTGCAGTGCCAGGCAGGGGCAGACACAGGCCTTCAGGTGGTGAGCAGCACGTGGGTTTAGCCACCCTGCTTCCAGTCTTGAGTCTTCTGACCACAGTGACCTTGTAGAAGCAGTTCAGACGTTCAGGAGTGTGAGCATCCTGCTGTGGATGCTCTTCTATGTAGATTCCCTGCCCTGAGGTGGAGATGAACTCAGTAACGCTCAGAGAGATCAAACAACTTTCCCAGGGTCACTCAGCTAATAAATGGCATAGATGGAAGTCAAACCTCGTTCTTCCTAGACTCACAAGTCCTTATCCACCCTCCTTTCTTGCTCTCCTGGTTCAGCTTGAACTTTCTCCGTGGTTCTGGTTTTGTGTTATTGAGAGAGGGTGTACCGTGAAGCCCAGTTTGGCTTCAAACTCAAGATTCCTCTGCCTCAGTCTCCCAAGCAGTAGGCATAACGAACTGCCCGTTAAGCAGTTAAGCACTGTGTGCCTACCTTTTTCTCCTTGGTTCTTTGTGCCCACTGCTCTTTTCCATTTTCTGCCATCCGGATATATTGCTCAGAACCCTGGCCTGGTGCTGGCTGTGCTGAACCGAGAGGTGCGCTGGTGGGAACTCCCGCTAGCCAGGGCCCACTTCAGTCCTGCCCCAGCCCAGAGCACACCCTCACCTACTTGCTGGGCACAGGACCTGAGATTGTTAAGGCCCTGGCCCGCTTTCTCCCGTGTGCCCTTCCTCCCCCATACCAGCCACGGCCATGACTGTTACTCCAGCCTGGGCAGTGGACATGGGAAACAGTGTGGGTGTCAGAAAGTCTTACTCCCTCCGGAGTGCAAGTCAGCCTTCCTGTGTCTTGATTCCTCGTCTCTAAAACCAGGGCAACAGTCAGTCCCATGACAGTGACAGTGTGCCATGCCCACTTCCCCCCCACCCCCACACTGGACATCGCTGCACATGTTACAGGCATCGTTGTAGGCAGGTACACAGCTTCCTGCTCCCACCCCAGCCTCAGCCACATGGTAGACATAAAAGTAGCCTTTGCCTCAGACGTTGACCACAGTGTAGACTGCTCTGGGCTTGACTCCAAACGACGGTGGCAAAGATGACATGTTCTCAGGCCCTCAGCAAACTTGGTTTTCTTCCACTTTTTGCTGCTTAGTCAGCTTGTTGCAATGCCCAGCAACTTCTCTCGGGGTGGCCATACCCTGCCCAGTGCTCAGGACTCATCCCTGCCTGGCTCCAGGCCTTACTGGCCGCTGTCTATGCCAACACCTCCAATTCTGGGTCTGCCTCCCAGACACACCCAGCCTGGAGTCAGGAGCACTGGGGATGGGAAAGGTAAGTCACAGGAGCTGAGCTGCTGCTCATTCTGACCCACAGACGGGCTGCCTCACTCTCATTGCTAAGCCTAAGCTAGGAAATGGCTGTCCCTCACCATCCTAAAAAAGTCCCCACCCTTAGGACAAGAGCTTGGGCCATTGTCCAGTCCAGTGGTGTGGATTTGCACTCTCCCCTCTTCCTGGCCATGTGATGGTGGGCCAGTTCAATGTCCACCTCCTGTGTCTCAATTTGCCAGTGTGTCTGTAGCACAGCCTCTTTCACAGCCATTGCAAGATGATGGTCATGCACAGAACACACCAGAATAGCACCTGGTGTACCAGGCTGAATGTGCCCCCTACTCATAGATGGAAACCCTAACCCCACATTCAATGGTACTAGGAGGTTGGGGATCTCAAAGGTGATTCATAATGATGGTAGAGTCCTCATGAATGAGCTCAAGAGAGCTTTTATCCTTTCCAGGGAGAGAACCATGGGAAAAGATGGTCATCGGTAAAGTGGGGAGCAGATGCCAGGACGAAACCTCCACAACCTTAGTGTCGGACTTCCTGGCTTCCAGAACTGTCAGGAATATCTTTCTATTGTTCAGAAGCCACCAGGTCTGTGCCGTAGTTTTGTTTGTTTCTATATGAGTAGGCAGAGGTGGAGATTGGTGCTGGAAATGGGGTGCTGCAAGGCCAAATACTTTTATTCTGGGCTCTGGGTTGCAGGGAGATAAACAGCAGTAGGCAAAGTGCTTGCCTTGCAAGCGCAAGGGCCTAGTTCAATAACCCAAGCCTCCCCCAGAGCGTCTGTAATCCTAGCACCAAGGAGGCAGAAACAGGCAGGTCCCTAGGGTCCACAGGCCAACCAGCCTAACCTATGCATCAGGTTCCAGGCCAGAGAAGGACTCTGTCTCTCAAAGAGGAAAGAGGATGGTATCTGGGGAACAGTTCTCCAGGTTGCCTCCTGGTCCACATGCACACATGCTCACAGCCCCCCCCCCCCCGCCCCCGCCACGAACACACACATATACATATTCACAAGAACTGGGCTAGGGGTATAGGCAAAGAGAGTTTTGTGGGACATGGTAGAAAAGTCCTGTATTGCCACAAACACACCTTTAAAAGCAATTCTGGTGACAGTTCAGGGGAGAAAGAAGTGGGAGCTGTGTTATAGGGGGCCTGACTATTAGAGACTTCCTGCGTGGTACTGATGTAGTACTGGATATCAGAGAAGGTCTTCAGTTAAAGCTCACGGATGAAGTGGGAGCCTGCTGAACAGCGAGGATTGCATGATGTGGCTAGGAGGCCTAGAGGCCCAAGGGGTGGAATGTAGTGATTGGAATGACAATATCCCCAAGAGGTTCAGATATTTAAATACTTGGTCTCCATTTGCTGCCACTGTTTGGGAATGTTTAGGAGGTACATCCTTGCTGGAGAAAGTATGTCACCAGGGGCAGAACATTCTAGTGCCCTGGGCATCATGTGTTGTTCCTGCCTCATTCTAAGACCCATATCCAGGTTTTGTTAAATTTTTTTTTTTCTTTTAGTTTTTTGAGACAGGGTTTCTCTGTGTAACATTCCTGGCTGTCCTAGAACTCGCTTTGTGGACTAGGCTGGCCTCAAACTCACTGAGATCTATTGCCTCTGCCTCCCGAGTGCTGGGATTAAAGGCATGTGCCACCACCACCAGGCTCCATATCCAGGTCTTAAGCTGGGGTTCCTGGGTGGGATGAGGAAGTCATGGAACCCCTGTGGTTGTGGGCAGCAATGTGTTTGCCTCTCTTGGGGATAGGAATCACAGCTTTCAACAGATCATTTAAAAGAGTCAATGATGGATCATGGTGCCAGTACACCTGGGCACCCAGCTCCTGTAACCAATGTAGATGGGCTCCTGCTCAAGAATGACTTTGAGCACGACTCTTTCCAGTTGGCCAATGACCTTGGAGGAACCTCTGTAGCTGTGGTCCCTTGTGTGCCTGTCTCCATGGCTTCCTTGACAGCTTGTAAAGATTGAGCTCATCCACACATGGCTGGTCACCCAAGCCAGAGGGTCACTTGTCCCCGTCGGCACTGGTTCCGTAAGGAGGAACAATGGAGACAAGATGGCAACTCAGGTCTAGAGGCTTGGCTGGCAGGTGACATCATGGGAGAGCGAGTCTGCTCTCAGAGATAGGAGGATGCCCTGTAGGGAAACTAGAGGGTGAAGCAAATCTACCCGAAGTTTCAGTTCTGGCCAACTGCTAAGAGCCACCGGTCAACATTCCACACAATGCAGGAAGTGGCTCTGGCCCAAGGCAGAAGCTGTGAATCTGAAAGAGCCCGAGAGATGCTGCTGCAGCATCTTCCCATGGCCTATTTGAAGTCACCTGTCTGGTCTGATGACTGTCATTGAGTCACACACATTAGCGTGGACACTTCAGGGGAGCCGAAATGGAGACACAGGTATGCAGCTGTACGCGGCAGAGGCAGCCGAGGTTGAAGCCCAGGCTGCTGGCCTCCAGGACCAGTTCATGGCCATTCCCACGGTAGCAGGTCTCATCAGAAACCTCAGAAGCACTCCCTAGAATGCGGAGGGCTTAATCCACCCTCAGGGCCCCATCTCCTAGTACAGGTGGGATGACAAGTTCCCAGGTGTCTTTAATGCTGCCTATAGGAGAACGACCATGCTCCGGAAGATGGATGAGGGGTTGTCAGGAGTTTGCCCCTGGCCCGGGAGGGAGTGAACAGACTTCATCTGCTCCTGTTCTGGCTGAGGGCTCACCTGGAAAGTCCTTGAAGGAGCCGAAGCATCAAGGCTCAGCCTTCTGCAGACATAGTCACAGACTCAGGCTGGCCTCTGCAGTTCAAGTGCCAAGTTCTGCCTCTCCATGTGCCGCGTGGTTCATGGCTTTTCTTCTCCGTCGCACCCTCCCACCTGTTCCCCTCTCACCTGAGGCCTGAGGGAGGGGGTAAGGAAGGGTGAGGACTGAGGGGAATGTCTAGATGCAGAGCTGTGATCTCACTCCTGGTGGGCATTGCTGGAACCTGCAGTGAGAGGGTCACACCTCCTACCTGCTCTCTGGAGCTCATTAGCTGTTGAGGTGAGGCTTCATGTTTCTCATTTTGCTGAGTCTTTGCTGAGACTCCGAGAGGGAAATGAGCCATTACCACTCAGCAAACACGCTTTGAAACAGAAACTGAACCTTCTGCATTTTCTAATAATGTCTCGTGAACTAAAAATGCAGAAGTCTGGTCTCGCTTCTTCCAAGTCCCCTTTCTGAAAAGAGATGTCTGGAGTTTGCCTTCTGCTTATTAAGCTCCCAGGGATAGAGTGGGAGGTCAGGTGCCCCCAACATGCCAGGCCAATTGATGGTAGTTTAATGCTCAATGCCTGGCCTCTGGGCTGTTGTGAGGAGCAGGGAAATGTTCCCACTCCTTGCCTTTTTCTTTCTTTCTTTCTTTCTTTCTTCTTCTTTTTTTTTTTTTTTTTTTGTTTTGGTCACTCCTTACACCCTGTTCTATTGGTCAAAGGTTAGCCACTTTGATTCCGGAAATGTGAGAATCAGGGATGGTTTTGCTGTGAAATAATCCTCTTGTACACTTTAAAGATTTGTCACTCGAATTGGTTTAATAAAATGCTGATTGGCCAGTAGCCAGGCAGGAAGTATAGATGGGGCAGCCAAACTAAGGATGATGGGAAGGAGAAGGACAGAAGCATAGAGTTACTGACAAACACAGAGATGCAAAATGAGAATGTTGTGCTGAGAAAAGATACCAAGCCACGTGGCTAAACATAGATAAGAATAGTGGGTTATTTTAAGTGTAAGAGTTAGCTAGTAACAAGCCTGAGCTATTGGATGAGCATTTATAAATAATATTAAGCCTCTGTGTCAGTTATTTGGGAGCAAACAGTTGGGACAGGAAAAGTTCTGTTTACATTGTTTAGAATTGGGGGACACTGGATGAGTCACCGATCTCTCTGAAGCCCCAGAGAGATAATAATAATCTTGGATTATTAGTCTTGGCATACCTCAAAATTCTGATTGTATCAGGACATCTTGTGAACCACAGAGTGTGTAAGGCTTTACTAGCTTGTGTTGTGCTCACAGGTCCATCGGGTGGTTCATCTTCATCATCAGTTTTGCTGGATTTGGACTCCCCTAGGAGACACACCTCTGGGTATGTCTGTGGGAATGATTTGAGAAAGGCTCCACTGAGGAGGGAGGACCCATCCTGAATGTGGGCGGCACCATCCCCTAAGCTGGGAACTGGCTACGAAGGAGAAAGTGAGCTGGGCACCAGCATTAGTTTCTATTTCCTGACTGTGGTTGTAATGTGACTAGTTGCCTCCCATTCCTGCGGCCATCCCTTCCTCACCAGGATGGACTGCATCTCCTCAAGTCAGAAGCCAACATCAACACTTCCTTAACTTTCCTTTTTGTCGAGCATTGGATCACAGCAATGAGAAAATAAAACTAACACAGGCCCTCAGAGCTATTTATATCTTGTCCCCTGGACAGAGTTGTAGGACCAAAGGGACCTGACAGACTAGAGCCCACAACCCTTTCCCATGCTGGAGCATACTCTAGAGACCTGGGATACCTAAGTCTCTTGTCAAAGGTGTGATGAGATCCCAAGCAGGCCTTGCCCTATACTTATATCCCTATGGGCAGGCTGTGCAGGGCTCTCCTAGGCATGGAGGAAGTCTAGGGATGGGTGGAGTAGGTTAGGGCATCCATGAGTATGCCGGATAGATGCAGAACTGAGCAAAACTCTTAGAAGCCAGAGAACATTTAAATAAACTCAACCTTCTAGCTTGTTGTAAGAGCCTGTGTGTCAGGGTGAAAGGAGGCACGTGTGCCACAGAACTTGAGTCACACAGTGGGGCCCATGATCCTGCAGCTTCTGTTGTCTGTATTCTGAAAATCTTTTCGTTACTAGAAGTTTCAATTCTTCTCCCTCGGAGGCGGGCACAGCTCTTGTTTCCTCGTGGCCACGACCCTCTCTGCTGTCTTTCTGGATACTCAGAGCGGGACCTTATTAAAGAGTGGAGCCAGGATTAGTGGAGATTAGCAGAGAACTTTTGCAACTCCTTCTCTTTCTGACTGCTTCTTTTCCTCCAGGGCAGTGGTTTTCAAACTTCCTAATGTGGCGACCCCTTAATACAGTTCCTTGTGTTGTGGTGACCCGCTAACCATAACATTATTTTCGACCTCATAACTGTAATTTTGCTACTGTTAGGAATCGTAATGCAAATATCTGAGATGCAGAATATCTGACCCCTGAGAAAGGGTTGTTGGACCTCCAAAGGGTTCTCGACCCGTAGGTTGAGAACCACTGCTCTAGAGTCATCCAAGGCCGGTGGTGAGCAGGGGCCATAGGTCTCCCTTGGCAATGACTGGTTGCTCTTTTGTCGTTGAGTGGTATCTATGTTAACTCACAGAAAGAGGATGAAGTTCCATTGTGTTGATGCAGGAGCCTCAAGGACACTGAGAAAGGACCCTGGGGCCATCCTGGTACTTGTATGTGCTGCTACCTTGTCCCTGCTGGCTCACGTCTCCATTGTTGGTGGAGTTGGTGCTCAGTTGGTGAGGTGGAAGGTCAGTGGTTGGAAGATGTCAGCCAATGACTTCATCACACATGGTGGGGTCCCTCCTACGTAGAACCTAGATCTCCTACACTTCCTCAGCTCTTACCCACATCTTACTGCATGTGTGAAGCCTTTCCCAACATCTTCTCCCCCTTCAGACACCCCTCTGGAAATGTAGACTCTGATCTGGAAGTTGAGTGACTCCCACTTCCTTCCTGGGTCCTTGAAGATGCAGCAGAGGTGGGGGAACAGCGGGTGACTGTCACACGCTAGTTTGTTTGTTTGTTGAGACAGCATCTTGCTCTAGCCCAGGCTGGCCTGGAACTCATAGAAATCTTCCTGCCTCAGCCTCCCAGACATGACAGACATGAGCCACAACATTCAGCCAGTGCCCATTAAATTCTTCAGACCATCTTCTCTGTACCTGAGGTGGTTCTGATGCAGAATAAGGTGGTATGGGGTGAAGTGAGATGTCTGTGATGGACTCACTAGGGTGCATCCCATAGTTCCCACTAGATGCCTAAGAGAACCGCCAGGGATGCTGGGTCTTGGACATGAGAACTGGGCCGTCCAATGGCGATTCTGGTCACTATTTCTCTACACGGAAAGTCAGCGCCTGGCTGTGCCTGAGTGACACCGGTAGAGAATTAAACCCAGAATTATAGCATGGAGAGGATGGCTGGTTTTCCAATGTCTGAATCCTAATTACCTACAGGAGAAATGCTCAGATTCCCACTCTAGTTCTTCAGCCCACTCCTTAAAACTCCATGTTCTTCCTCCACTTCTCTGACACAGACTTGGTCTCTCGTTGGCCTGGGGATCAATGATTCTGCTTGCTAGTCCCTGGGATCTGCATACCGCCATATCAGCTTTTTGTTTGTTTTTTTGAGACAGGGTTTCTCTGTGTAGCCCTAGCTGTCCTGGAACTTGCTCTATAGACCAGGCTGACCTTGAACTCACAGAGATCCACCTGCCTCTGCCTCCTGAGTGCCAGGATTCAAAGATGTGCACCACTGCCTGGCCTTTTTTTTTTTTTTTTTTTTTTTTTTTTTTTTTTAACAACCACAAAAACATGGCTTCTGAGGATTGAACTCAAGTCCTCGAGCTTCCACAACATGCATTTTTACCAACTGACCTATCTCACCGGCCTGTGTTCTTTCTTTTCAAGGGAATAAGCCCGGTTCAAGATCTTGCCCACTGGAACTGAAAATAGAGTTATGTGTCTTTCTAAGGTTTCTTGCATTCTGTTTATGACAGGTGACATCGATCCTCTATTAATGATACACAGGAATTTTTAACGTTTATTTTGGGGGGGGGTATGTGTGTGTACTGCTGCATGTGTGTGCAGATCAGAGGACAACTTAGGTGAATCAGCTCTCTTCTTCCACCATTTAGGTCTAGGGGATCCAACTCAGGTCATCAGGCTTGGTGGCAGGCTCCCACTGAGTCACCCCTCCAGCCCATGTACATAGGTTTTGTTTTTTTCTTATGAAAAGTAAATGTAAGTAAAACAGTGGAACAGAAATACTCATTATAAATGCAAATGATTCTTTCCCACTTATTTAAAGTCACATACAAGGTAGATTTTGTTATGTAGCATTTTCATGCATGCATGTTGTCATAGTTAGGGTTTCTGTTTCTGTGAAGAGACCATGGCCACATAAACTCTTACAAAGAAAACATTTCACTGGGGTGGCTCGCTTACAGTTCAGAGCTTCAGTCCATTGTCATCATGGCAGGGAGCATGGCGGTGTGCAGACAGACATGGTGCTGACTGCATCTTCATCAGAAGGCAACAGGAAGTGGACTGTGACACTGGGCGGTAGCTTGAGCATATATGAGACCTCAAAGCCCACCCCCACAGTGACACACTTCCTCCAACAAGGCCACATCCTCTAATAGTGCCACTCCCTGTGAGGTCATGGGGGCCAATTACATTCAAACTACCACAGATGGTCATGTAAATGGTTCCTGGATGTGGCAGATATTATTCATTGGAGACCCAGGCAGGAGTCTCCAAACCTGAGTTTCAGGCATTTGGGAAGAACATATTGCTTTCTGCCCTGGACACTTTAGAGCAGGAGGCTGGATATGCTCCCCCTTTTGAACTGAGGGTCCCAGGAGTCATTTTGTGATTGTTTTTGCTCTTCCCACTTGAGCCAAGACAAATAAGACTCTTATATTTCTCATCTGTAATGAGGGCATCCTCCTGCCCTCCCCAAGGTCGCTTGTGGCAGATGGGTTGTACATACATCCTCACAGGTGCGTCTGATGAGAGGCTGGCAATCGGGGCCTCCCTCCATCACCCAGCTGAAGAGGGAAATCAGGGCTGCTCCTGTCTGCCTGAGCCACTGCTGGTGCCCAAAAGGTAGGTCCTCCCTCCAGGACGCCACCAGCCTGCACGTGGGGGAAGAGAAGAGACAGAAGGAGACTTTGGCTGATGTTAGGACAGCCAATGCCACACTTTGTCAAAAGCTGACCCTGTCGCCCTAGATGAAAAGAGGCCTCTCAATGGTCATCACGGCACCCGCTTTCCCTCTGTGACTCTATGCCCACAATTATTTCTCTGACTCTGTGTGAAGGTTTCTGTTGTCATTTTTGCAGTACTAAGGTTAGAGCCCAGGGCCTTGTATGTGGCAGGCAAACACTCTACCACTGAGCTACATCCCCAGCCTCGCCTCTATTTTTTATTTTTAAAAATATACGGGACCAAATCGCCCATGATAACCCAGACTGGCCTCAAACCCACGGGCAATGAATCTCCTTCCCCCTGTTCCCCAGGTGCTGGCATCACAGGTAACTGCTACTCAGTTTTGTGTGTTTTCATTTTAAACTTTACCATGGAAAACTTGAAGCGTTTCCAAAAGAAAAACAATAGGGTAGTGTGGCGAGTTCTATGGACCTGTGACCCAGCTTCAACCAACAGCTGATTCCGTTATGGTCTAGCCCTTGCCCTCCCACCCCTTGCCCTGGAGGCCTCCCGTTTTTGCTTTCTAAATATCTTGCTATGTGTAACCTTTGAAAAACAAGGGCTCGTAACACATAAGCTTACGTACGTGCTGTAAATACATTTGTCCCAAACCACAGAGCACATACCACCCAGAGGGCCAGAGCTGTCGGCCATGGACTGGGGTGGTAATGGCGGGTCATCAGAGCACCATCAGCTGTGGCTCATTGTGTTACTCTGATGGCGGCTATTGATAGGTGGGCACAGGTTGGAGGTGGGTGGCAGCAGGAGAGATTGGTGAGTCTCTGAACTTTCGATTTTGCTGTAACCCTGAAATGACTCTAAAAATTGTCCTTAAGAATCGAAAAGCTCAACCGGGCGGCGGCGGCGGCGGCGGCGGCGGCGGCGGCGGCAGCGGTGGCGCACGCCTTTAATCCCAGCACTTGAGAGTCAGAGGCAGGAGGATCTCTGTGAGTTCGAGGCCAGCCTGGGCTACAGAGTGAGATCCAGGACAGGCTCCAGAGCTACACAGAGAAACGCTGTCTCGAAAAACCAAAACCAAAAAAAAAAAAAAAAAAAAAAAAAGAATCAAAAATCTCACAATACCGTCAGAAAATTTAAAAATGAGCAACACTTTCATGATATGTGATTAGAATGACTGTCTCTCCCACAAGGCTGGGAGTCTCTCCAGAGCATTCTGTGCTGCTCTTGGCTATATCCCGGCACCTAGCCGAGTGGCTGAGAACCAGTAAGTCCTTACAGGCTAGGGAGGTGAATGAGTGAGTGGACGAGGAGCTGAGGGCCTACTCTGCTCTCTGTGGCTGCTGCCCCCATCAATGCTTGACTCCACCACTGCTCCCAGGTCCCCAGAGTCTCTCTTTCTGGAGATGAGCAGGACCGAGCCCCTCCTCTGCCCACCTGCATCTTCTCAAACTCACAGTGAGTGGCTAATCCTCTCCCCTGGCTGCAGCCAGCTCCCCCTGCGAGGCTAATTCCACCTTCCCACTTAATCATCATACTTAGCACTTTCAATGAGGGCTTTTCGTCTCCGAGCCCCACGCAGGCATTAGCTGATTACTGTAATCTGTTTGACTCCCAAGGCGTCCACCAGGAAGGCGGGAAAGGACCCGAAGCCTCCTTTCCCTTCCAGAAGCTCAGTTTCCTCTCCTGTAAACTTGGGAAGCAATAGCTAACCAGCATAATTGGTGGTGGAGTTAAGTCAGATGCAACCCGGAAAGGGCCAGACATGGTCCCCTAGCAACCAACAAGCCCACAGCTGGGTTTGAATCCAGCTTCCTCCACTTACATTTTCTGAGCCTCAGTTTTCTATAAAATGAAGACGGTGCCCACCTGAGTTTACTAAAAGGGACGGGAGACATGCTATGTGTGTTTGTCACGTGCACAAACCACACAGGGCTCCAGAGAAGTCCAGTGGCCATTCTTAGAAGGAGGTAAATGAAGGTGCAAGAGGCCGAGATGTTGTTTACCTAGGAACCAGTTCCTTCTTCCCACCTTCGTCCCCTGTGAGTGTTGGAAGGTAAGATGTCCGTGTGTCCCTCATGATAGCCTCAGCAGCTAGCCCTTGTCCATCCTGTGCCCAGTGTAAGGACAGACATTAGGCACAAGACAGCTCTCAGTCTGGATGGGGTGACATTGATTTTTGTTGTTTTGCTTTTGAGACAGGATCTCATATTGCCCAGGCTGGCTTCAAACTCATGATGTAGCCAAGGCTGTCCTTGGACTCACGATCCTCCTACCATCACTTCCCAGGGATGACAGGTGTGTGATAGATAGCATTTCAGGTTTATGTGGCCCTGGGGATGGAACTTAGGACTTTGTATGTGCTAGGCAAGTGCTGTATCAGCTTGCTACATTCCCAGCTCAGGACTGCGCCGTTGGTGGAAGACTTTCACAACCTTTCTCTGAGAGAGAGAGAGAGAGAGAGAGAGAGAGAGAGAGAGAGAGAGAGAGAGGTGGGGGTGGGGGGGTGGGGGTTATACCCACATTTTACAAATAGGGAAACTGAGGATCATGCGGAGAAACACAACACCTATAGAGACCCAAAGCTGGACCTGCCCTTATGCCAGTTTGCATGTCTCTGGGGGTGGAGAGGGGGCCCCTGCATCAGCTGACCTCTAATGCTGCAGGGAGTCTGCAGTTGCTGCTTTCTGTCCTTGGGTTCTGAATGGGTTGGAGCTCAGGGCATCTGCTTCTAGTTCAGGATTTCAATCGGATGGAGTCACCATCCGGGGTTGTGGTGGCAGACTGCAAATCCTAGGAGATGTGCACTTACTGTGTTCACAAGGCATCACTGTGAGGTTAGAGGGGACTCCAGGAGGGGAAGGAGGCCCCCCTAAACACTGGCTGGGCCTCAGTGGAACACTGTCCCACCCAACCAGAGCTCCTGGCTGGTACAGAGTTCACAGCCAGAGTATGAGCTGTAGGGACTGTCTGGAGCATACTTAAGGGAATCCCTGGAAATCAAGCTTTTGTCTGGCCAGTGGGAGAAAGTTAGTAAACAAGATATCAATCAATTTTCTAGATGAGCCACTGAGGCACACAAAAGTTAATTAACTTTAATTGGCACGGGCTGCAGTTTTAAGTCAGACCTATCCTGTCTGCTATCCAGTGTAACAAGAGGAATAGCTGAAGCCCAGAGAAGGACATCAACCTGCCCAGAGTCACACAGCGAGCTAGTGGCTGGGCAGAGAGTGAACCTAAGTGTCCAGACAGCCAGTCCCCAAATGTGTCATCAGAGTGCCTAAACCTTAAGTGATTCTCGGTTCATATTTAGAGACAGGGCTAGAGACAGACCCAGTGTGGCTGCAATCAGGGAGCCTGGAGATTAGGGAAGACGGTAAAGGTGGTGCTGGGGACACCAGAAGGGTGTGCTTTCGGTCCGGGTTTCTGTGGATTTCTTTGCTTCTGTGGGACTTCCCTTAAAAGCCAGCTCTTCACCCAGCCTCCAGGGGTGGTGGTGCTGTGCAGCACTCAGCCTCCAGGTGGCGCCCTGCACTGCAGATCTGGACTCCCCCAGGCACTGGGAGCCTGCGGGAATCTCACCCACACAAGATAGCCTGCATCAGGTGGTGTCTAAGTTTTCCAGATGTCTCTGGAAAACAACTTCCCCCCTTTCCCAAGGCCACTTTACCTGGCTTTGGCAGCAAAGAGCTGGGAGGCTCTGGGGAGATTCGCTAGAGGTTTTGGGGGCTGTCAGCTACCTCCTGGTTCTTGGCCATGACCAGCTTATATAATTAAGAAAATAATTTTATTTATTTATTTATTTATTTATTTATTTATTTTAGTGTTGGGGATTGAGTCCAGGACCTACCAATAAGCTGTGACCTCAGTCCTTTTTGTTGTTTTGTGTTACCTGGGGTCACTTTGGACTTTGATCTTCTTGCCTCAGCCTCTTGAGTAGCTGAGATTATACCAGGCCTTGGCTACACAGCCCTTTCCTCGCATGCAGAGTGCAGGGTTTTATTTCAGGAACACCAAGAGAATCTGATGGGATGTCCAAGAGCTCCTGGCCCATGGCAGGTACCTCCATCCAGGGCCTGTCTAGATGATCCCCGTGGACAGATGTCATGTCTGCTTAGCTGCTGATGCTTCCTATTTTTTTTTTTTGTCCCCTCACAATGGTGGCCCATCTGTCCATGCCTACCCACCGTGCTCAACCTCTGCTGCTCACCTGCACAGACCTCAAACTGGCTCCCAGAGGACAGATAGATGACAGTGGTCCAGGGAAGACACTGAGCATCACTACCTAGCCTCAAACTCCTGCCGCTATCACTTCCTAGGACCTCACTCACGCTCCTTAGCGTGTGTCTTCATGTGGCACTCAGCCTCCTGGAAGCTGGTTGGGAGATATGCTGGAGCAGCTCTAGCCAAGTAAATGGGAGGCAGAGAGGTGTGTTTGCACCTGTCATTCTAAGCAAGGCAGTTGGGAACCTGTGCCCCTCCCCGCCAACCCCCATCTTGCTTTGCCCGTGTGTGGTCATAGATGTATGGCTCCAAGATGAAGGTACCTGAGGTCCTTACTCTTGGGAGCCATTCCATGATCTCTCAAACCCATGGGAGTAAGGAGCAAGCTTTTGTGGCCACTGAGGCCTCCACCTCAGTTACCTTGCCTACAGCCCACTGAATTGGGCCTCAATGATCTCATCAGTGAAATGGGGACAGTAATATCAGTACCAGTATCGTAGAGCTGTTGTGGGGATTAAGTGAATTTGTGGATGCAACTCTCTTGACCTTCAATGAGAGGATACTGAAGGTAGGAGATGGTTTGAGATGCTCTGAGCCAGAAAGACCCTGGACCTTGCACCCATGCTTCTTGACGATGTCGAGGCTTAGGTGAGTGTGTGACTTGTTTAGGGTCCTTCAGGCAGAGTGTGGCAGAGTCACACTGAGCCCCATGTCTGAGCCCTAGCTAATGCTCTGTGGGCACACCTCACTCCTTGTAACAGTTACTAGCTAGCGGTAACTGGTGTTACTGGTTCCTGTACTTGGCAACCTAACCAGAATGAAAGTGGCTCTTCTCTAGGGCAGTGTGATTGCGTATGGCCCCGAGGAGGCTGGATGTATCTGCCAGAGGATACCCTTTTGGTTTTTGTATTTTATTTTAGTTGCACTGGGGTTTAAACCCTGGACCTTTTCATGCTAGGTAAATGATTTATCACTGAGTTAAACCCACAGCTCTCTTTTTCAATTTTACTTTGAGACAGGATCATGCTGCTGCTGAGGCTAGCCTTGAACTCACTGGGCAGCTCAGCCTGGCTTTTGGACTTGTGTTCCACCTGCCTCAGCTTCCCAAATAGCTGGGATTACAGGTGTGAGACAATACATCCAGCCCACCCTCCTTTTCCAAAGGGTTTTAGGAAAACCTGTGTGTGAGCAGTGAGGCTAGGGTGAGGCTCAGAGCATGACAAAAGCAGGCCTTGCTCACGGTCCCTCAGTCCCCATGGTCTCTGCCTTCTCTCTGCCCTGTGGTCCCAGCCCAAACCAGCTCCATGGCATGTGACCTGCATAGCCACACAGGACCTGTGTCTGGAAGGCCCTGGCAGGTTGATGTTTTGTCATTGCTGTTCTTCTCTGGAATACATGCAGGCATAACAAGGGGACAGATTCTCTGTGTGACACTGGGGACAAAGCCATAGCACATATCTTGAGAGGAAAAAAACCAAACCAAACAAAAGCAAAAGTTCTAGAATAATGTGTATGATCTGACTGTATTTATAAATTTCAGCACATGCTCGTGTGTGTGTGTGTGTGTGTGTGTGTGTGTGTGTGTAAACACTTCGTGATCCCACTCCCCGTCTGCTGGCTGCTTAGCAAATCCTTTGAATTACTATCCCTTCAGGGAGAGCAGGAGACAAGAGAATCCTTGAGTTGCTAGTGTGACCCTCTAGTCAGCTTTTTACCATTGTCTCGGACAATGCAGAAACCTCAAAACATCCCGAATCTTGCTCCCTCTTTGTGACGTGACTCACGTCCTATGGTCACACGACCTCAAGTTCCCGATTTTAAGCGTTAGTTTTACTGTGTTTCATGTCCAAGATCATGTGTGTTTACCAACATCTCTGTCTGTGCTGCTCCCCTTTCCTTCTCGAACATCCATGCTTCCATCTGGGACCACTTTCCTTCTGCCTGAAGCGTACCCGTTATATTTATTTTCAAATCTGAGTCAAAAGGACAGAAGTGTGCCATGATCGATGCCTCTCTCCAGTCCCTGCTCCCAGCTAAACACTGAATATTTACATATGCACATAGAACATTCTTTGGAAAGGAACACACTTGTTTGAGAACAGCGTTTTGTGTACGTAGTCTGAAGTGTGAATGTGGGAATATAATCCTGTCTCCTGTGTGCAAAAAGACAAGGAGCCAGGCCCAGGCCTGGCAGCTGAGAGACCTGTTCTTTTCTGAACTATCCACAGTGCACAGGCTTCTCTGTGTCATACCCCTGGGGACCAGAAGGTACAAAGTTTCCCAGTCCCAAGACAGCTGATGGTCATGGCTACAGTTTCACGAGTGCTTGCTATGTATGCTGAATGCCACTTTGTATCCCCCCCAGTTCCCTCCTCACATCCATTCTGCTGCCATATCACCATTTCACAGATGGGCAGACTGAGGCAGAGAGGTAAGTGAAGAAAGAGTCAGAGCCGTGATTCAAAATAAACCATCCACACTATCTGTGATGGTTAATTTCAATTGTCAACTTGATGGGAATCTAAAACCACCAAGGAAACACGTCTCCATGTCTATGAGGGGGTTTCTAGGTGAGGTTAATTGAGGTGGGGGATCCACTCTAAATGTGAATGGCACCATCTCACAGGCTGGGGTCCTGAACGATGAAAAGGAGATGGTGAGTGGAGCATGCACCTCTCTGCTTCTTCACTGTGGATGCAATGCAGCCCTCTGCCTCATCTTCCCACCGCCATGACTTCCTCATCGTGATGAGCTGTCCCTTCAACCTGTGAGCCGACATAAACCCTTCCTTCTAGTTTGAAATTTTGTCACAATGAAAAAAGCCACTAATAACCCCCCTCCCCAATATATAGTTATCAGCCGCATTTTACAAATTGGGGGTGGTGGGTGCTGAGGCAGTCAAGGGTTAGGCTGTATATTCCAAGTCCGAATCATAGGCTAGAACAAGATCTCCCATCCATGGCTCTGAGGGTCAGAACCCATCCTCCTCATCCCAGCTTTCCCGTGGGGGA
Organism: Peromyscus eremicus; assembly: GCF_949786415.1. Lineage (NCBI taxonomy): Eukaryota > Metazoa > Chordata > Mammalia > Rodentia > Cricetidae > Peromyscus > Peromyscus eremicus. Next base: position 25,018,697 of record NC_081432.1, read on the forward strand.
GCTTTCAGGAATGTGGAGAAGGCAGTTCAGGATGACTGGATCTGAAGTCCTGTTCCTATGGCAACCCCTCTATCCCACCTTCAGGAATGTCGAAAGGCCAATGAAGTGAGGACCATGGCCCATAAGGGGAAGAGCCTGCAGTCAGACAGTCCCAGTGCAATGTAACCCAGACGGTGACTCTCATTAGCACCGCAGCCTCGGGTAAGCTGCATTTCTGTTCCCGTGCTGTTTCCGTTCCCTCATCTATCAGCATCTTTATCTGGTAAGGACTGAATGAGAAAATCCACACACACAGCACTGGGAGCCATGCCCGGCACTGAATCTGCTCTCAATCCTAGCATCATTACCATCGTTTGCTGTGTGGCTTGGTACAGAACCTGTCCCTCTCTGGGCCTCAGGTTCTCCACCTGTGAGTACATCCTGGGGCTTGGGATGGAGTTCCTGGTCTTGAGTAGGGTCTTTCATTCTGATGTCCTGTCAGTAATTAGCCGGCCAGAGTTCAAACCTTCTCCATCCACCCCAGCCTTTTACATATCAGCCTTCCCCCACTGCATGGAGGTGGCTGTGGCCCTGGGCTTGCAGAGCTAGGCGTGTATGTGCTTCCTCAGAGTGAGTCTGGCCTGTGTTCCTGGTGTTGATGTCTCTCCCAGCATGGAATGCTGGGATGGGCACAGACAGACGAGGTACCCTCTGGGGTGGAGGGATGGGGATAAGGGTTCCAGCTACTCCTGGCAGAGGCATGGGTCTGGGTTTCAAGGCTCTCTGAGAAGAATCATGCGTGAGGCAGCCAAGGTGGAGCTGGGGGCCCCAGACCCACTTCCTTTCTATGAGTGCCCAGGGCACTTGGTGCCAGTCCTAGCCACCAGGCACCATTCTGTGCCCATGAATAATTCATGGCCTCGTGTGCCAATCTGTGCCAGCTTTAATTAGCTTCTAACTTTTTGTCATTCATTTCGCTATGAACACCTTATAAATAAATGATGGGCCGGGGGAACAGGAGTTGGGACAGAATGTGGCGGAAAGAACCCAACTCAGAGGCCGCATAGTGGATGGGGAGCCTCCAGGGCTGGGCCCAGGGAACCCCACATTTCAGGGGGTCTCCTGTGGGGCCAGCGTGCTGCAGCTGGGTGCCCCGCCCCCTGTGGCATCCTCCCAAACCTGCTTCTTTGAGAGCTCAGTTGCTCCAGCTGCGCCCGGCTCTGTGGGCCCACAAAGCCAGCTCAGGCACACACACGTGTCTGCTTTATGGTGGCAGGGGCCCCGGGAGAGGGACACAGTCTGGGGACCCAACAGGAAGCAGCAAATGGGGTCTTGCCAGCTGAGGGATGACAGTAAGAGGAGGGACAGGAAACAGTGTCTGTGGTGAGGTAGAAAGGGAAGGAGTGACAGAGGACGCCCAGAGGAGGGGGTGGCTTCAGGCACTCAGTGATGGTGGCCCTGAAGCAGAGCAGAGGCTGTCTAGCATTTTGTTTACAGAGTGCTTTCATGTAGATTTTCGCCTTTTACCTGGATGACAGTCTAGGGTGGTGGTCAGGGCCACTGGGGGCTCCTGTGCTCATTTACTGTTGGCTCAGGTAAGGTGGCGAAGGCCCAGGTCCACCATGGGGTGGACTGGTGGGCTTTGCCTCCCCTACTCTGTCTTCCTCCAGGGGCAGCCATGGGGCACAAAGGGAATTTGGAGGCCACCATGCCAAGGTCCCATCCCATCCAGCCCTGGAGACCCAATGGACTAGGACACCAGATTTCAGCTCTTTCTTTCTTCCCTTCCTCCATCCATCCAGTGTCTCTCCTGTTCCTTCCTTTCTTCCTTCCCCATCTCTCCTTCCCCTCCCTTCTCTTCCTCTCTTCACCCTCACTCCATCCCTCCTTCTTCCCTGTCCTCTCTCGTCCCCCACCTCTCCCTCTCCATCCCCATTCCTTCCTTGTTCCTTCCTTCTTTCTCCATGCTTTTCGAGTCTCCCCTCCCCTGCTCCTCCTTTCCTGTCCCTGCACTCCCCCACCCCCTACCTGTCCCCATTCCCAATATTCCTCTTTGCCTCCCCCCTCCCCTTCTCTCCCTCTTCCTGCCCTCATGCTGAAGTGGCAGCAAGCCAAGCCGACAGGGCACTTGATGTGTAGGAGAGGTGTCCACACTGCGACAAGCTGGAGATGGAACTCAGTAGCTCAGTGGTCGTACATGGATGTAGCATGTGGTATGTAGAGGCCCTGCTTTTGATTCCCCAGTACAAGGAAACACCCCTGGGTGGGGATATGTCCCTCTCTCCAAGAAGCCAGCCAGGGCCACCTGGAGCAATCACACTGTCCTCCCTTCTCGGGCTCAGAGACTAGTGGGAAGCTGCTGCAGATGAGAGAGATGGATGGCCACAGGAGGAGCCTGGGCAAGATGTCCCGGCGTGAGGCGACGGGCGTGGCCCTTTTGCTTTCGTTTTTCTCCTCTTGAATTTTAAAGACAGCAGCCAGGTCACTGGGGCCACACATTCTTCATGATCGCTAGAAGGACACTGGGCCACCCTGGCCCAGGGTGCTTGTGCTGAGTACTCCTCCCCAGCTCTGAGTCTCCCACAAACGCCTTGTTCTACCTTTGGCTGCGTCATCCTCAGAACTTCAAGACGCTGCCCTACTCCAGGGTGAACAGTTGTCGTCTCCCCCCACCCCCCGCCCCGGAGAGCCCACATGCTCACCTCCAGGCCTTTGTACACGATGTTCCTGCCACCAGAACACCTTTCCAGGCTGTGCTCAACTCCTAATCCTCCTGCTTCAGCCTCCTGAGTGCTAGGACTACAGTTGTCACCACATCCAGCTGGACTCAGCTTTTCCCTTCCCCCACCCCTCCTCTTCTAGCCCGGGGTGTGAAGAGCTGCTCCCTCCCTACCATTGAACTCGACCATATCTCCTTAGCCCTTTGCGTTCCCAGATCTTCCACTGTGGGACACGTGTTCGCTCCTAGTCTGCGCCATACTCAAGACTAGACCAGAGGCTGACCACACCCTGACTCACAGCCTTGCTTTTGGCATAGGGTGAGCACATGACGGCTGCTTGGGCAGTAAAGGTGGGTGCCAAAGAGGCCTTATGAGCAGAAGCATGATGTCCAACTTATGAAAAGGTGATGGTTTCCTGGAGCTTGGTTATGTTTCATTTGCATGTAAATTGGCCACAGACAGTTTGGGAAGTTGTAGTTGAAAAAGGCAACAGAGGGGCTTGGGGTACAGCTCAATGACAGAGCTTCTCCCTGGTACACTCAGGGCCCTAGGTTTAGTCCTCAGTACCAGAATTAAGATGGCAACAAACCAGAAAGGTTTAAGTGCAGAGACATGGAGAATAAGTTCATTTTATGAATGAAGGCATGAGGCCACCAAGGTCCATTGTCCTACCTCACAGCATCCACCCGATCAGACATTGGAGCCCTGACTCCTGACTTACCTAAAGCTAAGACTCCAGGACACCCAAGAGCATCGTCCCAGCTTAGCTGCCCAGTGGCTTGCCTGGCTCTGCTCTGTCAGGGCACTGACCCCCTCATGCCCACTGTTGCGCATGGGGAGGGGGCTCCTGCTGTCCCCAGAGAGGCAGCCTCCTGAAAGCCCCCTCAGGAGCCAGCATGGATCCTTGTCGTCCTTCACCCACCCCCACATGAGCTGGGAATGTGGAGTCTCCTAGACACTCACCCCTGTCAAGCCTCTGTTAGCTTTGAGTGGTGTGTGCATATACATGTGTTCTCAGACACCTGAGCATCTAGAGCCGCAGAGGCACACTCCTTTTTTTTTTTTTTTTTTTTTTTTTTTTCCCTTGAGGATCTGGAGAGTCAGGGGTTTGGATCTGTCAGCCATGCAGCATGTAGCATGAAGGGAGTCCCAAACAAAGAAGGTTGTCTTCATATTGCTTGGATGTTAGTGTTAATAAAACTTTATTTACAAAATAAGGTGGTGGGACAGATTGGGCCCCTGCGGCAGCCATTTGATCCTTGTGCGAGAACACGTGGGTTTACAGCAGTTGGCAGCTTTTGTTATTTATGTGTATGTGTCCATGTGTGGATTTGTGCACGTTAGAAGAGGGCTCTGGATCTCCTGGAGCTGGAGTTGGGATGCTGTGAGTCATCCAGTGTCTGATGTGGGTGGTGGGAACCATCTGAAAGAGCAAATGGTCTTCACCACTCAGCCGCTGCTCAGCCCTGGTGAACATTGTTAATGAAGAAGTCTCTCCCTTTTCCCAGCTACAGGTTGGATCAGAGCTCTCCCCTCAAGGGATCTGCTTTAAAGTATTACTCTTAGGATAAAGACTAACCCCTGGCTGGAGATGCAGCCTAGTGGCAGATCATTTGCCCAGCATGTGCAAGGGACTGACCCACATCCCTGCAGAACAACAAAACCCCAGATGAAGGCCAGCATGCCCGCTACATACCCTCTGCTTTCACCATGTGCGGACCCTCACTGCTCTGTATACCAGAGTCTATGGCCTTCCTCTGTACACCAACTCTTCCCACCCCAGGGCATTCGTACGTTCTATTTCTCCTGCCTAGCACTCTGCTTTCTACCTTGGACATGTTGACTGGCTCGCCTCTCCTTCCAGGTGCCACTGACTGGCTCTTCTGTGCAGGCTTATCCGAAATGCACCTGGGGCATTCTCCTTGAATGTAGTGCCATCTGTTTATATGCTTCCCTGAACTGGTTCCTCTTTAGAGGGTTTCCCTGAGGCATAGGGCCATACATACTCAGCCTATTTCAGGAGCCAGCACATAGTAGTCAATATGAATGAATGAATGAATGAGTGAAGGAATGCTAAAGTACTGGCACTCTAGATCCAGAGTTACTCTGGTGCAATTCCTGTCTCCATTCCCTGGCAAATTCCTGGCCTTCACGAAACAGCCTCTCTGCCAAGAAACCTGGACTAACTTCAGGACCCAGCTGAAAGCTATGTTGAAGGCGAAATGAGCTGAGGCCCAGAAAGTCAGTGCCTAGACCATGGCTCCAGGCAGCCAGTGCCAATAAGCTGGCCTGTGAGGGACGGGTCCGTTCAGCTGGGGAAATAAAGACCTACCGGTGGTGTTCCCAGTCAATCCCGCTGTCTTACAAAGCTTACAAGGTCGGGGGGGTGGGGGGGACACCTTCCTTCAATCAGAGTTGCTACAGAGGAATATCTCATGGGTATGGGTGCCTGGGCACTTCCAGGGTGTTTCCGACCCCAGGGTCCCCAATTTTTAACATCAGAGGCCGTCTGAGTTGCAGAGCCAAAGGGGCACATGATGAGAGCCCAGAGGTGGCCAGCAGCACCCAAGAACCAGAGGAACCTTTCAGCGACTCCGGGAGCAGAAAGGGGGCGCTTAAAGCCAACAGTTGGCGCGGGCTCACCTAGGCTGTGCGCCTCCCTGCTTTCCGCAAGCGTGGCAGCCCCAGGACTTTGCTGGGAGCAGGCGGGAGGCTGTGGTTGTGTCCCAGCCCTTTACAAGATTGTGGGCCCCCATGCTCGGCTCGGGGACGCACCCAAGGTCCACTTCTGTGGGCTCCCTCCTGCCCCTTGGGGGATTCCACGGGCTGCCACAGCAGCCGGTGCCATGGCACCCGCAGAGGACAGTTCGGCGGGAGCAGGCACCTTCCCACCTGGGCGCCCTGCTGGGGTCGGGGCAGCTGCCCGGCGTGCGGTGGGGATAGGGATCGGGGAGCGAGGTGCCGCGCGCGGACGCGGGCGGGCGGAGCTCGGGCGCGGCTAGGGGAGCGCGGCGCGTCAGGAGGCGGGGACTGGCGCGGGGCCGCGCGGGGCGGAGGAGCGAGGGAAAGTTGATCGCGGACTTGAGCGGCGGCTGCGGCTCCCAGCAAGACACGATGCACGGCCCGGGAACGCGTCCCACGGCTGCCGGGCGCTGAGCTGCGTAAGAAGGAGCGGGTCCGGGGGATGGAGCACGCTGGCACCGTGTTCCTGGCCGTGCGGGGCGAGCCTCTTCCGAGCTCGCTGCGCGTCTGAAGTTGCAGCCAGCGAGCGGCTAGCGGGGATCGGGCGGCCTGAGTGGATCCCGGAGCCGCCTTCGCGCCGGCAGCGAGACGCGGCGGTGGCCAGGACTGGAGCAGGTGGCCCTTGGGGCCCGAGTCGGTGGCGAGCAGATCCCGAGGCGCGGCGCAACGCCGCTCCACCTGCGCACACGGTACCGGGAGCTTCGCGCCTCCCTTCCCTCCCCGATCCCTTTGCCTTCCCCCAAGCCGATAGCCCGCTGCGTGCCACCAAAGTTAGTGTTGTGGGGCCGCGACCGTAGCCGGTAGAGCCACTTGTTCCCAGGCTTCGCGGCGGGCGTCCCAGTCTTCCCTCTGTCCCGCGCCCGGTTCCAGCCCGCGGCCGGACGCGCGGCAACTTTGATTCCCGGGAACTCCAATTCCCTGCTTGTTGGCCTTGGCAAGCCGCGCACCACCCGGAACCCTGTTCCTGGGACCGCGACCATCGCGGGCTTCGCTCTTCACGCATCCGAGAGGGTCTGGGTCTAGATAGGGTGTGAGAAGGTGTTGGGAACCATCCTGTCCCCTCTGACTTAAGGGTCCCTATTTAAAGTGGGGAGGTGGGGTGTGGCACCTCCACCTTAGGGTGGGCAGCGGCGCTAGAGGAACCTGAAGTCACGTAGACCTCTTCCCCGCTCACCTCCTCAGGCCCACAGGAGACCCCAGGGGACTCCTGCCACCTTCCCAGTACTGGTGGCTCTAGGCAGAAGCGTCCCTAGCAGCGCTGGGAGCCTCGTGCTGCTCGCGTTTCGCTTCCGTGGCCCTGGGGTTGGTTGGCCTTGGCCAATGTACTATTTGTCCTCAGAGCTGGCCCCAGGAGCACTGCCCACATTGTCCCCGCGGGTCAGGCCGGGTATCCTGCAGATCCCGCGCATTCTAGGGTGGTGGCCGGCCGGCCGCCCTGCGCTTATTTCTTCTTGCCCAGAGCTAGCACGGAGAGCCACTGCCTCCGAGAGGCAAGCGGAGATCTGGTGCCCTTGGCCACTGCGACCCCGGCTCCAGCGCTGGCATGGTCACACGTTGATAGAAATTAGACTTGCAGGAGTAGTAACACGTCCACACACTCCGGAAAGCGGACACGCCCATTCTGCACACTTGGCCATCTCATCCAGAACAGACCTTGACCCTATCCCTTCACCCAGCCCCTTAGCAAGTGCCTGCCACCCCAATCTGGATTTTTAAAATAACCTGGAGGGGCATGAGGATAATTTGTGGGCCTGCACGAGCCAGATCCTTGCCCTGAGAAGAACCATGCTGTGAGTGGGGGTGGGCTTGCGGAGCATGGATGGGGCCAGGTGCGAGGTGGTGATGAGTCAGCCCACTGTGGCAGGAGCTGCTGAAAGGAACGCTTGGCTCCTGGTGCAGGGGTAGGCGCAATGCGGCCAGCACCTACGGGGGTGGTAGGACCAGATGTCACTCTGCCAAGGAGGGGTGGGCAAGGGGCACCTTGGCCGTAGGAATAGCAGAGGCCCACCTGGCAGAGAGAGCACCTGGTGGTCTGCAAAGGCCCTACCAAGTCCCTGGTGTGAACGTGTTACCCAGGTGCTGGCTGGAGGCAAGCATTAAGGGTGGTGGCCTGGAATTGGCATTCTGGTTTTGGCTAGGCCCCCCCATAGTCAAGTCTGTCTCTGCTTTCCCCGGCTCCATCATTTGGGCCCCTCACAGAGGCTCAATAAATGGCTGCATGGAGCTTATGGCCACAGACAATTGGGGTATCTCTCAGCCTCCCTTTCCCACCAGCCACCTTACCTGTCATTCCCCCCATGCATACTTCAGTTTTTTCCAGTTCAGCATTATAAAGGCCACTTTGCTCAAGTGTAGATTCAAAATGCTTCACCTAGGAGGTGAAGGCCTAGGAGAACCTCTGCCCAAGCCAGCATCTGCATCAGAAGAGCCTGTTAGAACTGCAGCTTCTCTAGACCCCACCCCAACCTCCCCAGACCAGGCTCTGGGTTCTCTAAGATCCTTGAGTGGTTGGCATGCTGATAAGTTTGTGCGGGGGGTGCACAGAACCTTCCAGGACTGAAATGTGGATGGAGCCCTGCCCTGGATACCTGCGTTTGGGTGGGGCAGCCCCTGGGGCTGTACCTGCGGATGCCACAAGAGTGTGTTTGGGAGGCTTTGAACAGACATAGTAGAGGGCAGTCTGGCTTTCTATGCAGCACAGTACATTGCTATATGTTTGCTGCCGCCGGGAGGAGGTGGGCAGATTTCTGGAAACTGGATGCATAGTCTCTACCTCCAAGATACCTAGGGTGGGTGGATGCTGTCCTTAAGCAGAAGGAACTGAGCAACTGTCTCCAATCTCAACTGACCCACTAACGCTTCTCAGTGAGTAGCCACAAAGAAGGGACTGCATAAGAGCCCATGGTGGGAAGTGTACAGAGGGGAGGATGTAGACCTGGCTTTTTCTCCGCTAGGCTTCTGCTTCTTCTGCTGTCCTAGGGAGGGTCCTGAGAACCAAGCGGCAAGGCTGGTGGTGGACATGGTAGCATGTGTTTCCCAGCCCCTGCCCTCAAAGCTGGCTGAAGCTGGAGTCAAAGGCCCGAAAGGGCTAATAATGTCACACGTAAAAGGTCATAAAAGGTCATCATATGCACCTCAGCCCTGTCTTTGCTGTGCTGCTCTCTGCCTGGAGGAGTTCAGCTCTGTCATTGCATAGGTTGGCTTGTGCCAACCGGCACAGTCCTAGGCCTTATAGAGCGGGGCGATAAGGTGCTGGCGAGTCCTCATCCATCTCAAATTCCAGAGTGTCTGGCCTAATGGTCTTCCAGTGTTCTTGAGCTCTCATGTTGAAGAGATTCAGTACTCTCGTGTGTAAAGATGGTTTTAAAAATGAACTCAGTTGCCTTGGAACTTGTTTGTTTCTTATTCAATTATAGATGTTTTTAAGCATTCATTTTTTTTTTTTTTAAATCTGGAATCTGGCTCCTCTTGGCACTGGGTTAGCCCTATTTGTCCATTAGTTGGTGAACAAGGTCAAGGTGGACTCCACAGGATGGGAACATTTTGCTTCCAGTGGAAGAGGCCATGCTTCTGAAGGTCTCGGGGTGATTCTGATTCTGCAGGTGCCTCCTACTCCAGAAGCCTGCCTGCCTTTGGGGGGAGCTATGAGTGGGAGGTAGGCTGCCTTTCCAGGACATCTCCTTCTCCCTCTCTCCCTCTCTCCCTCTCTCCCTCTCTTCCTCCATCCCTCCTCTCATGCTGCCTTTCCTTGGCGCTTCCCACTGGTCTGCATCACTTATGTGATTTCCTCACGAGAGCCCAGGCCCCCTTTGTGCCCTCCCCAAGGGCTGCTGCTCAGGGGGTGAGTGGCCAGTGGTGTGGTGTGCATCCACTGGGCACTGGCTGAACTGATTGTCCTTCAGCCTTCTCTCGGTTTAGCGTTTGCTGGGCCTATAACTGGTTTCGACTGTTCCTGTTAGCTTCTTGTGGGATAGGTGGCTAATGGTGCCCATCTGCTGGATCTGGGTGCATGCTCTTCAAGCTGAGATCTCCAGCTCCCACACGCCAAGGATGGAGACAGGAGCAGTGTGGTGAGCAGGCACGATGTTACAAATGCCTGCCATCCCAGTTCTTGAGGGGCCAAGGCAGGGAGATTGCGAGTTTGAGGCCCGAGTGGGCTGCATGCGTAGAAAGTTCTTATTTCAAACAAAATAAAGAGGCTGGTGGGATGGCTCTGAGGATAAAGGTGCTTGCTGACAAGCCTGTTGGAACCCACAAGGTGGAAGGAGAGAACCATACATGGAAGTTGTTGCATGCATGCACAAATGAGACTATACACACACACACACACACACACACACACACACACACACACATAAACTCTCACACTAAATATGTAAATGTAAAAACATTTAAAAATACACTTAAAAATAAGAAAAGCAAAGACAAATATACAATAATAGGGAGAGGCGGGGACTGAAGAGCACAGGGCCCCTTAAAGAAGAACAGCTAACCCAGGATATATAACTCAGTTGGCAGAGTGCTTGCCCAGCATGCACGGGGGCCCTGGATTTGATCCCAGCACTGTAAGGCACGGTGCTGCACACCTGTCATCCCAGCACTCAGGAGGTGAAGGCAGGAGGATCAGGAGTTCAAGGTCATCCTCAATTGCATAGGAGTTTGAGGTCAGCTGGGCTACAGGATACTCTGTCTCAAAAGAAAAAGAGAAAAAAACCACCAGGGAAAAGGCAGCTGCAGAATGGTCGTCAGAATAGGGGCTCCCCTGGGAGCATCTTGACTGGGACACAAAAGGTGCACCCAAGGAGCTGGAAACTTGATTTCTAGAACTTGATCTGAAAGTCTGCAGCAGTGGTGAATTTTATACATCTGTTTGCTACAAAAAAAAAAAAAAAAAAAAAAGCCAATTCAGAAAACACAAGAATATTTATGGACCATCTTCATTTGGATCTGCTATGGAAGTAGCCTTGTGGAGTCCCATAGGGCAGAAAATGCATACTACCCCCTCCCATTCCCACCCTCTACTTCCCCCACCCCCGATTCCCAGCATCAGCGAGAGGCTGGCATATTTAAGAAGTAGCCACAAGGAGCTGGCTTCTAGGTTTTCACTATGGAACCTGATCTGGCTCAGCCCTGTGGAGTGGGGCAGCCACGGCTGCTCCTCCTGTGGTCCCCACAGATGGGCCTCAGGTCTTTGCTCCTGGCTCTGTCTTGTTCAGCACAAGGCATGTGGCCTTGGGCTGTGTTGTGCAGTTCAAGTCTGGCTTTCGTATTTGTACATATTCTGAACCCTGCTCAAGCGTGTGTTGGGTTGGTGAAGATAATGCACAGCCTGCGTGAGTTTTAGGGACTAAGCTGAAACAAGGCTGTACCCCTGAGTTCTGAAGGCCCTGGTATGGCACTTAACATTGCTCAGGCCTTGACTTTCTTTTCTGCACAGTGGGAATAATTTCCATCTGCCTGTAGACTTCCTCTGAGCACCAATAAGGTGCAAATTATGAGAAGTCTGGCCTCTGATGTACATGGAAAGAATAGTTTCTTTTTTAGCCCCTTTGATACGACTTGATTGTGGGTGAGGCACACTGTCATAGAGCTGAGATAGCCCTTGACTTTCAGGGCTTGATGACCTGAGAAGCTCATGAATTGAGTTGTGCCTGAAGATGCATTTGTGTGTGTGTGTGTGTGTGTGTGTGTGTGTGTGTGTGTGTGTGTGTGTGTGTGTGTGTATACATGTGTACCTGTGTGTGTGTGGCATCATAGTTTCTCTCTTGGACTTACACTTCTAAAGTTAGATCCTGTAGTTTCACAGTAAAGTCTAGACCTTCGTTGCTCTGATTAGAACTAGTAACATTGTATCTGTGTGTGTAGCTGAGGAGGATGAGTAGGAGGTGAGGAGTTGGAGGTCACATTGTATCTGTGTGTGTAGCTGAGGACAATGGGTAGGAGCTGAGAGTTGCAGGTAACATTGTATCTATGCGTGTAGCTGAGGATGATGGGTAGGAGCTGAGAGTTGCCATGACCGGAGTCCCTAGACAGATTGCTCTGAAACTATGTATCCCAGGCTGGCCTTGAACATCTGATCCTTTGGCCTCCACCTTTTTACCGCTGGGGTTATAGGGGGTGTGCTGCCATGCCTTGCTTCATCGAACTGTTCTTTTAGGACAGAATCTCTGCTTGGCGGTCGCCTATCCACAATAGCAATAGTGGCTTTCACAGGAGGGTCTGGGCACCTTTGCAAACCCAGATAGAGGTCCAATGCCTTCAGGCTTCCTCCTGCCCCTCCTAGCCTCTCCTGCACCAGTCTGGAAGTCCCAACTCTGTAACTTCATCCTAGGTCCGCAGCTCCTCTTTGACGGGAGTGAGCCTGCAGCTCTCAGCTCCCCACCATGCCTACTACCTCCTGGCCACGTTTGCCACTTGCCTTTGTGGCCTGGACTGAAGAGCCAAAACATTCTGGGCATCAGCTAGTTCTGCCATTTTATAGATGGGGAGACTGAGGCCTGAGGTCAAGCAATATAGCGTTTATATGAAGCTGAGCTTGGCCCGTTTCTATCACCCTAGTGGGCCTCAGGGGGCCTGGGCCCTGCATCATAGCCTCCCCAGAGCTTCTCATCATCTTGGGAGACTGGGGCCATCAGCCTTGTACTCACACCCTGCTAATACTCTCCCACCCCTACCCCACCCCCACCCCACCCCCACTCCTTGGGCACACTGTTAACTATGTTACCTTCCTCCTTAAAGGCCATCTTCCATTTGGAGAGGACCTGAGATGCCATTTGTGACAAGGGCCCGCGTACCACTTGATTGTCTGTTTCTGAAAGAACGCTGTAATTTGGGAGCTAGTGAAAGCTAGAGAGAGGGAGGTAGCGGAAGGCGGGGGGGGGAGGGGAGAGAGGAAACAAAGGAAGAACTGGGGTACTGCCTGAGTCCACCTGTGTCACATCTTCATGGATGTGGCCTTTGTCTTGCCTCTCAGTGTGGGACCCTGTCTTTCCCTGGGGACAGTCCAAGTACAGGGGAGTCATTTGGCTAATCTACTTTTTTCCGTCATTTGCCCTCAGAGAGAGAGGTGGTACCCATCCCGCCCCAGGCTTGCCTAGGTCTTCATCTTGAGCCCCCAGTTGGTACCTCCCCTCTTTACTGTGGCCAGAAGAGTTCTGAGACCATGCATGTCCAGAGAGTCAGTAGTATGAGACTCTGAGGCCCCTTTGCCTTACTGTGGGATCTGGGCTGTATCTTGGTGACAGATACACTGATGGGCATCATCTAGAAAGCCAGTGGGAACTTCCAAGCTGCCCTCTGGAGGTTCCCACACTCGTGGTTGGGAGGCATCCATTCAGCCCTCCAGCTTTGAGCACGTACCAGCTCTAATTTTTGAGGCCTCTAACTGAATACCTACAGTACCCCTGCCCGACAGAAAAATAGCACAGGCCACCAGGACCACTACCTACTGTCTATTAACCACTTTGACAAGTTTAAAAGAGGGGTTAGGGGTGTGCCTCAGTGGGAAGAGTGCAGGGTTTTTGTTTTGCTTTGTTTTTGTTTTGTTTTGTTGTTGTTGTTGGTTTTTCAAGAGAGAGTTTCTCTGTGTAGCCTTGGCTGTCCTGGAACTCGCTTTGTAGACCAGGCTGGCCTCGAACTCACAGAGATCTGCCTGCCTCTGCCTCTGCCTCCCGAGTGCTGGGATTAAAGGCACGCAGTTTTATCCTCAATGCCATATAAGCTAGGCATGGTGGCTCACACATGAAATCTCAGCACCTAGGAGGTGGAGGCAGGAAGATCTGAAGTTCAAGAACATCTTTCGCTACATAGTACACTCAAGGCTAGCCTGAGACACTTAAGAGCCTATCTCAAAAGAGAAAGAAAGAAAGAAAGAAAGAAAGAAAGAAAGAAAGAAAGAAAGAAAGAAAGAGAAAGGTAGTGAATTTTATGTCTACATGGCCCCAGATGTTACCGTTTCCACAATAATCACCACGTCAAATTTGTGCTACTCTCTTTTCACGGGGAGTTTGTGGATGACATTGATGGTACATTTCAATGTGGAACCCTGAGTGCTGCCTTTCTGGTGGCATCCTGTCCCTGTAGCTCATAAGCAAGCCAGCAAGCAGCACTCCTCCATGGCCTCTGCTTTAGTTCCTGCCTCCAGGTTCCTGCCCCGACTTCCCTTCAGGATGGGCTCCAAGCTGTAAGATGAAGTACACCGTTTCCTCCCCAAGTTGCTTTTGGTCACGGTGTTCGTCACAGCAATAGAAAGCAAACGAAGAAGGAATTTCCAAGCAGGATATTAGGTGGCCTGGGAAGCTGAGAGGTATCATGGAGCATGGGGGCGGGGAGGGGGTGTCTGTCCTCTTGGGCAGAGGTCTAGTATGTCATGGCTTGAGTGCTGAAGTGCCTTGGGGACACTTACCAGATCAGAAGGCCCTCCCTCCTTCTCTGCTGGACTTGGGGCTGGAGTAGGTCTTGGGGTTCTCAAGAAGTCATTATAGGTAGATGCATGGGCCCAGGTAGATGGCAACTCTCCCTGTACGTGGCTTCTCTTGTGCTCAGCACTGGGTTATGGGGTTAACCTTCAGGTGCACACAGGATTCAGGATGCTGGGCAGGTGTGGGGCATACTCTATGAGCTCACCATGCCGAAAGGGGGCACTGCTGTTGACATCTGCCTTGGTTGCTAAGCAGCTGGCAGAGCATCTCTTAGGCTGCTGGGACCACCACCACCCCCATTCTTCCAAAGAATAAAAAAAAAAAAGCTTAAAAATAATAAAACCTCCCACTTGCAAGTGTTACCAAATAATGTATTTTAAAACACCAGGAGGTCATTTATTCATTTGGCTGACATTTAATGAGCCCAGGCTCAGTACCATGTGCAGTTCCAGGCCCCGGTGCCTCAGTGGCCCCTGTTCCAGGGGAACATGTATCATATGCCTATGAGTGGCCAGTTTGTGACCTGTGACATGGACTCGTAGGGTGTCAGAGCTGGTGGTAATGAGAAGAAACATTTATTAGGCACTTACTGTGTGCCAGGTCCAATACTTAGCCTCACTGGCACCTTACAACAACCCCAGGGCATAAGACCTACAGCATTGTCCATTTTCTACCAGAGGAGAGATGGGTTGCACAGAGAGGTTATGCACTTGGTCCAAAGTCACACAGCTAGCAGGTACAGAGGCAGAATTCTTCCAAGGCTCTGGAACTCCTTAGTCATTACCACTACTGAGGGCAGAGCCCATAGTCCCAGGCCACATAGATGGAAGCAGATCAAAACAGATAAAAGATCTATCCTGGGGCCACAGAGAGGCAGTAACAGGGCTGGGGCTGGTGTCTGGGACACCCCCTTTCCTGTCATCAAGATGAGATGGGATATTTAAACGTCTCCAATATCTGCGGGGAATTTAAGAGAGCCAAGAGGGAGAGTGTCTCAGACAGCCCTAGGGGTAAGCCAGGTGGCCATCTCAGCATCTCAGAAGCAACAGGCAGGGTCCCTTCCTCCTGGCACCCCAGAGCTGTCTGTAAGTCTGTCTGGAGCTACTGCTGTTCCTCACTCCACCCTGGCCCCTGCTGTGGCCCAGGCTGGCTCAGGGCTCCCTCAGTACTCATGGTTGTCCTAGTTTGTCTGCAGCTGTCCTCAGGCTGGAGGTTGTGGCTCTTGGCCCTAGTAGGTGTACCATAGAAGCTGGGTGGGTGGCGTGATGGCATGGGCACATGCACGGTGACTATGAGCCACTGAAGTACACAGGATGTCTAACAAAGTCCCTCTTCTCCCCCACAGCAGTCCCCCAGCTTACATGCAGAGACATCAGTGACAGGCGCTGCTCCTGACCCAAAACTTAATTCTTAGGACCCTCATTGCCCATCTGTTACTGGAAAAAAACCAAAAAAACAAAACAAAAAAAAACCCTCAAACCAAATCCTAAAACCTGCAAGTGGCTAACCTTCCTGATCTGGGGACCAAGACTCTCACGAGATACACAAAAGTGGTTGGCAGAAGCAATGGTGACCTGTGCGATCCCTGGGAGGTCAATCTGTCTGTCATTTTTATCGATTACCACCGATTCAGTGATGGGAGCAATATGCATCCATCTGTCTCAGGGTGACCACCTCCCCGCCAGACGAGCAGTGTCTTCCCACCAGCTCCGTGCCTCATTTTGACATCCGTCTTTCCATGAGGCATATATATCCGCAGATATTTATTAAACGCCGCTTGTTTGCAGGAAACGATATGATTACTTAAAATAAGAACGGGCCAGACGTGCTGGTTTACACCCATAATTCCAGCGTAGGATTGCAAATTCAGGGCCAGCCAGGATTACAGGAAAGACCCTGTTTCAAAAACATCAACAACAACAACAACAAAAAATCAACAAAAAATACAGAAATAGACACACTGTGGTCTTGACCTTGGTACTTATTTGGAATCCTGTATTTGGGACAGTTGTCTCCCTCCACCTCTCTCCTTCCCTCCCCCTCCCCCCTCCTTCCTCTCTCTCTCTGTATGTATGGCATAGCTCTTTTGGGAGGCTTTAGCCTCCTGTGGCGAACTCAGCTAAAAGTCCTCCCTTTTGCCCTTCTTCTCTGACCCCAGAGCTCCCACCTCACCTGAGGTGTCCTGGAAGCTGTTACAGGAAAGGAAGGGCAGGGTATGAGGTGTGAAGGCGGGGTGCTACAAGCTAGGGCAGCATGGCTGACCTGCCAAGCCAGGTCCGCATTGCCTGAGGGCTACTGGAAACTGAAGCCTGGCCGGAAGAAGGGAGCCCATGAATAATACAGCGGGAGGAAGGCTGTTAACTAGGTGACCTGGTTGCACCTGCCTGCTTCACAGCTTCTTTGGGGGCCACCATGCAAGGCCAGGGTGTTGGAGGCGAGGCTGGGATACTGGGGAAGGCAAGGCGAACACCCCCCTTCCAAGTGTGTTCACCATGCAGGAGCCCTCTTCTCTGGCATTGGCCGTGGAACCCTCCTCACCTGTGCTTGTCTGTGTACATGTGTTTGCTGCCTCCCTGCGTGCTTTGGCCCAGGCTTTCTCCTGCTGAAGTGGCCTGGGTGGGGAGCAGAGGGTTCCCAGTGAGTGCCTGGGGTGAGACCAGGTTCCCTGGAATCTACTTTTGCCTCTGTTCTCAGTCCTTTCAGTATCAGGGGCCTGAACCTGGGGAAGCTCTGATACCCTCACCCCCAGGTTTGGCAAGGGACATCTCCCCACACCTCCATAGCATCTTAGCCTACATCACTAGGCTTAGGACCTAGCCCCGCTGACCAGGGTCTACCTTATGGCCTCTCATCTTGGCACTATGCCTTTAAGGGGTGGTATAGCTCCAATGGCCTGCTTGGGAGAGACAGCCCGCTGCCTGGCTTGGGTGAGTATGAGTATGAGTCTGTGTGCCCATTTAAACAAGGGGATTGTGTCGATCTGGATGCCAGACTCCCAAGTGCAATTCTTGCTCACCCATGTGAATGACTGGGTCCACTAAGTTCACCAAGTACTCCGTCCTTGTGTTTTCGGGTCTGAAAAATGGAAATGCCAGTGACCCAATTCAGGGAATTCTTGGGAGGATAAAGTTATGTATATCATGTAAAATGCTTAGAAAGAGTGCCTACCACATGGAAAGCATTGAACATATGCTATTTTCATTATTGTGATCCTGGACTCTGAGATGGCACAGGCATGCTGCCTGGGGCTGCTGAGTTACCTTTACCCTTAGGAAAGGCTCTAAGCTGGGTTGGATAGATGGCTCAGTGGTTAAGAGCACTGATTGGTCTTCCAGAGGGCCCAGGTTCAATTCCCAGCACCCACCAGGCAGCTCACAACTGTCTGTAACTCCAGTTCCAAGGGACCTGATACCCATGGCAAACTACCAGTGCACATATATTTATTAAAAGAAAAGGAAGGCTCTAAGCCAGGCACTTGGGAGGCAGAGGCAGGACAGAGCTTTTACACAGAGAAACCCTGTTTCCAAAAACAAAAATGAAAGAAAGGCTTTGTAGGGTGGAGAGAGGCCCCTTCCTTTGTCCAAACCGAGGAAAGCTCCATGATTCCCTTGGTGAAGGCCCAGAAAGGAGACAGGACATGCCTGTGGTTAGGGTATTGATGTTGGTGCCGAGTGAACCAGGGCCTTTTCCGTTTTTTAAATGATGTATAACATACAGAAAAGTGTGAGAATCACACATGGGCAGCCTGAGCTCTACACAGCAGTCACTTCTCCCTCATCAGCACCACAAAGACCCGAAAAGCTGACCACTAGAGGCCATCTCCTCACCTTTCCTCCTAGCCACACACTTCTAAGGCCACATTCATTTTGATTAAGTTTTTACGGTACTGGATTTGAACCCAGGACCTCACTCATGGCAAGCTCTCCCACGTAGCTACAATCTAACTTACCTTCAAACTTAGCTAAATGGAATCATGCACTGCCCTGGCTTTGATGTTCTTACACACTGTACTTGCTGGTGAGGTTCTTCTTGTTTGTGTATCTGACCTCCATTTTGCTGCAGTATGACAGCGACATAATTCAACCATTCTAGTGTGGATGGCCAACGATTCGAAATTGAGCTGTCCCAAGAAAGGATTGTTGTGAGTGTGTGTGTGTGTGTGTGTGTGTGTGCGCGCGCCGCGCGCGTGCGCACACGCGCGCAATTCTCTTAGTCTGTCACTTCCCTTGAGCCAATACAAACCCCTGGCTCTGTTCTGACAGCTTTCTAGACACTGACTTGATACCTTGATGGGTGATGCTTTCAGATTTATTTCTCTTTAAGACTATTCTTTATTTTTGGCTCTGTGCATTTCCATATAACTATTAGAATCAGCTTTTGAACATTCCACAAAAGTCCTGCTGAGATTTTGATTGCAACTGCATCGAGGAAAATCGACATCTTTGCAATATTGAGTTTTCCAATCCATTAACAAGATGCACCTCACCGTTTATCCATGTCTTAATACATTTCTTTCAGGAATGCATTTAAGAGTCTGCAGCGTCTCTTACTTCCTGTTATGAGATTTATTTCTATGTATTTTATGTTTTTAAGTACTGTTGTAAGTGATATTTTCTCATGTCCAGTCACCTATTTGTCATAGAAGTATGACTGATTAAAAAAATATTGGCCCGTATCTTACAAACATTGCTAAATTTTTGTATTAGTTCTGACAGTTTATCTACAGAATTTTAAAATAATTTAGGGCACACGCCCACGTTTTCTGTAGAAACGTGATTTTTATATCATGCTTTTAGAGACTTTTTTCTTATCTTATTGCGATGGCAGATGCTTTCAGCTTTAGGTTGAATGGCAGTGGTAGTGAAACTGTCTTATTTCAATTCACTTCTAGTTCCAAGAACAAAGCTTTTGCTGTTTGCTATTGTGGTGTTTGCTGTAGCTTTCTTGTTGATACCATTTATAAAATTAAGAATATTTTCTCCTAACTCCCTCTCCCCAGTTATGGTAAATGCATATAACATAAAATTTGCCACTTAGCTCCCAGAGAGATGACCCATTAGTTAAGAGCCCTTCTGCTCTTGCAGAGGACCCAAGTTCGGTTCCCAGCATTAGTCAGGAGGTTACACCTGTCTGTAACTCTAGCTCCAAGGGATCTGACACCCTCTGCTGGCCTCCTTGGGCACTGCACTTACATGCTTATACCCTGGTGCAAACACACACATACACACATACTTACAAATAAAATCTTAAAAATATTGCCACTTAAATCGTGTTTAAGCTTACAGCTCAGTGGTGGTGAGTACATTCATAGACTTGTGCAGCCATCACCCCTCACCAGCTTCAAAACTATCTCATTGTCCTAAACAGAAACTCTTTACCCACTACAAAGTAAACTCCCCATTCCTTCTCTCTTCTCCTCCTGCTAATATTTACCTTATTTTTTGTTGGCTTATTCAGGGTATCTTATGTATTTGTCTTCCTTCACTTAGACTCATGTTTTCTAAGTTCAGATCACAATTCCTTCTTATGACTGAATAATTCTCTGGTGTGTATACACCATGTCCCGTTTCCTGTTCATGCACAGCTGGATGTTTAGGTCTCCAACCTCTGAAGATGCTGCTGTGAACATTGGTGTGTGCATACTATTTGGGTCCCAACTCTTGGTATACATGTAAAGAGTGGAATTACAAATACCAGGGCAATATTGCTGAGCTTTGTCGTGCCCTGGCATCTGTTTTCTATAGCAGCTGTGCCCTTTTGTATCTCCCCCAGCAATGCTCCTCAGTGATCTCACCGACATGTACTCTTCATTTTCTGATATAGCCCCATAGCTTTGATTGGCACCCCACCCCAGGTGTGGGCCATGTGGTGCATCCCTTCATGGGAACTGGGTATTTGTACTTTCTGTCCAGTTTTGAATCGAGTCATTTGTTATGTTTGAGTTGGAGAATCTTTCTGTATTCTGGATCTTCATCTGTTATCAGATAGAAGAGTTAGAAACACTTCGCTGTGTGGAGGGCTCCCTTTCCCTCTGTGGAGAGTCTCCTTTGATGCACAGAGATGATTATTCTATGAAGTCTAAATATCTTTCTTGCTGTATCATTGTCTGGGCTTTGGTGTCATAGAAGTCACTGCTGTATCCAATGTCGTGGGGATTCTCCATATGTTCTTCTAGGAAGTCTAGAGATTTGGTCCTTGAGATGGCTAGTCTTGGCTGGCAACTTGACTATATCTGGAATTAACTAAAACCCAAATAGCTGGGTACACCTGTGAGGGTTTTTTTTTTCTTAATTAAATTTTTTGAAGTGGGAAGTTCCACTTTTAATCCACATCTTTTGGGGTGGGAAGATCCACCTTTCATCTGGGCCACACCTTCTGGTGACAGCCCAAATAAAGGACACAGAAGAAGGAAGCTCTTGCCCTTTGCCTGCTTGCTCTCGTTAGCAAGTCCATTCCTTCACTGGTGTCAGAGACTACTTCTTTGGGATTCTGGCAGATACTGAAGACCAGCTGAGACATCCAGCCTTGTGGACTGAACAACTGCTGGATTCTTGGAACTTCCATTGGTAGACAGCCGTTGTTGGACTAGTTGGACTGTAGCCTGTAAGTCTGTCTGTCTGTCTGTCTGTCTATCTATCTATCTATCTATCTATCTATCTATCTATCTATCTATCTATCATCTATCTCTTCTCTCTCTCTCTCTCTCTCTCTCTCTCTCTCTCTCTCTCTCTCTCTCTCTCTCTCTCTCTCTCATTCTGTTCCTCCAGAGAACCCTGACTAATTTGGGTCCATTTTCACACACGAGGTAAGGTGGGAGTCAGCTTGGCTCTTCTGCACATGATCAGTTTTCCCGGCTCTGTCTGTCCTTCCCCCATTTTACTGTCTTGGTACCTTTCATAAAACCAACTGCCTCTGCGTAATATCTGCAGAAATATCTGGACCACATTCTAGTCCATCGGTCAGTGTGTCTTTTCTTCTGTCAGCATCACATGTTTTGATTACTGTAGCTTTGTAGTCAGATTTCACATAGGAAAGGATGAGACCTTCAAGCTATGTTCTCTTTTTCAGGATGGTTTTAACTATTTAGGAGATGCTTTGAGATTTTGCATAAAGCCTTATGATGGATTTTCCAATTTCTGTGAATAACACCACTGGGATTTTTCTTTGCAACAAGGTCTCACTATGTAGCCAAGGTGGATGTTGTGATCCTCCTGCCTCAGTTTCCTGTGCATGGGGATTACAGGCATGGAGTACCATGCTCAGTCCCCACTGGGATTTTAGAGGCACTGCATTCAATCTGTGGATTGTTTTAGGTGGTATTGGCAGTATCCTGATAGCACTGAGCTCTTGCCCATGAACATGGGACAGCTTTATATTTATTAATCATCCTCCTCTGCCTCCCAAGTGCTGGATTAAAGACATGTGCTGCCATGCCTGGGTTGTATAGAATTCTTTCCAGTGAATTATTGTGTCCATTACTATAAAATTTCTTTTTCCTTCTGACAGTGTGGAGAATTATAATGTTGGATTTTCAGAATATAGCCTATCTTTCATTCCTGGAATAAATGCAGACATATATACATACACACACTCATATGAGTACATACACAGAGACACAAACATACAGACACACACACATACACAGACACATACACAGAGACACAAACACACCATACACATACACCCCACACGTACACACGCGCTCATGAGCACACACACACACTTTTCTTTTCACAATCTCTCTCTACCACTGACTAGCTCCAACAAGTTTGGTTGACCATGCCCTGCATGACTATGCAATTTGCCACGTTGGGTTTGATTTTATTTCCAGATGTGCCCCTGGACTTTCCTTCCTCGTGCTTCAATTTTCTGTATCAGCTCACAGTATTAGGTTCCCAGTTTATGATCTGCCAGGAACTGTTCCTGCCTCTTCCTGTTTTCCTGGGGACTCTGGGAAGGTTTGTGTGCTGTGTCCTCCTTACCAGTTGAGCGGCTCACGTGGGGGGGGGGGGCTGACTTCGGCTTCCTTCCTGCTGGGAAGACTATAAGCTGTAGTTTCCAATTCCTGGTGTCATAGCACTATTTGTACTTTAGTGTCTTGTGCGTCCGCTTTAGTTAATTGTATCTTGTGAGGACTTTATCATTTATTACTTTCCAAGTCAGTTGACAACAAGGATGCCTCATGGTCCTCCCATTTCACTTGATTTATTCAACGTGTGTGTGTGTGTGTGTGTGTGTGTGTGTGTGTGTGTGTGTTATGTGTGTGTGTGTGTGTGTGTGTCTGTCTGTGCGTGCATGTCACTGTGTGGCTGTGGAGGTCAGAGGACCAGCTTCTTTCCTTCCCCCATGGGTCCGGGGAAATCAGTTCTTGTTCCTTGTTTATGCGTCATTATATTTTTATTATTTATTTATTTTATGTGTGTGGGTGTTTTGTGGGAATATGTCTGTGCACTGTGTGCATGCCTGGCGCCTGCAGAGGCCAGAGAAGGAGGTTGGATCTCCTGGAATTTCTTACCGATATGGTTGTGAGCCTCTATGTGGGTACTGGGACTTGAACCCAAGACTCTGAAGTGCTGGAGACATCTCTCCAGCCCACCGGGTCATTATATTTAAGGTAGATATTCTGTAAATAGAATGTAGTTGTTTTGAAATCCAGTCTGTCTTTGTCTTTTGAGTATTTGTTCCATTTATATTTAAGATATTTGCAGAACGAATGAACGAACACACACACACACACACACACACACACACACACATACACATACCAGGTGTTCTCAACTATCTTAAGAGTTGCTTTCTGTCTTGGTTTACCTTCCTCTTTGCTTTTACTTTCTTTCTTTATGTTTCTTTTTATATATGTGTGGGCACTTGAATGCTGTGACTCACGTGTAGCAGTCAGAGGACAACTTGCAAGAGTCAGTTCTCTCCTTCCACTGTGTATGTCCCAGAAATCAAAGTCAGGGTGTCAGGCTCCTTGGCAAGCACCTTTACCTGCTGAGCCATATCACTGGCTCCATCTTCCCATTTTTATTACATCATTATTTTCCTTCCAGTTTTAAAACATTCTTTGGTTATTTTCTATTTTCAGTTTTCCCTTCACTAGTTTATTCATTACACATTTTCTTCTTTGCTTTCTTTGGGGGTTTTCTTCCTTCCTTCCTTCCTTCCTTCCTTCCTTCCTTCCTTCCTTCCCTCTCTCTTTTTCTTTCTCCCTTCCTTCCTTCCTTTTCTTTCTTTTCTCTCTCTCTCTCTCTCTCTCTCTCTCTCTCTCTCTCTCTCCCTCCCTCCCTCCCTCCCTCCCTCCCTCCCTTCTTTCTTTTCTTTCTTTCTTTCTTTCTTTCTTTCTTTCTTTCTTTCTTTCTTTCTTTCTTTTTGAGAGAGTTTCTCTATGTAGTCCTGCTGTCCTGGAACTCACTCTGTAGACCGGGCTGGCCTCAAGCTCAGAGATCTACCTGCCTCTGCCTCCTGAGTGCTGGGATTAAAGGCAGGTGCCACCACTGCCTGGCTACTACACCCAGCTCTTAATTATTTTTATTAATTTATTTTTACTTATTATTTTGAAAATTGCCATACAAAGTCTCAGGTTTCAGGGGTCATTTTCATGGATACTTTGTTTTTATTGCTCTTTCTTCTCCTTCCCCTGCACTGGAAGCCTCTTCTGCCTTCTTGCCTCACACGTTGTTACTCTCCCCTCCCATGAGCCCCCTCCCCCCCATAGTTCTCTGTCTACTTTTGTGACCTGTACACACTCCCACACATGTATACACATAGAAAAATTAAAACCCAGCATCCACACATGAGCGAGAACATACAGTGTTTCTCTTCCTGAGGCTGGGTTACTTCACTTCGTGTGATCATTTCTAATTCAGTCTGTTTTCCTGGAAATGCCGTGATCTTGTTTTCTTTATGACTGATAAAATTTCATGTGTACATGTGTATGTAATACATTTTGTTTAATCCCTCTGTGTGTTGACGGACAGCTGGGCTGGCTTCCTTTTCTTGCTGTTGTGAATGGCAGATAAACATGTGTGTGCAGGTGTCTCTAAGACGGGAGTCGGGCTCCATCCAGCAGATGTGTACCCAGCAGTGGCATAGACTTCAGTTGTGAATATATTTTACATTACAGAAAACGTTATTATTATTATTCAGTCTGATGTTCTTTACTCTTTATCGTGTTTCTTGTTTCATTGTTTTGATTTTTGAGGTAAAGTCTCACCCACACTTCATGTTTCCTTCTCCATTTTTTCATTTAAAAGATTTATTAGATTTAGTGGTTGGTGTGTGCGTGTGTGTATGTGTGTGTGTGTGTGTGTGTATGTGTGTGTGTGTGTGTGTTTGTGTGCATGCACACGCAGGTGCCCACAGAGGCTAGAAGTGAGTGTTGGGTCCTTGGAAACTAGAGTTACAGGCTTTTGTGAGTAGGTACTGATGGAGGTACTGGAACATGAACTCAGGTCCGCTGATACAGCAGTAAGCAGTCTTGACCTCTGAGCCTTTTTGCCAGCCCCTCATGTTTTCTTTGGAATAAATTTTCCATTTTCAGAAGCCCTCCCTTTCCCCTGTTGATTTGCTGTTCATACCATGATAACTTGATTTTAAATTATTATATTATTCATTTTTGGATTTGCTTTTTTTTGACACACACACACACACACACACACACACACACACACACACACACACACGGTCTCATTATATAACCATGGAGCTCTCTATGTATGTGAGGCTGGCCTTGAACTCCCTGAGATCCACCTGCCTCTGCCTCTTGAGCGCTGGGATTCAAGATGTGCGCCACTATGCCTGGCTCTTATTTTTGGAATTTATCATGTAGTTTTTAATTCTTTGTTAAGCCTGTCTATCTTTTTGGTCACTTATTTTTTTTTTTTTTTGCAGATATACTGTCATAATAATTTTTAAGCTGATATTTTTAACTCTAGTTTCTGTAACTTCTTATCTCCTGTTTTCCTTTGGCCTGAATGTAATGGGGCTGATAACTGTGACTGTGAAGTCATTCTGTGTGACAGTAGGGAGCATCAGGGGGCTGTGTATCCTTTCAGAGAGGACTCACAGTGTCACTTGGCAGACCGTAGCATTGCCAGCCATCTTACTCTCGCCAAGGCCTGACTGACTCAAGGCTTGGTCCAGGTTTTCAGAGTTGGATCTACACCCTACAAGCAACATTCCAGAGTCATCCAACGGGGAGCCTGGACTCTTAGCTATAGCCATTCTTCCTTGGTGTTCCCATACTCCAGTTTCCATCTCTTCAGTAAGGTGAGTCAACTGGAATGCCACTCTGCAACCTAGCTGCGTTCTGCTTCTTCTCCAGCTTCTCCTGCTGGTGGCTTAGGAAGTGGCAGATGTTTCAAAGGGAAAGCTGACATGGGGGTTGAGTCCTTTCTTCTTGTCGCCTCCTGTCCCTCAGGGCCCTGGATCATTACCTGTGGTTGCCTTGTTAGGCCCAAGCTCAGATTAATCCCCCAGGATCAGGAGGTGGCCACAACTGTGCTGGCTCCTCCATTCTCAGTCTTTGCAAGGCCCCGAGTGGAGAAGAGGCTCTTGGGACAGGCTTTTCAGGAGCCTCCCCCGTTCCCTGCATCTGTACCTTCCTCCCCAACATCTCACTGCCCCGATAGCACACCAGACCCTCGAGATCATTCAGAAATCTCTGTTTTCTGTTCTCATGAAGATCATCAGTCTGCCCCAAGTGTTGAACCATGGCCAGAAGCAAGACCTCGCTGGGGTTTGCATCCCAGCCTGTTTACTGCTGGACTAACCTTGTGTGCGTGGCCTCTCCTCTCCTGGTCTTGGTCTCCTGATCTGTGAATGGGTATGGCCAGAATTACATCTTCCTTATTGTGTAATTGTGAGAACTAGCAATAAAGGAATGCTGGCCATGCTGAGTATGTACCCAGGAAAGGACGGTTGCCACCACTGCTATTGTCCCCACCATACCTGCCATTATCATTGCCACCACCATCATCACCATCACATCACCACCACCATCACATCATCATCCTCCTCCTCACCACCACCATCCTCCCCACCACCGTCCTCCCCACCACCATCCTCCTCACCACCATCCTCCCCACCACCATCCTCCACATCACCGTCCTCCCCACCACCATCCTCCCCACCACCGTCCTCCACACCACCGTCCTCCCCACCACCGTCCTCCCCACCACCGTCTTCCCCAACACCATCTTCCCCAACACCGTCCTCCACACCACCATCCTCCCCTACCACCATCCTCCCCACCAACATCCTCCTCACCACCGTCACCATGGTCCCTTGACCCGCCTCCAGGTCCTGCAGCTTAGGCCTCTCTAATTTCCTCTCACACATCTCTTTATCTCTCTGCACTCCAGCCACTGTCTGTGGATGTACTTTACAATTCAGTGTGAGCGACAGTTTGCATCACTTCCGCACACGTGAGCTTGGCGTCACTGAGTTTCACCTCACCTACTTTGAAATCCAAGGTGGAGACCTTGGACTTTCTCAGTTCAGACGTATGGATAGCTCTTTAAGGGACAGCGAACTTAGAAGAGACCACTATGAAAGGACCAACCAGAATGGTTGTCCCTGAAATATGTGGTGTGCCGCCGAGGGTGGAAGTCACTCCCACCAACAGGGCTGAAGGAATAGGTAGGTCATCCTGACGTTTGCTGAGCCTCAGCCCAACTTGTGACTGGGACTCAGAGAGAGTTTGTTGAGTGAATGAATGAATGGCTTGCTCCAAGAGGTGGGAGTTAATGTTGTGACTGTAGCGACCAGGCGTCCAAAAGGGGACAGAAGCACCTGGGAGGCAGAGTGGGACCCATTAGGACAGGAGATTGGTCATTTGGGGAGGGGGTCTCTTTTGCGACATCAAATGGCATTTTTTTATTGTTCAAGTTTATTCACTGTGTGTGCCATGTGCCCCTCTTATGTGGATGTGTGCACATGCATGTGGAGACTAGACATCGGTGTTGGATATCCCCCTCAATTACTGTCTATTTTATCTTTTTCTGTGTATGTATGTATGATGTGCGATGTGGTGTGTGTGTGTGTGTGTGTGTATGTGTGTGTGTGTGTGTGTATGTGTGATATGTGGAAGTGCGTGGGTGTGCTGCATATGCATAGCACTCCTGAAGGTCTTCGGAGGTCATTAGTGTTCACATCTATCACCTTCTCCTTATTCCTTTGAGGCAGTGTCTCTCCTTGAACCTGGAACTTCTGTCTTACAAGTGGGCTACCAGCCAGCCTGCGCCAGCAATCCCACCTAGTGCTGGGTTTACAGGTGTATTGAGACTATGCCTTCTTGTCATGTGGGTGCTGGGGTGGATCCAAACTCAGGTCCTCATGCTACATAAGAAGTTCTCCTGTCCACTAAGACATCTCTCAGCCCCTCTCCACCTTGTATTTTAGGGCAGGGTCTCTCCCTGTGTTTGGCTAGGCTAGCTGGCCAGTGAGCTCTGGGATCTGCCATACATCCAGCTTTTATCATGGATCCTGGGATTTGAACTTGGCTCCTGATCCTTGTGTGGGAGGCACTTTACCAACTGAGCAATCTGCTCAACCCTTAAATTTACTGTTTGAATAGTGAGTGGGGCCCATGTTAAACTCAAAAGTCCCCGAAAAGAATCTAGAGAGACATCAAACTCCGGCTTCTCAAGTCCTCTCCACTAGCACGTGTGTGCAGGAATGCTATACACACGCGTGTGAGCACACACACACACACACACACACGAATGATAATATTAATGATGATGATATTGATGTTGATGATAATGATGACAATGAGGTTTAACTATGACAACTAATGACTATAGTGATGATAATGATGATGATGATGATGATGATGATGATGATGATGGCAACCACAGTGATGTTGACTGCAATGATGACCACAATGATGACAGTGATGACGATATGCTGGCAACAGTGATGATGGTGAATGAGACAGTGATGTTGACAAGGATAGTGACAATGACATGTAACAATAATGATGACGAGAGGGATGATGTGACAAGGACGACGTAGACGATGATGACAACGGTTGTGATGTTGGTGACAAGGGAACTACTTCTAGTGTTCAGTGGGAGCTTGCTCACGTGAGGCTGTGTGCAGGACAAGACATACACTGCCTCATTCGGTCCCCAACCACCCTCAGCCTAGAGGCAAGGGAAACTGAGGCACTGGACAATCCAGGGGTCCACTCAGGCTCACACACCCGGTGGTAAATAGGCTGTGTTCCTTGTGGGTTTGCTCTGCCTCTTGATCTTTTGTTCCCTGTAGTTCTTGGTACTGTCTCCTTCCAGAAGTTTCCTCAGGGCATTAGTAATGTACTCTAAGAATACCAGGCTAGCCCGGGTGTTGTTGAGCCCCTGTCCTAGGAGACATTCCAAGAGATGATCTCCAAGGCTCTCCACAGATGGCTCTGTCTCCTTCTGTGGCCTCCCCACCTGTGGCCATCTTTCCTTCTCTCTGTAGGTCCCTATCCACTCCTGCTGACCCCCAGACAAGAGCCCTTTGAGCACCTAATGAGAAAAAGGAGGCCTGCCCACCCTCCTTCCTCACAGGGACAGTGGTGAGCACAGAGTGGACAGCGGACACAACACAGCTACACAGCAGGTCTGTCCCGCCGGCAAGGCTCTCTGGTGTCCCTCCCTGCCGGATCCCTTGTCCTGCTGCTTCTTCACCTTCATCTCCCCCTACCTCCACCCCACCCCCCAGCTCAGCCCAAGGAGCACCCTTATGCCTGGGGAGGCGGGTGGGGGCACGTGGGAAAAAGCCAAGTAAAATTCCTCACTGGGAACAAATCTCATTTTCCAGAAAGTCTTGACAAAATGAGGCATTAAATTACAATATTTTGGAGAGCGTCGTAATTCTATTGCAGACAGCCCTTCATCATGGCATCTGAAAGCTGAGAAAATACAAAACTCATTAGATTAAAATAAACCACCTACTGCTCTGGAGAAAAGCTTATTTATCAATATCAATTTACTTATGATTACTCTGGCCTGCAATTTGTTATTTTTAAGAATTATGATTTGTGTATTGTTCATACACATGTGAAATTTTTTTTTTAAATTGAGTATTTAAAAAAAAAGATATCATCCTTAGCAAAGGTTAGAAAGTGGTTTCGGGGTGGCAGGGAGAAAGTGATAAATGTAGAGAGACAGGAGGTAGAACACGGTGAGGCATGTGTGAGGAGCTGGGTGTTGCCGATATGACCCCCTCATGGACCTTCAACCATAACTTGTGTACCTCTAGGGACAGGAAGCTCACCTGGAACTCACTCAGGAACACACTCCATCCTTTGGATAGCTAGGATAATTAGGATGCCTTTCCTCTTTATGAGTCAAAAGTTGCTTTTAAAGTCTGACTATCTTCACAAAACTCCTAGTGTTCTCTGCCCACATTGGCTGGCTCTCAGGCTCAAATTCACCCCAGCAGGGCTCAGTCTATGCATGTGTAAAATGGGCATGCCATCTACTATACCCTGCTGTCTCCTGGAGATACTTTTAAAAAAGTAGCAGCATGAGAAGTGCTCGTGTTATACGTGAGCCCTACTTTTGTGTTACATTTTTCTTGCCATGAAATACACATAACATAAAGTTGACCATTTTGGTCATTTTAAGTGCACAGTTCTGCCACTGGACAATATCATGACCATCTACCATCTGGAACTTTCCGTCATGTGAAACTGAAACTGTGCCCTGTTCTTCCCTCCCCAGCACCTGGCACCATCCTTAAACTTCCTATGAACTTGACAGGCCCAAGTAGCTCATATGAGAGGGATCAAAGGTCAAATGTCCTGTTGGGTTTACCTCATTCCCCTTAGCCTAATGTTTTGAATTCCCCCCTGAGTCAGTGTGGGCCAGATTTTCCTACCTTTTAGATTAAAAGAAAATTATTGTGTGTATGTGTGGATCACACATGTATGTGTGCATGATACATGTATCTTTTGTAAGTGTACACAGCACATGTGTGTGAAGGGTAGAGGACAACTTTATGTGGGCTCTGGGGGTGGAACTCAGGTCGCCAGGCTTGTGTGGTAAGGCCCTTTTGCTGCCGAGCCACCTGGTTGGCCCCGATTTCCCTGCCTTTAAAGGTGAAGATTCTCTCACGGTACGCCTGTGCGGCCTTTTCCTTCTCCATTCGGTTACGAGCAGTGGGTATTCAGTGGGTCCAACTTTTGGCCATTGAGATGATGCTGTTTTGAAGACAGGTGTACAGCTATCCATCCAAGTTTGAGACCAAGAGTCTGACCAGCCACAGGGATGGCTAAGGGGAGAACTGGGCCTGGTGAGTCGAAGGCAGGGATGTGCTGATCCAAGGGAAGGAGCAATGTGGTTCTGACTGGGTGTGTGGAAGCTATTCACTTACTGACTGCATGGTTTGAGACAGATTTTCTCAGGTGAGAAAGGCAAAGACAGGAGCCTCAGAAAAGAAATGAGATTGCTGTGTCTTCGAATGGGAGCCCCCATGGGCTGATGGCTCACAGTGCTTGCAGGGCACTGAGAGTCTGCTGGCACCAGGGCTCTGGGTTGTTCTCTGATCCCCATGCTGGGATAGATGCCTGTAATAATGTGGGAAGAGTGAGGAAGGGATGCTGAGAACCCCCTTCCAGGAGGATCCAGGATGGTACCAGGTGGTACCAGGGCTGTGCCTGGAGATCAGGGCTGGCCACACAAGGTGAGGTCAGTGGTATTCCAAGCCTAGCCAAGGACACAGGTGACAGGCATGGGAGGTGTCAGCCAGGTGCCAGGGCTGGCCGGCTGTGATGCAGCCTGCTAACCTTGGCTGAAGCGGGGGAGAGGAGGAAGCTGAACTTGACTCTGTTCTTGCCCCTGTACCTCGATGATGATGAACCTCAGGTGTCTTTCTAGAATAGGCTGACAGAGCAATAGCCTCATGGTATCCTGACTAGGAGAGTGTAGCGTGGGGTACGGTCCTTAGAGCAGTAGTTCTCAACCTATGGGTCTCGACACCCTTGGGGGGAGTCGAACGACCCTTTTACGGGGGTTGCACACCAGACATCCTGCATAGTGGATATTTACATCAGGATCCACAATAGGAGCAAAATTATAGTTATGAAGTAGCAACAAATAATTTTACAACATGAGGACCTGTATTAAAGGACTGCAACACTAGGAATGCTGAGAACCACTGCCTTAGAGTGTCTCTGACAGCAGCTGCTTGATGATGCAGTTCCTAAGTCCCACCGCCTAATTGTGTGTGTGGATTCGGGAGTGAGGATCTACCACGGCTTTCTTTGTCAAAATGAAATGTTAAAAGCAATCTATGAGGCTGTCATCCGAACACTGGGTCAGTCACATTGCCCTCTGCGCTGGCTAGTTTGATGTCAACTTGACACAAGCTGAAGGTATCAGAAAGACGGAAATCTCAACTGAGAAAATCCCTCCATGAAATCCAGCTGCAAAGCATTTTCTTAATTAGTGATTCATGGGGGAGGGCCCAGCCCATAGTGGGTGGTACCATCCCCAGGGCTGGTGGTCTTGGATTCTATAAGAGAGTGGGCTGAGCAAGCCAATGGGAAGCAAGCCAGTAAGCAGCACTCTTCACGGCCTCTGCATCAGCTCCTGCCTCCAGGTTCCTGTCCTGTTTGAGTTCCTGTCCTGACTTCCCTCAAGGATAGACCATTACCTGGAAGTGTAAGCTGAAATAAACCCTCTCCTCCCCAAGGTGCTTTGGTCGTGGTGTGTCACACGGCAATAGTAACCTTAACTAGGACATCCCTCTTACACTGAGATACCCCTCAACTGCTGAAAAGCATAATGTAGCCACCCTACAGAGTAACTTGAACCTGTGATCTCAGCTATTGGGAAGGCTGAGGTGAGAGGACCAGTAGAGTCCAGGAGTTCAAAGCCAGCCTGAACATTAAAGCAAGACTCCATCTCTTGCCGGGCAGTGGTGGCACATGCCTTTAATCCCAGCATTTAGGAGGCAGAGGCAGGTGGATCTCTGTGAGTTCGAGACCAGCCTGGGCTACAGATTGAGTTCCAGGAAAGGTGCAAAGCTACACAGAGAAACCCTGTCTCGAAAAACAAAACAAAAAAAGACTCCATCTCTAAATCCATCCATCCATCCAGGAGTAGAATGTGGACACTATGTGAGTTTATTTACTTTTATCAAGTGTGCATGTATACATGTATGTAACACGTAATACCAAAAATCAACTTCAGGTATCATTCCTCTTGTCCACTTGGTTTTTTTGTTTTGTTTTGTTTGAGACAGGCTCTCTCACTGGCCCAGAGTTCACAATTAGGCTGGCTGGCTGGACAGTGAGCCTCAGGGATTCTTGTGTGTGCCACCATGCCTGGCTTTTTGAAAAGAAATGTGATTCTAGGGGGTTGAATTCAGGTCTTGATGATGGCGTGGTGGGTGCTTTACTGACTAAGTCATCTCCTTAGCCCTCATGTGTTTTAAAAATGTTGTTATGTATGTGTGCTATGGCATGCACGTGCAGTTCGAAGGACAACCCTTGGGAGTGGGTTCTCTGCTTCCACCATGGGATCTGGGGATTGAACTCAGGTCAAGTGTTTTTATCCTCTGAGATCACAGGCCTCCTCTTTATTTATTTATTTATTTTTTTAAGAGAGGGAGGCGATGTGTATGCCATGTCCTTCTCAGGCCGTACTTCAGGGAGCCCTGGAAAAGGAGGGGCATGACTTGGCTAGCAGGGCCACTGGCTTCCTGCTCCATCCATTTTCTCACAGTTATTCACCATGCCTGTAGACCGCTTACAAGAAGAATACAATGTATCTTTTGCCCAGTGATTTTTGAAGAAGGGTGGGTGGAGGACTCAAAGCTTCCCTTGGATGAGGCTAGACCACTGTTGCCCCCTTGCCTGGGGTCTCAGGTATTAGCCCTCCACCCCTGCTGGTTCCCCAACCTCTCGAATGTCCCTTGATGAGAGTTTTGGGAAAGATGCAAGGTCAAAATGCCCTAGGGTGACTACGCCCCTCCTTTCTGTCCCACTGGCCTAGACACTGTGGGCTTTGAGGTGTGGCCATTGGTGACAAGCAGTGGCTTGTCTATGAGTGGTCTAACAATGTCATCGGCAGGCACCGTGCATCCACAGGCCTCTTGGTGTGTGGTGACGTGGCTAACCCCGGCATTGTGTTTGATTTCAACAGCGTGTTGCCATTCAAAGTTGAGTGCCTCTGATTTTATGGGAATTCATAACAGTTCCAACTAAATCGTGGCGCCCTGCTGTGAAAATCTCTCCCTCCCGAGAAAGCAAAATGTTGCTCAGACGCCCCCCTCTGCCCTTCTCCTCCCTCTGCTCTGCTAGCCTTTCCTCTTGCTTGCTGGGGTGAGGGGACATCGCCTATTGCCAGAAAGTGGCCCTTTACTCCTGCTCAGGCTTAGGGGAAAATTGGGAGCTGCTTGTAGTGGTCATCCTGCCTGGGAATGGGGTCTGTTTCCTAAAAGATGGGGGTGTGGCCATCTGTCATCTTAGCGAGGAGCAGCTGGTCTGGGAAGCCAGGCTGCAGTGGGCTTCCTCTGGCATTGTGAGGGGTCTGTAGGTGTGTGGAAAGATCCCTTCAGATTGGCAAGGAATGTGCCTTCCTCCTGCCTGGACAATGGAGTGGGAAGCCTCCAGGGTCAGGCTGGAGACACCACCTGGATAATAAGCATATGGTGGGCACTCTCCTTGAAAGTGACAGAGCCCAGCCTCTGTGTGTATGTGTGGATACATGTGTGTGCACAGAAGCGTGTCTGTTGGTGGGCATATGCTCAGACGTGTGTGCGGATGCATGCCTGTGGTACGTGAACAAGGCTTGGACACATGCTTTTTCTCTGTTAGTCCTCAGCTGGGGCCATGCTGCTGACCTGCGTTTTGTCTCCAAGGCCTGATGTTGGCTATTGTGTACTTAGGAATGTCCCACTGTTGGGGTGTGGCTTGTCCTCCTGGCCATCTCACTTGGAAGCAGGAAGGTGGTGTGGCTGGGCTTGCCATAGGTGGAGAGGTGTGGACGGCTGTGACCCCTGAGTAGTTTATAAGTTTACAGGGTTTTTTTATTTTATTTTATTTTTTTTTGTCATCACCACAACAAGCACTAGCCTGAGACAACTTAAAAGAGGAAGGACTGATTTTGGCTCAGGGTGCCAGAGGATCTGGCCCATGGCGACTTTGCCCCATGCGCCTGGCAGAACATCCTGGCAGAGGGGACATTCTGTTCTTCACTCCTTAGTGGGCAAGAAAGAGAAGAAGGAGATGGGAAAAGCCCAGGTGGAGATACAGCCTCAGGGGAGCCCCACCCCCTCCTGCCCCTGTGACCTTCTTCCTCCAGTCAGCCCCTCCCCTGCTCCTTTTACCACTCTCCAATAATGCTACCATCTCAGGAGTCCGTGGAGGGCTGAATCCGTGGACCATGTCACCGTTTGCCATGTCGGAGACTCCTGCACACATCTCTATCCTGGCTTCGGGGGCCCCAGTCAGCTACCCCATCTGGTTATCAACAGCTGGCCTAACTCAGCAGGCCCCTTCTGTGTGCTGGTCCTTGCCCCTTGGTGGCTGTACTGCAGCCTCTTTTGCCTTGGGTCTCTACCTTTCCCGTGCTTCGGCCAGAGCTGCCTTGGTTACATCTTTCTAGTGGAGGTGTGCCATCTCCAAAAGGAAGCCCCCTCTGCTTTGGCTGGGATAAGGCCCACAATGGGCCAGATCTCACGCCTGTCCCCTGCTGCGCACCCGCCTTAGCTCTGGCCAGCATCACTAGATTCCTCCACCCCGGTCAGTGTCCATCCCACCCCTGTGCCTACACTACATGCATCTTCCACTCAGCCGCTGAGGGGCTGTTTCAGAACCCGGGCCACTCAGCCGGCACAAGGTGTCCATGGAGGCTCTGTTATCTCCCTGCCCTTATCTCCTTCATCTTCCACCATTACGCACTCTAATCCGTCATGCTAGCCCTTCCTGTTCCTCAACCACGCTAGCCTTCCTGCCCCAGGACCTTTGCATAGGCTGTTGTCTGAACCCTTTCCCCTCAGATGTCCACAGGGCACATTCTTCTGCTTCCTCATACATCATGTCTCACTGACCCTCAGAGAATTCTCACCCCAGTGACCCTCAGAGTGTTCTTACCCTGTTCTTTCTTCTCTCCTCCTCCCTGCCCCTAACAGAGCCCCCTCCCTGCACAACTCTGATTGTGCTGATCCCTCTCAGGGAGCATCAGCTTCCCCCAGGCAGGGTCTGGACCTTTTTCTTTCCTACAGGAAGTAGGAAAGAGTCTGGAGTCTGGCCCAATGCCTAGTATGTAGAGGGTCACTCCAGGACGGGCATGCACAGTGTCCCCTCTGCGAACCCTAGCTCAGCTCCTCTTCCTGGTCTTCCTGCTGGCCTAGCCTTTGAGATGTTAAAATCCAAATCCGATTCACTGGCCTGTCCAGTGGATGAAGAATCTTGCCTACTATGCTCCACCACATCACCCAGAGCACACCCGAACCCAGGACATCTAAGGGCTGAGACCAGGAGTGACTATGTTGGCCTTCAGAGTGGGGTTCAACTCCAGACCCGACCACACACAAGCTGTTACCTTACTCAAGTTATTCAACTCCTCTGAGCCCCAGTGTGTAGAATGCCTGGCACATACCACACACACACACACACACACACACACACACACACACACACATAGAGACACATACATACACACAGAGATCCAGACACATACACACAGAGACACAGACACACACAGAGACACAGACACACACACACACACATACAGATATACACACACAGACACCCATACATACACACATACACACAGACACTAAACATTAATATCATGGATCTTGGGCATCTGTATAGCTTTCTTGGGTACCTTGGGATCCTCTGTGTTGGTGGCTCTTATTTGTCCTAGCACATGTCTACAGCCATGCTCTGGCCCCTCTTCATCCACAGGGCTCGGTGCAAGGTTGGTACAAGGATTGGTGGCCGGAATGTTTTAGGGCCTGGCTCTGTGTCTCCTTGGCCATGGAGAGATTTGAAAAGTTTCTGAAAGTTTTCCCATGTGTGTGAAGGACTGTTAAGGCAGGTACATGAAAGATTTGGGGGTAACTGGCTGTGACCCTGCACGTATATGTTTCTGGCAACTTGCAGGCCTAGGCTGGAAGCTCAGCATGAAGGATGTAGCTGTCTTCTGGTCTGGAGAGGTGAGGGGGTACACTGACCACATCTCCAGGGTGGGAATTTGTGGCCTGTGGTCGAGGAAGCCACCGGGCCAGACTGTGTGAAAAGGAGGGAGGACCAGAAGGCTGGGGAACTGCCATTGTCCAGAGCACTGCAAGGTCAGGCTTTCCCAGGGGAGACACTGCCATTCACTGCAGCAGGCAAAGGCAGTGTCCATCAAAATGGCCATCTGTGAGCCAGGCACACTGCCCGTGGCCTTGATGATCTTGGGCCATCTCATGTGGAAAAGATAAATTGCCAAAGGGCTAGGACCAAAGAAGAATAAAGTCTGGGGCTTCAGGGACAACCAAGGACCAGTATGGACCAGTTCCAGCTTGGCCGCTTGCCTTCACCCTCTGGTGAAGCTATGAGGTTAGGGTCTGGACCATGGTCTCATGGGATAGGGATAGAGAGACTGAGAATAGAACCCTTCAGAGCATAGGTTGTGTTTGTTCTCCCTTGACTGACAGCTGGGGCACCAAGCCAGTTTGATGGTCTGAGGAGAAGGAGAAGGACAGACATTTACAAAGGGAGGTTGGAACCCAGAATGCTTCAGTGACCTTGAGCTGGCCCTGTGGGATGGGGCATGCCTCATCCAGGCCCGTGAACTCTGTCAGGTGCTCCTACTGGGCAGACAGATGACTCCTTGCTGAATACAGGTGCTCCTGCAGGGAGGGGCCATCATTCTGATATGTAAGGAAACCAGTTTGGGGTTGTAATGTGCCTCTGTAAACTCAGCCCTCCGGAGGTAGAGGTAGGCTTGTGGGTTCAAGGTCATTCTTGGCTGTAGAGCAAGATTGCCTCAAAAGAACAGAACAAAACAGGGCTGGGACTAGAGGGTAAAGTGTGAGGACCTGCCTTCACATCTCTGTATCCATGTAGTAACTGGCCGTGGTAGTATGCACCTGCAACCCCTGTTGTAGATTCTGGGGGCATGCTGGATAGGTAGTCTAGTCCAACAGGGGGGCTCCAGGTTCAGCGAGAGACACTGTCTCAAACAAGAAAATGGAGAGTGATCGTAAAGGACACCAGTTGATGAATTCTGGCCTCCACATGCACAGGCACGTGTGAGCACACTTATGTGTACAATCAGCCCCCCTCCCCCCAGAAAAGAAACAATACATGTTAGAAAAGGGAGTCACAAAGTACAGTGTGATGGCATACCAGCCCGACTCACCACCCCAGGGTGACTTTTCCCAATCACAATTTTATCATCTGTAAAATGGAGATAAGAATAACTTCTTGTTGAGATATTCGGGAAGACTGAGTAAAGGGAACGCCCGTGAAGAGCCCTGGCTGGCGGAATCTTCTAATGAGTGTTCCTTTTTTTTCCTTCCTTCCTTCCTCCTTGCGTGCGCCACAAACTTCCCGCGGCTCCCAGCAGCGTGGCGTGAATTCCCCAGCTATTTCTGGGTGATGTTCCTAACAGATGTTTAATTCTCCTAACATCTGGTTTGGTAAGGCAGAGGGCTGCAGATTCTTTTTCTCCCTGAAGACAGTCACTCACCACGAGGTGTCAGATCGTCACTCAATTGCTCTGTGCCTTGGTTTCTCCAATTGTAAATCAGGGATAGTGTACACGGTGCTGGCTGGCTTCCTTTCGGGACCCGGTAGGATAATCTGAGATAACAGATGGAAAGTGGTTCCAATGTTTAGAAAAAGGCATCGTGCGCAACCTCACCGGTAGTTAGGGAAATGCAAATGAAAGTGAGGATGGCATGCCGTTTTTCACGTGTCCGATTGGCAGCCATTTAAAAAGAGGGATCACATGCAGCTGGGCACCTGGGCCCTACTGCACACTGCAGGAGGGACTGTGGATTGCTGCCATCAGTCCCAGAAGGTAATCTGGTGACATCTAATGAAGGCCGACATACACACTTGGGGTTTTCAATGCCCTGGTCACTGAATAGCCCCGAAGAGTGGAGTCCTGACACAGTCACACAGAGAGGAAAACCCACAGTTGCCTTGCCTGTAGGGGTACGAATCCAGATGCATGTCAGAGGGGACGGTTCTCTCTATTGTAGGAAAGCCCTGCTGGGCTATTTTTAGCTTCTATAGGAAAGGAGGCAGTTCTAAGTCACATAGGCCTGGAGGGTCATCTGTGAATGTCATGACAGGAGAAAAACACAAGACTTTTAAAATTTAATTACAGTCCTTTTTGGGGGGGAGGGCTGAGATGAGTCCCAGGTCCTTTCATATGCTAGCTACATGCTTTACCATGGAGTCACATCCAGCTCCTCAGTGAGGTACTCTAGGCAGGCTCTTTACTGTTGAGCCACACCCCTAACCCCTTGCTAGAAGATTCTAGGTAAGGGCTGTACGACTGAGCCCTCAGAACCTCACTGGTAGATTCTAGGCAAACAGTCTACCTCTGAGCCACACTCCAGTCCCTCACTGGTGGATTCTAGGCAGACATTCTACCTCTGAGTCACACCCCAACCCCTCACTAGCAGATTCTAGCCAAGCACTCTACCTCTGAGTTACACCCTAGCCCCTCACTGGTGGATTCTTGGCAGGTACTCTACCTCTGAGCCACACTCCAGCCCCTCACTAGCAGATTCTAGGTAAGCGCTCTACCTCACCCCTGGCCTGCAAGTTCCTGCAGAGGTCAGCAGCAGCCACAGAGACCCAAGCAAGAACAGGGTGGGAACATACGGAGAAACAGAGAGAGGCTTGGTGGGAGGCCCGCCAGGCCAGTGTCCACTCTGCTTGTTGGATGGATCATGTTTGGCGTAAAAGTGTTTCTTGGGAATTGAATTATCTACCAATATTTAAGTGTCCGATTCACAAAAAAGTCCAATTTCCAGACTTTTTCCTAATTCAGAAGCTCTGGCCACACCTAACCCTTCCCTTCCCTCACTCGGCTGAACCATCAGCAGCTTCTGCTTTCACACAGCTGAACTCCCTCCACCAATCCAGAAGCTTTCTCCTTTCCAGTCCCTGCTCATTCTGTGAGCTTTTCAGCTCATGAGCCCCTGAGGTGGGAACATGTGAAAACTCACAGAGGTGGAAATGCTGAGGGATGGAGAAGAGGCCATATCTTTGTGAATGCAGCCCGGTGGCCATTTACTTCTGTAATTAGGATGTTTTACGTGTGGCAGGAATCTTAAAAGTTCTTATTAATAAAATCAAACCTGAGCCAGGTATTGGGGTGAACACTGGAAGATCAGAGAGAGAGAACAAGCCACAGCTAACCTCACCTGACCAACTTCTCACCTGGTCTTGTTTCCTCAGACTGGAAGCTTCTGTGTCCTCATCCCAATGGGTCTCAGCTGAACTGCTGCTCGAAAGCCTGAAGCTTAACCAGCTAAAAGCTTAACCAGCCAAATGCTTCTAGTTTCTGGTCCTCACGCCTTATATACCTTTTTGCTTTCTACCACCACTCCCTGGGATTAAAGGCACAATTTCTGGGATTAAAGGCGTGAGTCACCATGCTTGGCTGTATTCTTGAACACATGGATTTCTGCTTCTGGAATGCTAGGATTAAAGGCGTGTGCTACCACTGCCTATCTTCATGTTTATTATTGTGGCTGTTCTGTCTCTGACCCCAGATAAGTTTATTAGGGTGCACAATATTTTGGGGAACACAATACCACCACATTTTACGTGCACACAAGAGTTAAAACAAAACTACTCCATGGACCGTTGTAATATCTGTGGGAGTCACCTCAGTGTCTGCCCAGGACATGGACAGAGAGGGCAGAGAGAAACTGTCCCTTCCAGGGCTGAATTGGTGAATTGGCTGCCAATATTGTCAGAGATGTGGAAGTCTCTCCACAAAGTCCTGTCAAGGGCCAGCCATCTTCCCTTCTCCTGGTCAGTCATTGATGGTGGAGGTGAACCGTCTACCATGTCCCAGTGCTGATTACGCATATGGTGGGACTTCCTGAGTAAGGTAGTATATGACTGATGGCTGTCTCATGAGCAGGGGTGGGGTGGGGCTTTAAACAGGACACCCAGTGGGTACTGACAGAAGGGTGGTGGATGCCAGCCATGTCCCACACTCCCAGACTCACTTTGTAGTGAGATGGATATACATCATAGGGAATGGAATTCTTATCCTGAGCCCCTGATGTGGAGGGACCATGACCCTGCTGTGATGGGTAGGAAGGAGCGGCCCACCACCAGCCTCCTTCAGGAACAGGGCATCCCTTACTGAATCCACTTCTTTCCAGAGCTCAGCTCCAGGCCCCCAGAGGTTTGCTGTGGTATTCTCTGTGTGCCTCTTTGGATACTGTCTTAGTTAACCTTCTATTGCTGTGAAGAGACACCAGGACCACAGCAACTCTTATAAAGGAGAACATTTAATTGGGGCCGACTTACAGTTTTGGAGGTTTAGCCCATCACTATAATGGCAGGAGGCATGGTGGCATGTGGGCAGACATGGTACTGGAGAGGTAGTTGAGAGTTCTACATCCAGATTGGCAGACAGCAGGAAGAGAGAGAGACACTGGGCCTGGCTTGAGCTTCTGAAACCTCAAAGCCCACCCCCAGTGACACACTTCCTTCAACAAGGCCACACCTACTAATGGTGCCACTCCCTATGGTACTATGGGGGTCATTTTCATTCAAACCACCACAGACACCATGACCTGAGTTTTCCTCTCATCCTCCTGGGTTAGGAGATCATATGATGAATGTGAGACACTGGGACAAGGCTGCTGGAGGCTGAGTGGTTGGATGAACTTGCCAGGCCCCATCTTCCTGGTGAACACCACCCTTGACCCCATTCCCAAGCTGACTGTGCTATGGTGCTCTGCAGGACGTGGGTTCAGAGGGCAGACTCAGCCGTCTGTCCTTTCCTACACTGAACCTTGAATGTGTCCCTAGCATGTCCTCTGCATCCGCACCCAGCTTTGCCTGTCACATCAGTCCTAGTAAAGCCCAAGTATTCTCAGACCACTGCAGTACACCCAGACCTGGACAAGGCTGAGAGTGGGTGGCCCGGACTCTTTCCTCATGGGAGCTCTTCCCTCTTCCCCTTCCCGGGCTTTGCTCTACCGGGCCCCAGAAATGGGATGCTGGAGTTCCGGGATTTTTCATCTCACACACTCTTCTCCTTGTTTGCATCTCTAGGAGCCATGAGGTGCCCCGCTGTCACTTCCTGTGCCATGCTCTGGCTTCTCATGCTGGTGTCTGGATCCTGGGGTAAGTCCCGCTTCTCTCTGCTAATACCAGCCAGCGCTTGGGAGGCTGGGCTGGAGGTTGCTCAGGCCAGCAGCCTGACTTTACGCTCTAGGACCTCAGAGACCATATTTTGCCATGTGACCGAAGGCACACTTCCCTCTCTAGGCCTCAGCTGCCTCCTGCAGTTTAGGGCTGAAAATACTGCCTGTCCCGAGAGCCTGGGTCCCAGGAGGCAGGCCACGGAGGAGTCTTGAGAAATTCTTAGGTTCTGTCATCTGTGACCCTGAACTGTGCTTTTCCTGGGCTGTGGGGAGTGGTCACAGTTCTGGTCAGTTTCACAGCTCGGTTTTGAGCACCTCCTGTGTGATGCTGTGTACCTAGGATGCCACCCCTAGGGATCGAAGGCCTCAACTCACAGGCAAGGGGCTCACAGTCCAGGAGGAGAAGAATATGCAGGGTTGATACACAGGGTGCCGTGCAGGATGTGCTCATAGGGACGTCCCTGGCTCTAGAGAAGTCGCTCAGAGGACAAAGAGCCATTGGGAGGCAGGCGGGTACCACCTGGCCAGGAAGGGGAAGCTGTTTATTTGGCTTTTGAGGACTGAGAGTCATTTTAGAGAGGTGGAGGGGGGGAGGCACCCTGGACAGGGGCAGGGTGTGAGCGGTCCGAATGCCTGTGGGCAGCCTGAGCACAGGTATGTGATGGCCCAGAATTGTCCGTCTTTTAGGAATCTCCCCCTCTTAGTGCCACTGGTGCCCACCAGGAAGGCCTGGGCACCTTGTCCTTGCCTCTGGGCAGGAGATTGTCAGGAACAGGGAGGCTGCACTGAAGGAAGGCCCAGACCACAGGCATGCCGTGTACAGGGTCCCCCAGGGCCGGGGTGTCCTCAGAGACCAGCTATGGGTACCACGTGCCTGGCGACACAGGCAAGCACATTCCCACGGGGCCTCTCTCTGCTGCCTCACTCCAGGGAGCTGTGGGGCTCTGGAGGACATCACTGCCTCACGCTAGCACCTGTTGGAGTTTCACTAGCATCCTGCCAGGAAGGCAGTCTCCTCCTCTCTTTGTCCCCGTTCCCCCAGCCATGAGGAGCTCACCCCCATCCAGACAGCTTGGGACTACAGCCCAGTCTCAGACTCTCAGAGACAGAGTGGACACAGTCTCAGAGCCTTTTACAGAGGAGAAGCTGGGGTCCAAGGTCATCCAACCTGAGATTTTTTTTATCAGATGACCACCCCTGGTCTGCCCCACGCAGGAGGCCTTTGGACTAGATGGCGAACGTCAGGACACTTGTTTCTGCCTCTCGTGGGACTTTATGAGCTTAGACACTCCTGTCCTTTCCCACTTTGCTGCTCCATCTGTCTGTCCATTAAAAGCCACACACGTAGCTGTATAGCAGGTTTGTCCCAGCTTGCTCAGGGAGATGGCTATCTCCCCTGAGCTCTCGATGACTGTTCAGGTGTTCTGCATGCATACACTACACTCTCAGCCCCTGCGCTCCCTTGGGCAGGCTTCTGAACCTCCCTGGACTACACTTTCATACTTCAGGAGCAACACAGGTCGATCCCATGAATCAATATGCACATCAAGCCCCTCTGACTGGTACGTTAGAGCTGGATGAATGCTCGCTTGATGCTCACCCTGTCGTTACTAGTAGCACTTGTCTTTCTCTTATGGGAACAAAATGGGGTGCAGAAAACAGAGACGCATACCAAGTGGCCTGAGGCTACCCAGCAAATTCTGTGGCAAAGCAGAGGCAGTCTGCCTATGTACTGGCTAGCTTTGCTGACCACATCTACATTTGCTAAGTGGCTGAAGTCACTCCTTTAGTGTGGTGGCTGGCAGGTGCGGACCCTGAGGAGGGGGCTGAAGAATGTGTAGCTTCCCATATCCCTTGCCACTCATCTTCCTAGGCTAGCCCTTCTCTGGTTTCCAGACTACGTCACGTGGTCCTCCCCTGTTGGGGACCTGGCTCCCCAGAATGAACTGGCTCTCCACCCCTGGGAGGCAGAGGTGAGATAGGCCCTCCATAATGTTATACCCCCTCAGTCTGTCATTTCTCGGCTGTAGCCTGTCCCTCCCCCCACCCTTTTCCCCATAGGCCCCTCTGTTCTCTGACTGGACAGAGGCCCAAGCAAGCCTTCTCTAACCCTCCTTCAGCCTGGTGCCTGGGGGCTGGCTATGAGGAACCTCAGACATGGCATCCCTGGGTGCCAGGATGTTCTATGAAAGAAAAGTCAGAAATAAACCAATCTGCTGCAGGCAAGGTTTTCTATCCCCCCTCACTAATTTTCTACCTGCAATCCTAGCCCACTATTGCATTCTTGGGGTGCCCAAGGTCCTCTAGTTCCTTATGTCAAAAACCCAAGGCCTGAGCAGGTCTGAACAGCCCTTTTATTCATGCCAGGATTAATAATAGCTACCACTTTTTAAGTGCTTGCTGTATGTCAGACATGGCACTTATGTATGTAATCTCATCGAATCCCCAGGTTAGCTGTGTAGTAAGTCCTGTTGTTATTATCATTTTGCACACAAGTAAACTGAGGCACAGGAAGCCTTGTGCCTAGATGGGAGACAAAGAGGTTTCAAAGAAGGTGGGGTGCCATTTTATCAGCTCTTCCCAAGACTGCTGCCATGAGGGTGGACACGTGTGCAGGCACATATGCACATCTGAGGTGGATCAGGGAGGGCTTCCTGGAAGAAGAGACACGAAAATGAGGTGAATCATGAAATTTAGCAAGTGAGGAGGAAAAACCAGCAGTGCTGGCCAGGAAGGGTGAGGCCAGGGTTT
The DNA here is from genome assembly GCF_949786415.1 of Peromyscus eremicus. Lineage (NCBI taxonomy): Eukaryota > Metazoa > Chordata > Mammalia > Rodentia > Cricetidae > Peromyscus > Peromyscus eremicus. The sequence continues at coordinate 25,062,657 of NC_081432.1, forward strand.
CTGAGGACCAGAAACAAGCATAGTCTGACTGTCTAAGCAGGAGGAAGAAGAGATACCATGCTCCTTCATGCCCCCAGTTCCCTCCCTGACTCCAGCTTCTCACCCTGTGGGAGCCTGGCACGAGTTTAAGGGAGCCCAGGTCAGTAGAAAAGAGAGTGGGAGAGCTGTCCCTGTCCCTTCCAGGGCCCCCGAAAGCTCTCTGTACGAGCCCTATGGAAACTGACCTGGTCCCCCCGTTTTCAGTAAATGAGGGGTAAATGTCCCCTCTGCCGATTGAAGCCCCCAAAAGGGAATGGAGAACTGGAGAAGCCAGCCATGGGGGAGGCTTGCCAGGGGCTTCGTGGTGAAGTCCCCCAGTCTGAGCACATGTCACCTGTCTCTTCTCAGCCCCCACCACACATGATGCTGTCAGAGTGCCCTATGGTTAACAGGACAAGCTTTGATGTCTGGGTGCTGTATAGCCTGGGCTACTCCTGCAAGCCTCATTTGTTACTGGATTGAGGGGATTTGAGTGGATGACACAGAGAAGCAGTTCCAGAGGTAGTGACCGCCACCACTGACATTACTGTTATTCTTCCCACAACCAACATGCTCTGGAGGCTTTATAAGCACCAGGCCCCGCTATGGGTGCCAGGGTGACCACGAGCAGCCATGCCCTTGACCTTCCAGAGTCCATGGAAGTTCTACCTCAAGCCATGGTGGGAATACACCATAGCCCATGGGTGTGAGCTTGAGATTTGCTGGAGCCATATTAGAAAAGTAAGAAGAAATGGGGAAATTCATTTTAATAATATCTTCTACTTTATCTAAGATGTCCCAAATAATGGTTCAATGTAAATTGAATATATTGAGGGTCCTGTCCCCCCTGGCAGGGGGGACAGGACCCTCATCAATATAAAAGGTTAGCCAAGCTGGTACCCACACATTTTGTGGGGGAGGGTCAAAGCCTTAAAAGCCTTGTTTGCATTTCATGCGGGGGCCAGTGCTCACCAGCCACCTGTGGCCTGGCTGACCGCCTTGGGAAGTTGATGCGGCCCACGTTCAGTGCCACTGCAGGCCACTCTGTGTCACCTTGTAGGATACATAAAGCTGGCGGGGGCATCACCAGGCTGATGCACTTGTCCTCTGACTTGCAGGCCAGGTGAACCGACTACCGTTCTTCACCAATCACTTCTTTGACACGTACCTGCTGATCAGCGAGGACACACCTGTGGGTGAGTTGGGACCCGGACTGGTGGGAGTGTGGGTAGCATGCGGTGATGGACCTCTAGTAGGTGGAAGGGATCTTAGAGGTGGAGACCGCCTCCAGCCTGCATTGGAATCATCCTATGGTGTTCATCTGCCTGCCTCTTGTTTGGATGCCAGGGGCGGGGGGACAGGACCCTCACGACCCCTCATGGCGGCCCATTCAATCTGAGGGGTATTCTAAACAACGTGGTCTATTACTCCCCCCATGGCTGCTTTCCCATTTGGGACTAGTTTTATCCTGTTCATGTCTGTTCTGTTCCAAGGCTCCGTGGGTACTTGAAGATGGCAGGCAGCAGGTGTCTTTGTTTTCTGGCCCTCTGTAATTTTTCTGTGATGACATAATTTCCTGAAAGGAGCTTGCTGGGTTTTGCCATTAGACGTAGGTGACTCTGAGTATCCAGTGCCCTTCCTGGACCCCGATCCAGTTACCTCATCACAGGGCTGTTGTGTCTGGCTTCCTGGTGTGGCTCTAACAATAGTAGCTTGAGATCTGTGCTTACAGCTCCAAGGTCCCAGCTCTGCTCCAGGAACCCTGAAGCTAGTCAGAAAATGAGGTTGGATTGTGGGTACTCATCTGTAGCCATGCCGGTGGCTACCAAAGGCTTAGCCTCCTTTCACAGTGCAGGCGGTATTATCTATGAGTCCCTCGAGGGTCCCACTGAATTGCTTGCTTTCCTCAGGGCTTGGTGAAGAAGTTTGTAGTCTTTGGATTTGTCACACGTTTGTGTTGTTTTGAGGGTTTGTCCCTGTGGCGTGTCCCTCACGCAGTTCTTGTATGGGCCGTGTCTTAGTCTGGGTCACTAATGCTGTGTTGAAACACCATGACCAAAGCAGCTTGTGGAGGAAAGGGTTTATTTGGCTTACACTTTCACACCCATAATCCATCACCGAAAGAAGTCAGGACAGAAACTCACACAGGGCAGAGATGTGGTGTCAGGAGCTGATGCAGAGGCCATGGAGGAGTACTGCTTGCTGCCTTGCTCCCCATGGCTTGTTCAGCCTGCCTTCTTATAGAACCCAGGACCACCAGCCTAGGGATGGCACCACCCACAACAGGCTGGGCTCTCCCTCACCAGTCACTAATTAAGAAAATGCCCTACAGGCTTTCCTACAGCCTGATCTGGAATGAAAGCATTTCTTAATTGAGGTTCCCTGCTCTTAGATGACTTTAGCTTGTGTCAAATTGACGTAAAACTAGCCAGCATAGGCTGGTATGAGCAAAACACTGTAGACTCTAGAACGTGTGTGTAGTCCCGGCACGTCCAAGCTTTTGACATTGCGAAGTGACCTCGCCGTCTATAAAGCTCATGCTTCAGAACCACGTGGTTGAGTCATACAAACAAAACCAAAGACAAACAAGAACGGCAAAAAGAATCTGTCAATGCTTTAAGGAAGTTTTACGCTTTTGCGTTGGGCCACATTCACGGCTGTCCTCGGTTGCATGCAGCCACGTGGGGACCGGGCACCGCAGATTGGACACACGTGGCAGCGAATGCGCACGTGGCCTGCGGTGTGGATCACCCTTAGGACTTCTCTTCCTTTCTACTCTTGTTGTTTCTCCTTGCGTCTACCTGGACGGTTGCCTCTGTGCCAGCCCTGAGTGCTGTGGCCACAGAGGGGTGTCAGGCAGATGGGTGAAGAAATCAGGGCCCTGGGTGACCGGGACTGAGTGACTGTCTGGTGTGTTCCCCAGGGCGATGGTAGGAGGTGGGGCAGAAGTGGGAGGGAGGTCCCTCCCTTGCCTTCACGTACTGTTTCCACGGCTGGCTTCTGAACCTGCTCACGTTACCTCACCCGTGGTGGGCGGTCCTCTGTGGTGGAGGGTGTGCATAGACACAGTTGACTGCAGAAGCTGAGGGGTGGCCAGCTACTGACTGGCGCTGGTGCTAGATGGAAAAGGCAATGGGACCTGCCGAGGGAACAGGGCTGGCTGCGTCCTGCCCGTCACTCTGCAGGGCCATGTTCATTTGGCACGCCCAGAGGCCCACTGTGCAAGGACGATGAGAGCGGGCAGAGTGGGCGCAACTTGGCCAGCGCCGATTGTGAGAAGTCCTAGGCTGGAGGTCCACCAGGACCCGTCCAGCCGGCCCAGTTCCTGTTACCTTTGGCTGCAGCCCTGGCTTGTCTTCTGCAAATGCCAGCGTCGATCGGCTCCTGGGAGCCACTTCCAAGCACTGGAGACTTGGGTGAAGGCTGCCCTTGGCAGCCACAGCGGAGATGGCTGTCTAGGGCTGTGGGATCGATCCTGGCTCCGGGGAGCTCAGGGACAGCCCTGCCACTCTCTCTTGGGAAGGGGCCCAGCAACTTTCTGGTTTTCCCTCTTGCTTTTGCTTAAGGATCCAGACAACAGGGCCCTTAACCTGGAAGTCAGAAGCCAGGATTTTGGTCCTTAACTCTGTGACCTTGGGCACAGAGCCACACTCCTCTGGTTCTCTATTTCTTATCGTGTCAGGGAGAAGATATTGGAAAGTTGGGCCTGGTAGGATGTGGTCTGGCTGTGCCTGTTTCTAGGACCTCTGATGAGTCCAGGCCTGGAGTCTCCTGTGGAATTTTGGCACTCAGATGGCTCTGGCTGTTCACAGGGTAGGTGTGGCCTCCCATGGATGGTGGCCTGGTCCTTGCCTTCTAGGGACTTGACTTTGAGGTCTGACTGCCTCCAGCTACACCTCCTCTCTCAATCTGTATGCCAGTCTGAAAATGGGTGATGGACCATCACGGGGCTGATTGGGAATGAATTCACGTGAAACATCACTAACCCCAAAGCTTTGCTTCCATACCTAGAATGTCATATCCCTGGAGGCAAAACTCTGTATGGCCCAGCGATGGTGACTGGGGACTGCCTGCCTGCCAGAGGCTTGCAAGAGACTGCTATACACACGGAGAAGCTGGCTGTGGTGTGCCGGACAATGCCAGAGCCCAAGCCAGGCTGAATGTCAGCTCACCCACTGCCAGAGCTGGGGGCAGCGGGGCTGTGTGCTTCTGGGCTTGGCTATGTGGCTTTGGCTTAGACCCCTGGTGATGGGACTTGCGATCCCACAAGATTCCCCCATGGAAGAATTCAGGAACAAAATTCCCTTCCAAATATTGATATGAAACCCGCCTCCCCAGAACTCTTGCCCACTGGCCTAATTCTATCTGCTGGAGCATTAAAACAAAACAAAACAAACAAAAAAACCAAAACAATGATAAGGGTATGTACATGACCTAGGTAGACCTTGTTTTGTAACAGCCACACATACCGAGTCTCAAGGCTTTGCCCTAAGTGTGTCTATGTATCAATTCATTAAAACAAAACAAAACGCAACAAACCTCCCTTTAGGGTATCAGAGGTAGGGCTTGGCAAAGGGCTCTTTCACTGTGTACTTTCTGATAACGCTCTCTCCAGGGTTGGAGATTGGCCTGCTGCTTGCCCTGTGTTTCATCCTCTGGCCTCAATTTCCAGTGGCAGGTGGCAGGGGAGTGGGGTGGGAGGGCAGAGTGTGGCGGCCACGTGCTATTGCTATCTGCCACTCTGGGCTCTCATTCCTTCTGCCTGATCGTCTTTTCGAAGACCATCTCTGGGCCAGAGAAGACAGGAGCCAAATGAAGTCATTAAGTAGATCAGCCTTGCTCTGACCTGTCCACACGGCCCCATTTCCCATGGCATTTCCTTGTCTGCTTGGGTCCTGCTGTAGATGTGAACATCAGTCTCGGGTAGCAGGGCCTGGGCAGAGGGATTGGGGGCAAGGACAGATCTATGGCTCCATTTCTGGTCAGGCTGGTGAACATCACATGCACCCGGGACTGACTGTGGGCCGTGAACAGACATCGGGTATCTGTATCACGAGATGGCAACTGGCTCCAGCTGGCCTTAAAAGTCTGCCCTAGATACCCCCATATGGATGGAGCAAAGATCAACCATGAGCTGAGTCTGGTGGCACAGGTACTTGGCACACCCTAGTACTTGGGAAGCTGAGGCAGGAGGATTGTGAATTCAAGGCCAGTTTTGGGCTATATATCAGGATCTTTGCTCCAAGAACAAAATAAGGATCACCATCACCCTCTAGGTTGCTGAATTTGTGGCTAATTCTTTGTCTTTGGGAATCCTCTCCCATCTTCCCAGGGTTCCTATGCATCATCTCTGCTGGTTCCTATGCATCAGCTCCACCTCTCCACATTGGAGGGCCTGGGAGACTCAGCTCTTGCGTCACTTTTCATATCTACTTTCTCATGGTTTATTGTCTAGTCTTGGTCCCCTGCCTGGGTCCCTTCAGGCAGAGTGGCAGGCTTTCTCTTGTGCCTGGTTACCCTCTCCGTGACAAGCGTGGTTGTTTATTTCTCTCCTGTCTTGGATTATGGATGCTTCCAGGTGGACAGGGCTAACTCCGTGTTCCCAGACTCTAGCCCTGGGCATCGCATATGTCTGGAACTTGAAATGGCTTAGGGAAATGCCTGGTATCTTCAAGCCAGTGTGAGAGTCTTCCAAGGCAGTGACTGTGACTGGCTCCCTCACAGGGCCTCAGGCCATAGCTTCCCTGACTGTGTATGTCAGGAGGGAGGTGTTCACAGTGATAGTGGAGACAGTGGTTTGGAGAGTGGGCCCAAGAGAGCCTTCCCCCAGATGGCACAGACGCTAAACGTGCCTGTGCGTTTGAATGGCCCGACCCACGCCATGTAGAGATGGTGATTTTTTTTATCATCCCAGCTGCCTGCTGAAGCTGCATGGAGCATATTTGCTGGAAACCCTTGGGACATAGAGCATGGCTAGCCCAGGGAAGGATCTAGCTAGGCCTGGAAAGATCCAGCCTACCCAGCTCCTGGTGGGGTCGAGAGGGAGTGGAGCCGTATGTATGGGCTGCCTCCTTTAGACCTCAGGCCCTGGAGTGCGTGATGTCTCCATCCTATAAATGCCCACAGCCCAAAGCTTCCCAAGGAAGGAGTAAAATTGTATGTCACAGCCCACTTCCCCTCTCCCCACAGACACCTGCTCTTTGGCTATATCCAACAGCTCGGAACCCAGAACGGCATAATCTGCCCTCTTCCTGAGCTTTGATAGAGACCGTTCCTCAGCTCAAACGCGGGTTCCGTTCCCCGCCCGGTGAATTCCTGCTTTCCTCCAGGTCACCAGTCCCCGAGGACCCCAGCCTCCCCATCTCACCCTTGCCAGCCTTGTTATTGGCTCTGTTCAGCACCTAGTAGCTTCTGTCCCTGCTCTTTGTGTATAACCCCTGACAGGGTTATTAATGTTTACATATTAATTTTATTAATATCCGCGCGACGATTAATGACCATTTTAGTATTTAGGTATGGTACGAGATTGTGGAGCGGTGACATTTGCTGAGGTTTATTGACTCCTGGCCTCCTGCAGGCTCTTGTTAAGCACTTCAGATGTGTGACCCCCCATGGATTCACCACAAGCACCGTCCCCCCGCCCCTCAGATGGCCCGTTATCTCTGCTTTGCAGCCGCATGCCATGAGCCTTCCCCCAAAGTGAGAGGCCCAGCTCAGAGTGGGTCGGGGGGATGCCTGTGAGTGAGAGGATGGATGAGTGAGCAGATGAATGACTATTGAGCATCTGGCCGGCTCTTTTCCCTCGGCTCCCCATCCCTCCATTTGTCACTAGGGTGGATTCATGGGGAGCTGACTTTCCCAGGCAGACCCTCAGCACCCCCAAAGTGTCTTGAGTCACAGCGAAGGTGATAATGCCCACGCTAATCACCTGCACGAGGAAATTAGTCTTGTCAGGAGCCATTAAGGTGGGAGCTCGGGAGGCATTAGGATGGAGCGGGCCCAGGCGGCGCCTGGTACTGCTGCCAGTTGGCACTGATTAATTTTTCTGCAAACTCCATCAATGCCCAGCTGTTTTGTCTGGACCTGGGGAAAGCAATTTTCAGGTGGGCAGACCCCACTGCAGCGGTCTTACACACGGAGGAGCTTACGCCTGCCTGCCACTCTTGACGTCTCCCAGGGAGTGGTAGGAGAGGAGGCGGGTGATGGGGCTGCCTGGCTGGAATGGAGGGACCAGAATATGAGCTGGGACACAGAACAGTGCAGAATGAGCCTGTGCGGTGAGAGAGTATTCTGGGACAAGTACGGGCCTTTAGGTCTAGGCTCAACCCCAGTAGTGTGAAGGGTCTCTCCCTCCTTGCTGGACCTCCTCCCCTGCGGCTCTTTAAAGGAGCAGACAAACATCTCTCAGGAGAGGGAGGACAGCCACAGGGAGACCATTATTTCTTTTTCCTGCCCCAGACAGTTCCTGAGGACTGACACAGGTCTTAGTGGGGTTGTGGACTCTCTCAGGGCTGCTGAGCAAACTGCCAGAGCGGCGGGGATAGACGGTGTAGATGTGAGGGGCTGCCGGCTCCTGACATCTGAGAGGCGTGTGCTGTATGTGGCTCCGGCCTGCCTGCTGACAGTCAGCGCAGAGGTGGAGACCCTAGGGGTGACAGCCATCAGAAGACTAGGGTCGGCAGGATGGAGAGAGAGGTCAGCATCCTTGATGATACGAAGGTTAGGGGTTCACCTATGTTGGGGGCTGAGAGCCTGGATTTCTTAAGTTCACCCTCACCCAACCTGAGGGCTCCTCAGAGGGTCCACTGTGAACCCAGGAGCCCTTAGAGGGACAGTTCTGTAATCATTGCTTCAGTGTGGGAGACCAACCTCCACCATTATTTACCCCAGGGACTCTTGAGGAATAAGGTATAAGAGACTTAGTTAGAAATAGAGGGGAGAGCCGGGCAGTGGTGGCGCACATCTGTAATCCCAGAACTCTGGAGGCAGAGGCAGGTGGATCTCTGTGAGTTTGAGGCCAGCCTGGTCTACAGAGTGAGTTCCAGGACAGGCTCCAAAGCTACAGAAAAACCCTGTCTCGAAATGCCCCCCCCCCCAAAAAAAAAAAGAAATAGAGGGGAGAGAAACACAGGATAAACTCGAGTGAGCCTGGAACCTCATCCAAATGGGCCCAGAGCTTTATTCCAAAGGTCTATTTGTAACAATGCCAAGGGGTGGAGCAAAAGACCTCCCCTTGCTAGTTACAGTCAAGTGTAGACCATTACAAACACCTGGTACCCAGACCCGTGGTCCAATCAACCTCTTACGCAGTCCTGCTGGGTACAGCCACTAGGAAACCTCGTGGTCTCCAACACCTCAGTCAACACAGTCCCACTCTACAGATGGGGAAAGTGAGGTCTGGACACTGTTGTGTGTGAGGTTCTTTGTGGGCACCATCCAGGAAGCCGCTCTGACTGTCCATGTCACAGGAAATTTCCAGGCCTCTCAAGATTGACAGCAGTCCCCCGGACCTAGTCTGGACAGGGACTGGACAATCTAATTGGACATAACCATCACAGTGGATTATCTCACCACTCATGGCCCAGGGAGCCCCATACAATTGGCCAAGCCAATGCTATGGGGGGATGGGGAGTAGAGCCAAAGTAACAGTGGAGATTAGACCACATAGAGAGACAGGAACATTTTATTTATTTGTTTGTTTGTTTGTTTTTGGGTTTTATATAAGACATAAGAAACTCAGGCTGCTCTTGAGCTTACAGCAGCCCTCCTGCTTCAACCTCCAGAGTGCTAGGCTTACAGATTTGAGTCACCATGTCTGGTTTCAGAGGACCACTGTATATCACATTGGTGTGTGGTCTTGGGATACCCGAAGATCACGTTGTTATCATCAGTGGACCATCAACCCCAGTGATGGGAACACCATCTTAGGCCAATAGCTGTAATTTTATTTTATTTTTTTATTTTTCACTTTTTGAGACAAGGTCTCACTATATAGCTCTGGCTGCCCTGCAACTCACTATGGAGGCCAGGCTAGCCTTGAACTCACAGAGCTCCACCTGATTCTGTTTCCCAAGTGCTGGGATTACAGGCGTATAGCACCATGCCTGGCTTTTTTTTTTTTTTTTTACTTTTTATTTTGCCATTATATTAAGCATAGAGAAAAGCTGCTGGGAAAGCTCAGTTCCCATCATTTGGTTTCTCTTGCCATTAACATCTTGCACAAATATGATACAATTATGGAAAACAGGAACATAACATTGCTATGATGCTGTTAACGATAAAGTGTGTTTACATTTTACCAGCTTGCCCAGTAAAGGAACATTCCCTCTTTTCCTGCAGGCAATATGATTTATCTTAAATTTGTGTTTTAGCTGTGGTAATATTTGGGCAAATTGACTCTTGCCTGGGAGCCTTGGATATCTGTACACACACACACACACACACACACACACACACACACACACACACACACTGTATATTCATTCAGCAGACTTTTCCTTGAATATCTTCTATTTTTTAGGTGCTGTTTCAAGCTCTGAGGTTCACAACAGACAGACATATATCCCTGTCCCAAGGGAGTGAGCTAGCTAGTCAGGGGGGAATAGACAGGAAGGGAGAGAAAGTATCTAGTCTAACATCTGTTAGACTAGATATTTAGAAGAACAATGGTCTTTGGTGGATGTTCAGGCCAGGGGCAGACAGGGGTACTACCAGCCTATACTGTGTGTCTATTCTAACCCCAGAGGCCCTGGTGAACTCCCAGCAGAGATTTCTCACTGTCATCTCCAAGGTTCACACTCAAGAATGGCACAATTGAGTTACAAACAAGAAAAAAAAATTCACAAAAATAAATCTTAGAATGTTTTTAGTACATTTGCAATGTCATGTTAGGCTGCATTCATAGCTATCCATGGACCATAAGTTGATAGGGCCCACCCTTATTAGAGCCTCCTTAGGGCACTTCGGAAATCATCGTTCTGATCAAACAGTCACATTTCAAGAATGGAGGAGGAGGCAGATGAGGACAGAGCTTGCCCCAGGTCCCTTCCAGTCACTGGTGGTTACAGCCTGCCCTGCCAATGTAGAGAACTGTCTGGGGGATCAGCAATGTCCTGGGCTGCAGAATCAGCTTGGCTTGGGACTTGCAGTTCGCAAAAAGGGCTTCAAAGCCATTGCTGCCCTGCCTTGGGGGCTGAGTGCTTGAGCAGAGGTAGTTGGGGTCACCCATAGGCTCTTGTGGTTGGCAGTAAGGGAGGAAGAAGGTGATATCCTGTCTGTACAGGTGACCAGATCTTGAAACCCAGGAGCCCAGGTCCTGGGGTCTTTTGACCCCTTGGAGGATGTTCCTCTTCCTTTGGAGGTAAGAGTGAGTGGCAGAACCTGAGGGAAGGCCAGCCACTCCTACGGACCTTCCTCTTCCCCAGGGCAGCACACCACTCCCACAGAGGTATGGGACAAGATCACTGGCCTCACAGGGATCTGGAGGGTGCAGCTACTCCTAACAGGCTCTAGACCTGGTGGCCACCATGGCTGTGCACTGCCCACTGATACATGGGGAGGGGGAGGGGGAGGGAGAAGGGAAAGGGCAGGTGTTTAGGAGGCAGCTGTAATAACGCTAATGATAACGATGATGGCCACCTGTCGTGTGGACAGGCTGTGAATGGCGCATACTCAACACCTGTGCCAGGCTGTGCTGGGGGGGCTGGGGGCGAGGGACACAGATCACAGATGACTGGGGGAATGCTAGCTATCTCTTATTACACGTGGCTTTGTCTAGAAATATAGTGCTCCATCGGCTTTGTATAGCAAGCCTAGAGTGTCGGACTCATACCCCCTAATTTGTAGATGAAGAGGCAGAGGCTCGGAGAAGTTAACATGCACAAGGTCACGTGACTTGTGCCGGATGGAGTTGGACTTGACCCTGACATCTCCAGAGGCCCCGGGCCTGTGCATTTAAACCACCACTCTTAGATTCTGCCTATGGGTCTTGGCTTTTAAGGATCCCTGGCTTCGAGGATAGAAGTTCCTTACCCCATAATAAGTGACCAGCTCACTCCAGGGAGCCTGGAGCTTCAGAGTGATGCTAATACCCTGAGAAGGGAGGAATTTGTCCAGGGGCTCAGGGTCAGAGAGAGTGTCTCAGGAGAGGTGTCAAGGAGGGCTTGTTGGGGCCTGGCCAGCCGAAGCCACAGGAGAGGGATACTGCAGACAGGCTGGTCACCAGCAGGGCCAGTCGGGGGTTAGCTGGGAGACCTGGGCTGTTGTGATTCAAACAGAAAAGTAACTGCAGTGACCGTTTAGGACTTGGGTCCCAGAGCTAGGTGGCCTGCACAACCTCACCAAGAGTGACGGGAGCCCATGCTATTGAGGTTCCTCTAACAGATGTGGAAACCTGCTAGGTGCCCACAGCCCCTCATCTAATAGCCAGAATTGGAGTTCTACTTCCCTCTCTGCTGCCCAGCAGGATTGGCATGATCATTTCTGGGCCTGTCACCCTGGAATGAGACTCAGTGGCTGAGTAACTGTAGGGCCATTTCCCCCAGGGAGAGAGAGCCTTGCACAGCCCCTGGACACTGCCTCTGTCCATGCAGCAATGTGAACTTAGGAGCTTCTGCTTCCTGGGCCATCAGGCCTTCGGACCCTTGGAAGATGTGTGTCCTTGTTGGCAACACTCCTCAGAGCCAGCCACACTCCTGCATAATGGCCCAGGGGAGAGGAGGTTTGTTAGGTTACAGGCTCTTGGGTCTCTCTTTGGGAGCAAGGGCTGGAGACAAGCCTGGCTGTCGGCGAGATTGCGCTGAGCTTGCAGAGGGCCGGGAACACTCGGGCTCCAGGGAGCTGGCAGAGGTATAATTTACAGGGGCTGGAACTCTCCAGCTGGCGGCCGAGACCCAGGCAGGCAGAGCCGACTTTGAACTTGTCTTTACTGCTCTCGTCCCTGTCATGCTTTATGAGCCTCCAGAGATGTGTGCTTGACCGTCAGGCCTGGACCAGGAGCAGGCCAGTGCCCAGGAAAGCTGCCCCCAAACGTCTTTACCTGGTGCCTCTGCCCCTCTTCTCCTTCCAGACCCGAGCACTGTATACCAAGACCCAGTAGTGGAGGCTCAGGGCCTGGGTTCGAACCCCAGCTCCATTTCTTATTAGCTGTGTGACCACAAACAAGATCCTCACCATCTCTGAGCCTCAGTTTCCCAATCTGGAAATGGGAAGGGTCTCACTTGCTTGGACAAGTTCACAGTGAACTTAAGATAGAGCTTTGGTGATGAAATTTCTGTATTAAGTGGGTGACATTTTAACGGGGAAATTTGTCTTTCAGAGACCCCTTCCTCCACACTGCATCTTTAGCAAAGATGGACTGTACTGTCAGCCATTTAACTTCTCTCTGACTCAGTTTACTCTATTAGAAAACATGGGTCATGAGTCCACTGTGTCTCCTTCTGGATCTCTGGAAGGCTTTGGCATACAGGGAGGACCTATAAGGAATAATAGTAACACCCATTATTACTGCCATCGTTGTTGTTGGTCAGTTCTTTTCCAAATGGTGAGTCAGCTGTGGGTAGGAATGATCGCTGAGGCCAGAGCCCTCTGGTTTGGCTTCATGCATGATTCTTACAAGGGAAGTTTTCCCTGCCCGGGTGGAAGAGGCCTGAGGTTCCTCACAAGAGCAGGAATGCCCTAGAAACAACTGCCTGGCAACATGTGTCCGTTGCAGTGAGGGGACAGTTTTGTGTCTCCCCCAGCAGCGAGATTCACCCCAGCTCATCCCTCCTCACCTGTGACCCCTGCCCTTTGCTCCACAGTTCACAGCTCCCCCAGAGTCCCTCTTCACATGACAGCTGTGTAGGCCCACAGACAGAGGCCCATCCTGGCATCTGCTCTGCTGACCTTGGTGATGCCCAGTCCTTGTGGCCTGCCTTTCCTGGGGACAGATGTCACCTCGCTCCTCCCTCCCAGACCGTGTCCAGCCTCTGTGCTAGGAACCTTTGTCATACCTTGCACATTCTGTCCTGACTACACCCTGTGGAAGATGTGGCTAGGTAGCCTACGTTGTAAATAAGGAACCTGAGTCTAGAGTGCTTGTCGACTACACAAGTCAGTGAGTGACCTAGCTAGACACAGGCCTACTCTTCCCTATGTGGCCAGCTCTCTGCAGTCCTTGGTAGAGGTTAGAGTGGGCATGAAAGATGTCCCAGCTTTCTTGGATCAAGGCGCTCCCTCTGCCCCCAGCTACGGCCTCTTCCTTACTCACCTTCATGCCTCAGCAGACAGAGGAGACAGGGCCTCAAGTCTTGGTCCCCTCTGCCCTTGGTAGATGGAGAGGCATGCTTCATGTCCCAATACTGCCTAGGCTTCCTTCTCTGGGCTGATGAGCAGCTGGACCATGTGCCGTGGATGAAGTCGATCCCCTTTGACAATGGGGTTAGCCCTTGGACGGTAATTCAAGATGCATGGGCTGTTGAATGAGGTGGAGAGGGGGCGTTGTTCGGCACTGGGACTACTCTGCTATGCCTCTGTGAGCTCTTGGGAGAAACGGCGCTGTGGGTAACTCGGGCCTGACAGACAGGGAACATCTGTCTACCGTGGTCTCCGGAAGGCAGAACCAATGAGGCCTGTGTACCCTGCTTGTACGACCTGGGGCAGCAAGCTGCTTCTAGCTTCCTTACAGTGTGATAGCTACCCCAGTCCAGCTGCTCTTCTCCTAGCTCCATTCCTCATCATACTGTCCCAAATGTAAGGTGAGGCAGCTGTGGCCTCTGGCATCTGGCTGCCACCGAGTGAGCAGGCCAGAGCCCGCAGATACAGTTGTGATTTCTGATACTGTCCATCCTGGGTAGACAACTTCATTGCTAAGGCTGCCACCTCTGCAGGTTGGTGAACTCCTTGGAAGACCAGAGATTCCAATATGCAGGGACTTGGGATCCTGTTAGGGAGATGATACACAATGGCGTGAGGCAGGGGAACAAGGCCAGCTCAACCAGGGTCACCTGACTACATTCTCCAATCAGCCACGGTTCCTGAACACCCATCCCCAACTGCATTTTAGGGGACTGTCTAGGTATAGACAGAGAAAAGAGTTGTGATTTCTTTGTGAGCAGGGGTTGTAGCAGCAAATGCTAAGCATGCATGGCTTCCTTCCCTGCCCTGTGTCCCTGTGAACAGAAATGGGCATGGCCCATAGCGGGGCTGGTGCTGTGAGCAATGACGTCAGAATCTGTCCAAACCCAAGTACACACTCATCCGGCCTGCCACAGCCTTTTCCTAGCTGACTCTTCTGAGGATGAGATGTGTGGAAAGGGAATGGCCGGCAGACACAGGAGGGTGGTAGAGGTGCTGGGGTTCCTCACAGTGAGATAGAGGCAGAGACCTCGGGGGTGTGGTGCTGGGATCGAACCAGCCTCCTGCCATCTGTGGCAGCCCAAGTCCCCACCATGACCTCCACTTTTTCCTGTGCCTCATCATAGGACAGAATGTGGTCTGGGGCTGAAAGCCACTCTTGTGGCATTTCTGACAGAGCTGATCCCCATCCTGTGGTCCAGAGAGAGCCTGAGAGGACTACCTGCCGGCCTTAGGGGGAATCCGGCAGCCTGACCCCAGAACGAGGGCTCGAGTCTGAAGTGTATAGTAGTATCTTTCTCATTGTGTGGCCCTGGGAAGGCTGCCTCAGTTTCCCCATCTTATAATCTAGGCACAGCAGGCCTCTGTCACTGCATGCCTTGCCTATGCCCAGCAGGCCGGACACTAGAGTAGACTTAAAACCTTCTCTTCCCACTTCTTGGCTGTAGAGACGTCAGTCCTAACTCCTTGTTTTTGACTTAGAAGGTCTGGGTGGGTCTGAGAATCTCTGTTTCCAGCACATTCTTAGCTAATGCTGCTGTCGTGGAGGGGGTGCAGACCCTGGCCTGGGATGACTGTGTTGGCCAAGCTGCTCCCTTGAGTGGCAGAGTCTTGCCTTGCCCAACCAGGGTGACTCTCAACCCTGGGCAACATTTCCCCCTTAGAGCAGCAGTTCTCAACCGATGTGGCGACCCCTTTGGGGGTCAGATGACCCTTTCACAGGGGTCACATAAAACCATCAGAAAACACAGATATTTACATTGTGATTCACAATGGTAACAAAATTACAGTTATGAAGTAGCAGTGAAAATAATTTTATGGTAGGGGGGTCACCACAACATGAAGAGCTGTATTAATGGGTCATAGCATTAGGAAGGTTGAGAACCATTGCCTTAGAGCATGGTATGGGATCCCTGGGGCCTGTCTGCCTGTCTTGCAGTCTTGCAGGCCTCCTGCTTGGGACACAGATTGCTCACTTACCTCAGCTGGAGTCCCTCCCAGGTACCAGGTGTGTCAGTGAAGAAGGATGCTGGAGAGACGATTCTAGATGGCTAGTCCCACTCTCCCCAGCCCCGCCTCGTGTGTTTACAGAGTGGTCACACCGCAGTCCATAATCACTCCTGACAGCCTTCATTAAATGCACGGGGACAATTTATAGTCAATTAAGGTGCAGAGAGCCGCTTCCTTCTTCAGGCGTCCCCCACTGACACCTGTCACCAAGGGAGTCCCAAGGAATCTGTGGATTGTGTGAAAGTGGGATGTCATAGAGGGGGTGGTGGCTTCTGAAGCTGGGGAACTTCATCCTCTGAGTCTATAGCCACACCATGGCCACAGCTCCTGGCTAAGCACTCTGTGGTGCATTCAGCCATGGGCTACAGAGGAAGGGCTTGAGCCGGGCTGTTCCCCAAAGGAGTAGTTACTTTGCTGTCAGAGTCTCAGTCTTCTCGACTGTACAGTGGGGTTGTTGTGTGTAGTTCACGAAGTGTGATGGTGTTGTGGTGAAATAATGCATGTGATGTGCTGGGTGGTTGGGATGGTTGTCTCTGTCCGAGCTGGGATCTCAGGGTGAACAGCCCCCCTCCACCCCCAAAGATTAAGAGAATGAAGGTGCTCACCGTTGACTCCATGAAAATGGCTCTGTCAGAGCTATGCTCACACTCTTAACATAGTGCATCTGCATGGTGGGCTGGAGAAATCTGGCAGCAGAGTGGCATTGCCTCTCAGCCCCCGAATGTACATATCGAGGTCTGTTTGAGAAATAGCACGTTCTGAAATTAGATCAGGAGCTGTATAGGAAAGACAGACTGCCTAGGACCCCCAAGGGGGCTTACCCCTGCCTCAGCCTGGTGCCCTCATTCACGGTGCTGACATATGGACGGTGACACATGACATACGACACAGGCCCACCACTGATCTTGGCACACCGTCAAGGCTTCTAAATCTTAGCTTCCCCGCCCCCACCCACTTCCTGGCAGAAAATGACACCTTTTCCTCTCCTGAAATAATATTCTGCCTAGCTCTATGCTCATTAAAGGAATGGTGGGGACAGGGTTACCCCCTGCTGCTCTGCCCTTCTCACCCGGGCAGGCTCCCTTCTTAGCATCTGTGTGTGTGGCTGAGAGGGTGGAGCGTATGTTAGTGCAGGGTAAAGGGGGCTGCTCTCACCTCCCTCTCTCCTGCCTCTTTCCTCAGCCATAGATTTGGATACTGACTGTCCGTGACCAAGTGGCAGGAAGGGTGAGTGTTTGCAAGTGAGGAACCCGAAGGCCAAATGTATCTTAGTGGTAGCGGGCCTGTTTTGCCTGAATTGGGCCTGCCAACCTCCCACTCTCTGTCCCTTCGTTCAAAGCTGTGATCTGTCATCCGCAGATCACTAACCCATCAGGTGGGTGTTTATGTCTCTGTGAGGAGGTGAGGAGCAATGGACCTGCTGTGGTCACAGAACTGTGGAAACAACACTGAAGTCTGGGGCCAGCCTACCTGCGTAGACAACAGGGACCTAGATGGCCAGATGCTCATAGTCCCACTAGACCTGCTGTTTTGTCTGGGTGCTCAGGCTCTGGAGACCCCTTGATGTCTTTGATGAGAACTAGTCAAATCTAAAAGCAATTCTGTCCTAGACCTGCTGTGCCAGAGCCTTCCAAAGGCTTCCCTGGCTGGGCAGCAGTGATACACACCTTTAATCTCAGCACTCAGGAAGCAGAAACAGGTGGTTCTTCAAGTTTGAGGCCAGCCTGGTTAACAAAGTGAGTTCTAATACAGCCAGAGCTATTAGAGAAACCATGTCTTGAAAAACAAAACAAAACAAAACCCAAAGGCTGCCTCGGGGTGGTACTGAGTGGACCCAGTGTTTGGGGATAGAAAGAGCAGAGAGTTTGGTATTGCAGGGCAACAGGCCTCTCTCATGGGGAAGTGACTCACTGTTGGCCACGTGTGCTCATGAGTCCCTCACTGGTGGCAGCTAGCTCCTCTTGCCTGGTAAAATGAAAAAACAAAAAACACACAAAAAAAAACCCACAAAAAAACAGGAAAAGGAGTCACCTAAAGTCCCCTTGTATTCTAACACTCCTGAATTCAAATCCCCCTTCCTCCAGTCCTCCTGTGTCCTGTAGAGTTAACAGGAGCTGCCATTATGGAGGGCATTGTATTAGTTACTTGTTATTGCAATAAAATGTCTGACCAAAGCAACTCAAGGGAGAGTTTATACTGGCTCACAGTTTGAAGAGATACAGTCCATCAAGACAGGAAGGCACGATGGCAGGAGCCCAAGGCAGCTCGTTACATTGTATCCACAGTCAGAAAGCAAAGACGGGGTGGAGGGTGGGAAATGGACAATGCTCAGCTAATTTTATCCTTTCTATTCAGTGAGGGCTCAGCTCATTGGATGGTACCACCCACATTAAGGGTGAGTGGTAACACTTTAATGAACCCAGTCTAGAGACTCTATGCAGGCACGCCCAGAGGTTTGTCTCCTAGGTGATACTAGATCCTGTAATGTTGACGTCAATACTAGCCATCACCACTGCGTAGGTACTAAGCCTTTGTGTTTCTCTTCTCACTCACCCTTCATGACCCCTGTGCACGTGGCTTCCAGAGCTGGTCTTCCTGTTGTTGGCATGAGATACTTTGAGCACACGGGGATAGTGTGACATTGCAGTCTGCCAATCAACTCTCCCTACTGCAAGGATGCCTCGGATAATCACATTGTGTGAAAACAGATTTATTTTAAAATTTTATGTACTGTGTGTGTGTGTGTGTGTGTGTGTGTGTGTGTGTGTTTTGCCTGCACATATGTCTGTGTACTATGTGCATATAGTATCCTTGGAAGCCAGAAGAAGGCATCAGAATCCCTGGAACTTGAGTTACTAAAGGTTGTGAGATGGTGTGTAGGTGCTGGGAACCAAACCCAGGTCCTCTGGAAGAGCTGCCAATGCCCTTAACTACTACTGAGCCATCTCTCCAACCCCAAAGACAGGTTTATTTTGACAACAGCCTGGGCACTTCCACTCCATGGTCAGTTGCCCCTGTGGCCTGTGGCGAGGCAGCATGCCACCGTGGGAAGCATATGTTGGACTGAACATGCTCATCTCATGGCCAGAGAGTGACAGGGAAGAGGAAAGAGCTCGGGGTCCCATATTTCCCATGAGGGCACATCCTTGTAATGACTTCTCAAAGTTTCCACACTTCCTAATAGACCTGCATGCTGGGAACCAAGCCTCTTAACACATACATGTACCTTTGGGGAAAGTTCCTGATCTAAACTACAGCAAGCAGTTAGCTGCTGGCCACATGTGCTTATTTATAAGCAAATTGATCACAGTGAAATAAAAAAAAAAAAAACCAGAAAATTCACTTTCTTGTTTCCATTGGCCACCTTTCAAGTTCCCAGTCACCACTCGGGTCCTGTGGCGACTCTGTCAGACAGTGTACACACGGTGTTTCCATTACCACGGACACTTGGGCATGGAGTGTCTGGTTTTGAAATAAGAGCCTGAAACTTGGCAGCATGCCAGAGTCACCCATCTGGGGGACCGTTGACCTTCGCAGGAACACTCAGGCTCTGGCTACCATTCTCTGAGCCCGACACGCCTCCCTCTGGCCCTAAAGACAAAGAACATTTTCTGCTCGTGGCATGGCAAAAGGCAACACAATCTAGACAATGCCGAGAGGCCGAGTGGCCCGGGTGATGGAGACAGAGGTCCTGGAGGCAGGCCGCGACAGGAACCTCCGACCCCCAGCCTGTGGTGCAGGGTAGCGGTGGGCAAGGCGCTCACGCTCGGCCCAAGGCAGTCCTGCTGCTTGTGAATTTTTACAGCTGTTTACCTGCTGTTCCGTCCAGGAAGGAAATAACTCTCCCCACGGCCACTATGAATTCTCCGCGGCCCCGGGAAAGGCAAGGGCTGTGATGGGAACATTGTCTGTAGTCTTGTCAGGTAGCCACTGTGAGTGACAGGCGGAGGAAGCAAGCCGCTGAAAGCCATTACCCTCGCACTTCAGTGCAGTTGGAAAAATAGTCATAAATTAGTGCCGGGTGCTGAGCGAGGGGAGAGGAAAAAAAAAAACACAAAAAGGGGGGAAAAAAGAAAAAACGCCTCCCTGAAAGTCATCATTTCCCTCCTGAGGGTGGAGGAGCGGATGGCACAGGAGGTGGTAGCTTGGACACGTCACCTAGCCCTGCCGGTCAGCTGGTTTGGCTATGTTGGTAGATGGAAGCAATGCCAGTGGGTTGGAGTGAGAAGGCCAGAGGGCCGGCTTCCACTCACCTCTCACGGCTGCCCCTTGAGGATGAAGCACCTCCCCCGCCTTGTGCATGCACATATGTGTGTCCCCATTGATGTATGTGCTAATATGTCTTTGCAAAGTGGTGTTCTGCTTCCAAGCACACCTCTGTTCCCCACGTTGTATCCAATCAAATGGTGTGACCTCTCCTTTATCTCAGGCTGCGCTTCTCTCTGTTTTCAGAGAGCCACATGAAGTACCTTTGCCTATAAGGCTGCACATGGGCGTGTGTGTGTGTGTGTGTGTGTGTGTGTGTGTGTGTGTGTGTGTGTATACACGCGAGTGCACATATCCTCAGGACTGCACACCACCTTGGAGGCTGCTGTTTATGAGGGAGGAAAAGGCCAGTTCTATGGGGTGATCCTCACTTATAGGTCACAGGCACCAGATTCTCAAAGGGGCCATGAGTAGGGGCCAGGCACACGGCAGACAGGTCTAAGCGCCTTTGGAGTTCCCCGAGCTAAGAGTGGAGGGTGGGTGGGACCTGGGTGCTGTGGGATGTTCTGTATGGCAAATATGTTGCTAATTAGTCAATAAATAAAACACTGATTGGCCATTGGCTAGACAGGAAGTGTAGGCAGGACAAGGAGGAGAATAAAGCTGGAAGTGGAAGGCTGAGTCAGAGAGACACTGCCAGCCGCCACGATGAGAAACAGCATGTGAAGATGCCGGTAAGCCACGAGACATGTGGCAAGGTATAGATTTATAGAAATGGATTAATTTAAGCTGTAAGAACAGTTAGCAAGAAGCCTGCCACGGCCATACAGTTTGTAACCAATATAAGTCTCTTTGTTTACTTGGTCGGGTCTGAGTGGCTGTGGGACTGGCAGGTGAGAGAGATTTGTCCTGACTGTGGGCAAGACAGGAAAACTCAAGCAACACCTGGGCTGTGATAAACACTTGCCTAGGCTCTCAGCATGGTAAGTGTGCAAACAAAACGGTGTGAACTTGAGCCTCAGCAAATCTGTAGGTGAATCCTGTGAATCTAACAACCCTTTAAGGTTGTTAGACCTTAAAGAAATCTGCTCAGAACAGATTGCTAGGTCCCATCCCTGGGATTTGGGGAGATCAGTTTTAGCAGGTGTGAGATGGGACGTGGGGGGTGTACATTTCTGCTGTGGTCTGGGTGATGTTGAAGCTATTGGCCTGAAGAGCCCACATTCAGAACCACTGCTGGTGAAGCCTAGACTGTACTTCAGTGAGTCCCCCAATACCTGTGATGGTAGGGAGGGAGGTTGTGCAGCCTAGTAGTTATAGCATGTTTGCTGTCTGCTGGGGCTCAAAGACTGTCTCTGCCACCTACCTCCAGTGTGTCCTTAGTCTAGGAACTTAGGCTCTCTGGGCTTGGCCTTCCTCTGCTGTGAACTGGGAGAGGGAGGAGATCCATGCCCAGGGCCAGAGTGGAAATTTGACATGCTTAACAAAGCTTAGAAGAAATATCGTCAGCCTTTGGGGCTGCTGTAGTCATCTCCTTTTGTAGATGAATGAACTGAGCTAGAGGTCACCCTGCCCATCCAGCAACACCTCACACCCGGTCCCCAACTCCGAAGCTCATCAGTTTCTCTTTGCTTGCGTCCTGCTAGGCCCTGTGTCCTATCTCAGTGATAGGTGAGCTCCCTTTCCTGCCTGGTGATGTGTGTGAGATGGGGTTAGACCTTATTCCTTCCCTCTCAGCAAAAACAGTGGGATAGAACAAGTCCCATAGGTCACTCTGGCCCTTGCTCCCTTAGCTCTGGGGTGAAGCCCAGACCACCACCTGCTCCTGCAGCTGTGGTACTTTAAAGTCAAACTTGAGACTTCCTTAGAATGGCCGGGATGGAGAAAAGCCTGAGAGCTGGCTATATATGTACACACAGGAGGATACAGGAACCCATGCACGTGGCACATCTGTGTGTACATATGGTGCACGTGGCACATCCACATGTACATATGGTCCTGTGCACATAGTACTCACTCAGTGCCCCCAGAATGCTACTGTCTTTCTGTGGCCCTTTGCAAAGGGCAGGCTTCCTTGGCAGCAAGGGCGGCATAGAAGGGGCTGGTCCCCAAGACTCCTGTTTTCCATTCTGGAGGGTCCTATAGGCAGGAGTCTGGGGGCAGGTTCTCTATCTTGGTAATGCGCATCTTGACTGTGTTTCTCCCGGGGATCCTGGGAGTCCCCTGGGAACTGCATGATCTGAGGGGACACTGTCAGTATTTGGTGGCATTCTGCCCCATTCCTGAATCCCCACTAGGTTCACTTCTCAGCTAACTGAGCCACCCAGGCTGGACATGAGCTGCATTACAGCAAGCTAAGAAAGGTAAGGTAGGCACAGGAGAAGAGACCCTCAGAGCAAGGAACCAGAAGAAATAGCACAGAACAGCACTTAGGCCACTTGTAATACATCCTACACCAGGCTGTAAGGCTCCTGGCCCAGCCGCCAACCAGGTCTGACCCCCTCTCTTGTTGTCTCTCCTGCTTGCTGTGTGTTAGCACCCAGCCTTGGTGTGAGCCAAGGATATCCTCACCTCAGGGCCTTTGCACTTGCCGGTCTTTCTGCCTGGACCTTTCCCCTGGAGTCTTTGCAGATAATCCACTCCCATATCCCTCTCTCCAGCTCTAGAGAGCAGGAGGGACTTCCTTAATAGGTATTTATTGAATGAAAAAAAAATACGTGGATGGATGTTAGAGTGGGTAGACAGAGGAGAAATAGCAGCACTGGGTAGGGAATACTCTAAGCCCCAGCTTCTTAAACTGTAGGTTACAACCCACTCCCACGCCACACAACTGAATGTGGAGGTTGTGAAAAAAAATCAGCCACAGTAAAAGTTCTCTGGAGACTCAATGGTCAAAGATAAATTCAGAATTAAACACACCGTGACTAGAAGGTGCTTCCGTGTCCCATCATGTGGCATCACTGAAGCCTTGGGTTTGAGCACACAACATACACACTCTGCACTGTGCATGCCATCTCACTACACAGTTCCAAGGAATGTTGCCCGAGACACCTCGGCTCCGATTCGAGACTATGGTGTGTTTTGAACGACAGTGTTTTCCCTTTGCAGACAAAACTTTCTGCTCCTACAGAAACGTAACAGTTTAATTATGGGAAACGGAGCCTTTTCTCATTTCCCAGCCATTATTCTTCAGTGTACAAGTATCAAATTACCGTGCCTTTGGATTGGATTGTGTTAGAATGGTATGATTTTTAAAAATTGTTCTTGGAGTTGCTGACTTGGTTTCATAGAAAATCCTTCAACGAATCCTGGTTTGGGGTTAGGACAGAATTTCCAATAAATTCAGAAATGGCCCTAAACATACTTCTGCCATTTTGTGCTCTGAGTTTATGTGAAGCAACATTCTCCACACTCATAATGGTGAAGTCAAAACCTGAGTCAATCCCCCCCCCCCAAAAAAAAAAAAAACCTGAGTCAACCCTGAAAAAACACTGAAGATGCCCTCTGGCCCACTGCACCAAATATTCAGCCAAGGTATAATTATTTTTGTAAAAATGAACACGCATATCCTCTTGTTGGTAGGCAAAATTGCTTTCCCCTTTAACAAGTAGTGAAATGAAGTGTTTGTCAAAGAATTGCTTGAGAAACTTGCTTATGATTTGTTATCAGTGTTTGTACATCACTTCATATGCCTGTACATCTGAGGTAGTGTAAAAATTTATTGTGTAAAATGGGGTCATGAGTGAGCCAAGTTCAAGAAACCACGTACTAAGGAGTCAAGAAAGCAGTTGTGAGCCCAGGGGAGAGTGGCTGAGCAGCGGGCCCAGCTGGATGGGAGGGTTGGAGAAGAGAATTTCAGCAGAAGGTAGGGGGCACCCACGTGGGGAGCCTCAGGCCAAATCCTTAACCTCTAGACTTGAGCCTAGGTACTAGTGAGCATCAAGCATGCACAGATAGCAAATGCAGGGTCTTTGACGCAGCCCCCTCATGGTACTTCTTATGTCTAAAGCTTTGGTGGCTCCCATTGGCCCTGTATCCTTTCCAAGGTCCTTAGTCACCAGATCAGGCCAACTGTGATCAGACCATGGCCCTTGGAGGTGTGTCTGGGCAGCCCGTATGGATGCTCGCTTCCCCTAAAAAGAGCTATGGTCCCCTACTTCCTCCTCAGGGTGGTTGATGGTAACTTCCTCTTTCTTTACTGGAATGCTAGGTCTGAGCACATGAGACCTGTGCCCTGAGGTGGGCTGACAGCTGATCTCAGCGCTGTCCTTGCTACCCATAGGTCCCTGGTCAGCTCTGCTCCCCACCATGCTGATGCCCAGGAGGGCCTTTTATTTATGTGGGTCTGAGGGAGACACAATAGCCTCTTGTCTCCCAGGAGCCCCAAGCCTGGCTTGTACTCCCTAACTCACAGCCTCCTCCTGCCGCATTCTAACTTTCTTTATTTCCATTCAAGTTAAAACAATATGTTCCACTGTAACATTGTTGAAACACAGTAAGCCATGAGTTAGTGGATATGATAAATACATTCTGACACTTGCATACATGTCATTGAGGCCATCATCAAGACAGTGCGCTCCTCTGTCACCCCTAGGGTGTCTACTGTTCCCTTATCCCCTTCCTCCTGCATCAGGTGATGCCCCCACACACCTCCAATACTATGGGTTGGCTTGTTTCCCCAGAATCTCGGTGGATGGAGGGCTATTTCAGACTCTCATTTTGCATAACTGAATAATCATTTTGAGATTTATTCCTACCATTGGGTATGTCAACAGCTTATCCCCACAGGGGTGCTAGGGATCCCAACTCAGGACGTCATGCTTGTAGGGCATACCTTACTGTCTTCTCCCTAGCCCTATTTTTCTTTTTTCCTCTCTTCTTTCTTCTCCTCCTCCTCCCCTTCCTTTACCTCTTCCTCTTGTCTCCTCTTCTTTTTCTTCAAGACAAGATCTCATGTAGCCCTGTGTAGGAGCCCAGCCTGGCCTCGAACTTGCTGTGTGACTGAGAATGACTTTAAAGTCTTGACCCTCTTACCTCTACCTCGTGAATGCTGGGATTGTCTTTATGTGCCACTATGCACAGGGACACTTGGATTTCTCCTAAGTCAGGGCTCCTCCAAATAAAGCCACCACGAACATCTATGTAATTTGCACACACAAGACTCTAGTCCTTGAGTTGGGGACGTCAAGGGAGCAGTCTGCAGGCTGGCAGTGAATGGCAGGCAGGGTAGAACGGCAGTGCCAGGAACTCCCTGTGCTCCGTGCCTGCCCCTTTATCTATTAAGCCCGCTGAGTGGTAAAAGCCGAATGGCCCCAGGTGGTGGGATAATAACATCTTTAATTGTTCTCTGAATGAGATTAACTTCTTATCTGACAGTTTGACATCTTTACTGTTATTAATGCCCAAATAATGCATTGTTATTTTTATAAACTCCATGGTGGCAAACATATTTTCCTTTATTTGGATTAAAAATAGATATATTTGTTACTTCTCATTACCCCAGGCTGGGTCTCTGGCTAGGGAATGTGGACTGGGTAAAGAGAAGCCACATCCGCCTGTCACCTCCCAAGTGGCCTAAGGGGCTGGGCCCTAGAGCTAGTCACTTGGTAACCGCACACCTGAGGCTTTGGTGAGCTATGACTTCCAGGTCTCTATGCCCGCCTGGGAAGACATGTCGTCGTTTTCAGCTGTCCTGGATGCTCCTGACTCCTGGACATTGCTCTAGAGCAGTCTGGATGTGTTGTCACGGACAGTTTGAAGAGCAGTGCTTGACTTCTTAATCTTAAGCTGAACTCGGCATAGGTCCTCCACAACATGAATTAGGCAGAGGCCAATGTCGAGAGAGAAAGGAGGAACCCATTGAAAGGAAAAAAAAAAAAAAAGTACCTTCACTTAATCATGTGTGAGCTTGCGCGATTCACTGATGCCCTGTTGTGTGCCAGAGGCTGAATGGTCCACGGAGTCTGCCTCCAGGTCACCTGTGCTAAAGGAGGTCCAGGGTAAAGTGAGGCCATAGAGCCCAAGTTCATTGTCAGAATATCTGGGTCCAAATCCAGATGTCTCAGCACAAACTACACATCTTCCCTGCGCCTCTGCTCCCCTGGTCTGTGAAATGGAGAGTAAAGTATGCATTTCCACAAGTCCATGTAAACACAGTGGCTCTGGGCTCAGGAGAGCCAAAACCATGTCAGCGGTAATTATTCTAGTGCCACCTGCTCTATAGCTCTGGTGGGGGTGGGGCCCTGTGGAATGACTGCTGGGGGGGGGTCAGGAAGCGGCAGGAGGGAGCTCCACCTACTCTGTGGCTCTTCACCTGCCGCCAGGGCCCCCTGGCACCTCCACTTACCCCATCGTTAGCCAGGCTGTCAAGGTCGATAATGCCTCTGCCTTGGAAATCTGGCGCCGACGTCTTTATCAAAGCCAATATTAATTTTCACTAATTAGGAGCTGCCGCTAATGAGTGTCACAGCTAATTTAGCTCATCTGTAACCCACCAACAGCACCGTTCTTGGGCCAGGCTCCCAGGTCCAGGATGCTGGTGCCCGCCACCTCCCTGCTCCCTGGCCACAGTGCAGGAGCCACCAGCTGCCGGTGTTTCTGTTCCTTTGAGCTGCCCTGTCTGGCTTGCTCTGCACAGGGTCTGGTGGCCTCTGACCCCAGGAAGCCCCCCCCCCCCAGGGAGGGGTCAGTGTGTGTCCCGCTGATCCTGAGTTTGGCTTCTGAGCTCCCTTGGAGAATTCCTTCCTGTGAGGACCAAATCCCTGCAGAAATGCTACCTGCATCCCACTGCTTTCATCAGGAAGCCTTTGGAGCCTTTTCCGTCCTAGAGTCTGGACTCACTGGACACATGCTTGGGATGCTTGGGAGTTAATCAGAGACTGGTATTGAGTGGGGAGATGGGGCCTGGGTCTGGCTGCTCAAAGCCAGCAGGCCTTTGCTTCCGTTTCCTGAAGAAAGTTGGTTAATGTCTTGGGAATCGTGATGGCAAATGAAAGCGTGTGTGAGCTCTCTCCCTGCCCACTGCGCCTCAGTGGTCTTCATTGCTAGTCTTGCTCTATCAGAACCTATCCCTTTGAGGGAACTGACCTGCATACTCCCCTCGCCGTCAGTTAGCCTGCACAGGACTTTGCCGAGAGCTGCCACGGAGGCAAGAACCAAGCTGCCAGGCCCAGCTCACAGTGAGGTACCAGGAATAGTTAAGCGAACTGAACAAACCTGGATTCTTTCCCCGCCTCTCTGAATCTGTTTCCCTGTCTGCAGACTGAGGTCGCCCCCAGCTCTTCTCTCCCAAGATCCTAGGAGGTTCTGAGTAAATAGTGGGTGAGCTGGTGGGCCTCTGCCCCCCGCTACAAGAAAGACTAGGCAGGTGACTTGTGCCCCCAGGCCTTTGGGGGGGGGGGAGTCACTACCACTTCCCAGCTTGGGCTGGGATCAGGTCCTGGTCTGAGCCGTTTAGCCCGGTCACAAGCCACTTTGCTGTGCTGATATCGTTCCCTCCCTCCCATCTACTTCCAGTTGGCATAGAGAAGCCTTGACCCGCAGACACCCCAGCACCCCTGTGCTGAACAGGGTCCCCTCTCCCCCCTCCCCCTGCCCTTCTTGGCGCCTGCATGTCACTGGGGAACCAAAGGAAGGCCGGCCATGTGGGGAGGGAAGTCTATGCGTAGAAGGACTCCTGTCCCGACCCTCACAGTTCTTGCTGTACAGCCCAAGCCCTGGACTCGGGGAAGGGAGGGCTTCGGAGGATTGGGCAGGCGAGGACGTCTTTTTCTGCACTTATCACCTCTGAAAAGCGACCTTCAGGCCGAGCCAAGTTTGGGGGAAGTGCCTTCAGGCGTGACAGATTTGACTATAAATCTTCTGCATTAATGCCCGGTTCCCAAGGTCTGTCATTCTGTATGCCACGTGACAAGTACAAACTGTGCAGGACCCATCAGTCACCTGTGGGTCCCCGCCCCCACTGGCTTTGTCTGAGGCAGTGGCAGGCTGGCGGGGGGGGGGGGTAGGTTGTGAAGGAAAAGGGTCTGGCAAACTGGCTGATGTCAGGAGGTAGGGTGGCTGTCAGGAGTGCTGGGGTGAGGACAAGGCTGGACTGCAGATGGAGGCTGGATGAATGGGATGCCTTTCTGTGCCTGGGTCCGGGAGGTGGGTGGGCAGGAATATAGCCTTCCAGTTGGGAGCTCAGGGCAAGCT
This sequence comes from Peromyscus eremicus, assembly GCF_949786415.1. Lineage (NCBI taxonomy): Eukaryota > Metazoa > Chordata > Mammalia > Rodentia > Cricetidae > Peromyscus > Peromyscus eremicus. The sequence goes on from NC_081432.1 coordinate 25,090,419, forward strand.
CTGGCATCTCCGCCTCTTGCTCATCTCCAGCCTGCTGTGCTGCTCAGACGGGCTGGCCTCAGTTTCTCCAATGGAGTGAGTGTCTGAGATGATCTTTGAAATCACACCTCTCTGGTTGCCCACGGCTCCCTGTAACCTTCCAGCTGCTTCCGGACCCTTGGAGGCTAGTCTCTTGACGGGACAACAACCAGGTGGGAGAGTCTGTTGGAGATGCATCAGCTGAGTGACCAATGTTCTTTCCTTCCCATCCAAGACACAGGCTGCTGGAACTGGTGGCTGGACCTTTGACAAAGGGGTGATATTTATGTAGACGCATACCTACACAGGGGACCTACGTCCTTGCTCTTGGCTCCTGGCCCCAGACATATCAAGTGTATGTGTGTGTGTGTGTGGGGGGGGACTCCATTGACATGAAGCTTGCATCTAGAAGGGTGTGTGGAACCTCCACTTCAGCCCTCTCCCTGTATTGACCATGAGTTTAGTACTCACACAGGGGGAAAGATGTGACTGAGGTCACATAGCTGGTGGCCAGGTTGGAAGCTAATAGGGAGATGTGACCCCTGCTCTCACTTGGTCCTTAGGTTCTCAGGCCTCTGTCTTTGGTCCCCTCCCTGCATCCCGCACAACGTCTCTCCTGTGACCTCACTTCAGCTGCCCTGTGCAAGAGCCAACTTGAGAGATCGCTGTCTCTTGCCTCAGAGTTCTGCACATGGATGTCACCTGTCTCCCAGGCCTTGGCACCAGGCATCTCAAAACCAGCTTCAAAGACAAATCTACTTCCTCTTTAAATTTTCTTAGCTTCTAAAATCCACTAGCTGTGAAGCCAGAACTTTGCAGGCCAATACTCCTGTCCTTAAGCCTTTACTGGATCTTGTTTCTGTTTCCAAAATGTCTCTCAAACAGCCCTCCTCTTTTCTGCTTCACTCTTACCATCTCTACTTAGCCCAGAACCAGCAAATCCCAACCCTCAAATCACTTAAAAAAAAAAAAATACTGTGCCCGGGCAGACATCACTAGTCAATCGCCGTACTGCTTCTCTTCTGTGCACAGCATCCCAGGCAGTCATTACCAGCCTACCAGTGTGGGTTCACAGGATAAAAGTGACTGTATACCTGTGGCCCATCTCTCACTCCCTGATCTCTTACATAGCTGTCAGAGGAATGAATCATTTTTACAGTATAAGGGAGCTAGATTCCTCCTTTACTTTCAAATCCTCTTATCATTCTCTATGGCCAACAGAGTGAAGTTAAAACTTCGCAGACTGACAAGATGGCTCAGTGGGTGAGGGCCTCAGTGGGTGTGCCTGCTTGCCACATACACCTAGTGACATGAGTTTAATTCCTGGAACCCACGTGAAGGTAGAAGGGGAGAACCATCTCCATGAAGTTTTCCTCTGACCTCCACACTCCACACGTGTGCTCCCTGTCATATACATACCTTCTGCTCCCACTAAATTAAAAAAAGAAACATAGAATTTCTTAAGCCCACCTTAAAGGCCTTCCTGGCCCTGCCTGCGAGCCACTTGGTCTCCCACTTGTGGCTGCAGAGCTTGCCCTCCTGTTCCTGCCACTCTTGAAGATTGACGGTTTTGTGGACAGGCCTTATACCTGTTCTCATACCTCAGGGCATTTGCTCCTGCAACTGTCTGCCAGGGATGCCTCCACCTTCCTTTGCCTCCTTGCCCTTCGGTACTCCGTCTTTCCGGCCTCCTGGGAACTATCTCAGTCCACGACAGTGTGCTTCCCTCTGCCACCCAGCTCGGCACCACATCTGTTTGTAACTTCAGCATTTCCCTGGGCGACCCTGTGCAGCAAGCAGGGTGCCCCAGATCACCCTTCTGCAAGGAACGTCTTCAAAGTAAGTTAAAGTCTTTAGACCTGGGCTGGAGAGACGGTTCACCAGTTAAGAGCACAGACTGTTTTTGCAGAGGAGCCAAGTTAGGTTCCCAGCACCCACAGAAGGCGGCTCACAATGATCTGTAACTCCAGCCACAAGGGGATCTGTTGCCCTCTTCTGGACTTCATGGTCAGGTGCACTCACATGTCCCACCCTCACCCCTATATACCCATTTAAAAAAAAAAAAATCTTTGTACCTTTCAGCCTGTGATGGACAAGGTCTGGTCAACTCTGAGATGCCCCCTGGCATTTTTCTTATTGCCCCTGATAAAAAATATTTGGCTTCTTTTTAATGGTACCCGTCTGTCTGTTTAACAAACGTATTTTCCTTGGCCCTGAATTTCCTGGCCTTTTTTTTTTTAAAAAAAACTGTTAAGTTATTCAGAGCTTTCTGTTGTCTACTCTGCTCATAATTGCCATTATAAACTGGGCTAGAAGCAGCACACAAGACCCGTGCCACAGCCTGAATGATGGGATGCTTTGAAATTTCCTCTGCCAAATGAATCAGTTCATCGTCCCTAAACTCCACCACCCATTAAAGTCTTGGGACAAAGAAAAAGACGTAGACAGGTTTTTTGTTTACAGTGGGCAATCTCACCATGTGTAAGGGCAGGTTCTGGGTAAACAGTGGCAAACAAGATACAGGGTGTATTGGAGCAAGACCATATCAACCAGATGCCTTGCAAAGAAAGCCAGGCCCAGGGTGCTCCGAAGGCCTGCTGTCAGGGACAAGGCCCGGATGAAGGTGCACTTCATCACACTTGACAGCATTGGTTGGTAGGCTGCTGTTGGAGCGATACGTGAGATGTTAGAATCAAGGATAGCTCCCAACCTCTGGCTTTGGGACCTGGTCAGGGAAGGATGTCTTCAGATGGGGGATCTGCTTTAGAGATATCCAAGTGGGCTTTATGAAAATCCACAGGCAGACTGCTTGGGAACTTTGGCCTGGGATTGATGTTGACAAAGAGGGATCTCAGACCACGCCAGGGAGTCCACCCCGATCTCTCTCATTCTCCAGCTGTGGTCCCAAGTCAGCCCCATCTTCTCTGCTGGAGGCCAGAGCTTGCCTATGCATGTGGATGCAATGACCTCTCCTGAGCAATGTAGACCCACCCCTAGCCTGAGGACCCCTCAGAGGAGTACTCTGATAAACACCCATGTCTCAGGAAGCACACAGTACTGCTCTAGAGGCTGCAGAACACCACCAGAGGGGTGAGGTTTTACTGGTTTCTTATTTGATGCAGTTGATAGCAGACAGCCCAGTGTCCATACCAATAGCCTTAGAATCAGAACCGAAGAGAGGAAAGGGAGTCTGTTTGGGGGGCAGAGGTTACTTGACTCCAAGGAAGGGGTCAAGACTCAAGAGAGCATTGCATAGTGACTCTTTTTGGGGGGTTTGGGTTAGATTAGACCAAGGTAATTGGGGGTCCCATGGCCTAAGCCAGGCCCTGGGCTGTTATCTCTTACACTGTGGTGTCTCAACAAGTGATCTGGTCACTGCTAACCTGGGTTAAACGACAGGGCAGGAGGAAGCTTTAAGGCTGGGCTAGGAGGCTGGAAGAAGCCACTGGGGAAAGAAGCTTGGGTGAGTCTCTACTCCATAGCATCACCCTGAGCATCAGACACAGGACCTCTCTCCTACTGCCTGGACTAAGCCTGGCAGGATGTGATGGGCCACTGGGGCATCCAGATCCTAGCATTGCCAGTGGACCTTAGCCTGCATGAGTTATAAAGCTCCCACCAGCCCCCAGCAGAGGCCTGCAGGGCTTCCTGGCTCTTATAGGTTAGCCTGTGCTGAGAGATGTCCAGAAGTGTACCGTAGGGGCCACGTTAGGGGCTGTGTGGGTGGGGCTCCCTTCCTGCCTTCCCTTCACAGAGGAATTAGAGCTGGGCAGGAGCCTTTGAAAGGGGCCAGACCACATCCTGGCATCCCCATTCTAAGGGTCCCTCACTAGCAGCTGCTGAATTTCCAGGCACAAGAGCCCCTGCCTGAGCCTTCCTCCCATCTTTTTTTTTTCAAGACAGGGTTTCTCTGTGAAGTTTTGGTGCCTGTCCTGGATCTTGCTCTGTAGACCAGGCTGGCCTTGAACTCAGAGATCCACCGGCTCTGCCTCCTGAGTGCTGGAATTAAAGGCATGCACCACCACCGCCAGGCTCCTCCCATTTTTTACTCCCTTCCTCTCTCCCTGCTCTGGAATTCCTTTCCTTCTTTCTCTCCCGCCCCCTCCCTCCTCTCTCTCTTTGCACTTTTCTGTTTCTTCCAATGTCAATTCTCTTTCATAGACTCCTTCGCACGAAGGACTTCAATTCCAGGATCCCTTGCAGCTCTACTCCTCTCCGTCTGCCCAGACAGCTACCCTAAAGATAGCCTATTAATACTCTCTTCTCGCTGCCACAGATTATGCTCATGCTACAAGTGTCTGGCTTTGAGAAACCTGTGCCCATAGTGGAGAACCAATGGTGAGGAATGGCCTCCCCAGGCTGAGGGAGGCTCTTCTTCCCGGGGGCACACAGAGGCAGAGTGGGCTTGCAGTGGAGGAATGAAGGGTGCTGGGCTCCTTGTTTATTTCAGATCTTTCCTCCAAAGGGACTGAAGCATGAGTGGTGTCAGGAGAAGATAAAATACCATGTGTGTGTGTGGAGGAAGTAGAAGTGTTAGGTAGTAGCAGGTGCCCGAGCTGAGCAGATTACAACCTTTGGGCATTGCATGTGGCCCCAAGTTTTCTGTCAGTTAAATCCAAAGAGAGCCACATGGGGGTGTTTCCAGGCAACAGAAAGTGTGTCATTCATCTATAGAGACAGCGTTCCCACCAGGAACACATCTCAAGCATGAATTGTTCCCCTGGGGCTCAGTACACAGGATATCAAGTGGATGGTGTCTTCAACTGCGCTTATAGGACTATATACCTGTCCTGGTACTGACTAGAACAGGGCCTGGTATTCCAAAACTACTCCATAGTAGTTACCCACAGATTGTAGCGTTCTGGAGCCCTCCCTCCAGGCTAGGGTAGCCTCAGGACTCAGTGCTCCTCAGATGCTGAAGTTATTCTTGGAGCCAATACAGGTGACACATCGACTCAACCATCCAGCAGGACCTGATTAGCTGCCACAGACTCTCTGTTCCCAGGGGAGCAGGCTGGGACACAGAGTTGGGGTGGCCTGGCAGTAGCTCTTTATCTACCATTTGTGGTAGCTGTGATGGAGTGCACCAGCTGGATCTCAACCTCTCACCCCAGGTCTCTCTTTGATAGCCTCTCTTGCTCTGTTCCCAGCATCCTTCACTTAAACAGGCAAGTCACACTCCTATTCATCCCTCTGGCACCGTCTCCCCAGCCCTCAGCCTACAGGGAGGTTGACCTTCATAACTACAGTGATGGAAAAGGAGAGATGCCCACCCATTCCAGAACCTTCTCCATCCTCTGGCCACTTGCCAGGTTTAGCCCTTTCTGTGGGTTGGTTGATTTTATCTTCTCTACATGTGTTTCACATCCATCCCACATGTGAGGGAAGTACCGTCAAGTTCTAATTCTGGGACCACATGAAGCAAAAATCGTTTGGTTGGTACATACATGCGCCTTGCTTGTGTTTGCGGTCTCCCCATTGGTAACACATGCCGTCACATCCATCCCTCCCTCTTATGCCCTTGCACACACATTCTTCTTCCCCATTGCCTCAGCTCCCAGAACAAGGTGCTGGCCCTTGTCCTCCAGCCAGAGTGATCCTGTAAAATCCAGTTTAGGGACCCTCCCCTTGTCCTTAGACCTGGGGCCACAGTGTCCCAAAGTATGTTCCCGGGGAAGGGGGGCAAGGACCCGAGGCTCCATGGCTCCATTACTCACAGGTGGGAGGATGCGGGAACAGTTGGGTCGCTCTTAAACGTCTCTCCACGTCGTCCTCATTAATAACTGTAATGCCGGCATCACTCGCTCTTAAATAGCCTCATTTATCAACAAGCAATTTGCCGTGGCGAGGTGGCAGGGACACAGATAAGCAGACGGGGCCGGGGTGCTTGCAAGACACCTGCCAAGTATCTTCGCTTCTCCTCTCCCAGCTCTCAGGGGAGCGGGAGGAAGGGGCAGTGAGCAGGAAGCTGGGAGAGGTGAGATTGCAGCCCCACGAGATCATCTCCTCTGGGTGCAGAGGGTCTGGCCAGGGTGAGGCAAGACAGTGGGGTGCTGGCCAGATCCCTTGGCCCTCTGGGGAATTCAAGTGGTCACAGTAGGACCTCTGTCTGCAACTCCTTCTGGGGAACAGTCAGCTAAGTAAGTGTACCTACATGTGAGGAGGTATGGTCAAGTTCTAACTCTGGGACCATGTAAAACAACAACAACAACAAAAAATTTGCTTGGTTGGAACATACACACACACACAGCCCTCTGCCACTTCCTGCCGATGCCCTTGGGGACACCTTGTGACTACTCCTTGTGTCGCCTATCAACATGGGCTGTGGTGGCAGTCTTGCCCTGATTCTGATCTTACAAGGCACATGGCTGAGGTTTTTCCCATTGAGTTCTCCCCACAGTCTCTGCTTTATACATTTTGTCCTGCTGAGGATAATCCCATCTGTCCCCAGCTGTTGGGCTTATCAAGAATAGAGTTGACTTCTTGTGCACGGACAGACTCCCCATCTGTAAAATGGGGACCTCACACACCCAAGTCCTTGCACACACCCAAGGGCTGAGTCAGATGTGTACTTGGGTGCAAATCGGGATTTTGTTTTTCACTAGCAGAGGTCTTTGGGTTGGCAGCTGCTGGAATTGGTTGGCTGGTCCACTGGATAAACAATGGTACTGACTCATTTTATGTCAACCTGATATAAGCGAGGGTCATTTGGAACCTTGGTTGAGAAAATGCCTCCGCTGGATTGGCCTGTAGGACACGTCTGTGGGACATTTTCTTGATTGATGATAGATGTGGGTGGTGCCATTCCTCAGAAAGGGGTCCTGAGTTGATAGGAAAGCAACTTTAGTATGTCATGGGGAGCAAGCCTATGAGCAGCATTCCTCCATGGTGGCTTCTGCTTCAGTTCTTCTCTCCAGGTTCCTGCCTTAGGTCCTGAGCGAAAGACTACACGCATTAAGCTAAAAGGAACCCTTTCCTCCTCAACTTGCTTTTGGTTATTGTGTTTTATCATAGCAATAGAAACCCTGAGAGAATGACTGTCAAAGACCCAGGCTTGGTCTTTTCCCAGGTTCGTCCTGTGTTAACCTTTGACCTTCTGACCTCATATGCCACATTGCAGGCAGCTGCAGTGAACAACGGAGTTTTTTGGGGTGGGGTGGGGGGAAAGCAGAACCTTTTATCCAAATAAACCTTGCCTCCTGCCCCCCAGCAGCTTGTCCAGCCACCCCATTGACTGTGATGTGCTAGAAGGCTTGCCCACAGCCCCATCTATCTCCTGAGGCTGGGAGGTAGTCCTCCTTGCCTAAAAGCTCCTACACTGTCTAATCAAATGCAGAGTATCAGAGTGTGGTGTGGCTGCTGGGCAGGGTTAGGCCTGGGAGTTCCTTGGCTCTCAGCTGCCATCCTGTTCTCAAGACTTCCTGATTCCAAGGCTGAGCCAACAGGGGTGCCATTTTTGTGTCTTATGCTGAGGTTCTTGGACCAAACTGGCACCCATGAAGCCACAATTAAGTCTGGTTCATATTCCTAGAGGATAAATGTTATTTGATAGTGAGATGGAAAAACTATTTTAAAGTCAATATAACTATACTATAGAATATAATTCAGAGTTTGCGTTGGTTTTCAAAACAACCCTGAGCTCATTAAAGACCAGTCACACCTGTCCTGTCACTATTAGATTCTCAGTGAAAACACCTTGAATGAATGAATGAATGAATGAATGAATGAATGAATGAGTAGACTATTAAATGCAAGGTTTTGAATTAGCAACGCCTTTGGGGTCGCTTCTTTGGGGCTTTGTCAGGAGAGGTCCATGTCCCCCTCCTCAAGAGACATTTTGGCAGGAATCACTAGATGAGCATTTTGTGTGGTGGAGACCCAGTGCTTCTGAGAGTACAGAGGAGAGGGGAATGGAAGAGGCTGGGATTATCATGGAAGGCTTCCTGGAGGAGGGGCCTGGAGTTCAGAGAGAAAAGATGGGCAGAGGGGTGAGTGCAGTGTTTTTCCAGCACTGGTCAGGTGAGCACCAAGCAGGAGTATGTGTGATGCCGAAGGACAGAGGCTCCTGTGCAGGCAGCCTGCTTTACAGTGATCTGCTTGATCTAAAGGTTTCCTCGGGCAGTGTGTGCCAGCCTTCAGCAGAGTGGGGCCTGTGCCACTGTCTTCATTTTGTACCCCAAAATAAGCTCAGGACACAGTCTCCATCCACAGTGATCAGGAATACAGATAGACGGGTTTTGACCTGTTGTTGTGTCCACGCCAGCCATGACCCTTGGACCACATCTTAGCCCAGGCTCTCTAGAAAGATGCTCTGAGATGAGGATCAAGAGGGGTGGGGTGTACCAGAGCAAGGGCGGCAAGACTGAGCAGAGGCGGGAATGGAGCCATAAGACAACAGGGTTGTCAGCCGGTCCTCTGGGGAGGCCTGGGGTGGGGGAAATCAGGGAGTCCGGTCTTCTGTCCTTCCAACCACTCATTAGGTACAGACTGTGGCTAGTGAGGAGGGGTGAACTTGGGTGAGAATTGTGATGTGTACCCTCCCTGTTAGCAGAACTAGTCCTCCCTCATCTTCTCCAGATGGACCTAGAACAGCTGTCCCCCTGCCCGGGATGGTCCTCCCAGCCTGGGATGGTCCTCCCAGCCTTAGTTCATACACCATGTCTTGCATCCCTAAAATCTGCAGTCAGAGATAGTCAGCAGAGGACACTAGATCACTATGCCACTCATAGAAAAACAGTGTATAGAAATATGTACACAATTGCATGTATGCAGATGCACACATTTTCATGTTCATTTGTCTATGCATAACATAAACACATCTCCAGAAGGACACATTTGAAACTACACGCAGCAGTTCTTAGGAGGTAAGACCTAAGGAATGTCGTGTGATATTTTGTTTGTGTTCTGACAAATAAAGCTTGCCTGGAGATCAGAGTTTGGAGCTAGCCACTAGTTAACCATAGAAGCCAGATGGTGGTGGCACACATCTTTAATCCCAGCATTTGGGAGGCTCATGCCTTTGATCTCAGCACTTGAGAGGCTTATGCCTTTGATCTCCGCACTTGGAAGGCTCATGCTTTTAATCCCAGAACAATCGAGAGGTGGAAACAAGAATATAAGGTGGGTTGAGACAGGGTCTCAGCCCCCTTTCCGTCTGAGGATTCGTAGAGACTAATTAGGATCACATTTCATCTAGTGCCCAATGTGGGGCTTGAACCCATGACCCTAAGATTAAGAATCTCATGCTCTACTGACTGAACTAGCTGTCCTTTTTGGTCTGAGGATTCATAGAGGTAAGAAGTCTATAGTGGCTGCTGCTCTGCTTCTCTGATCTTTCAGATTATTACTCCGATATTTGACTCTTGATTTTTATTGCTAAGACTACTTAGGATCATGTTTCAAAGGAAGCATCCAGTTAGAGACCAGTGACTAACCAAGGGAGCAATTCTACCCATGGCTTGCTTGGTGAACCAGTGAGTTTCCCGTGGTTATGCACAGGAATGTGGGTACAGGGCTGTTTACTGAGCATGGGGAAACTTACCAGCAGCTACTCCACTGAAGAATACCGCCCCCAAGCAATTTTTAATCACTTGTACATCCTTGGGGAGGGGAGGGGCCTCATGCACACTTGCCTTGAGGATGTGAGTGGGCCTGGTCTTATGAAGATCTCTTGCAGGTAACCATGGCTGTTCTCCTTCCAAAATGGCAACAACCATGTGGGTCCTGGAGTTCAGCATGGTTCTATAATAACATGGTCTTCATTGGTCTCTGGTGTGAATGTTTTGCCACCTCAGTTATCCTGGTTGGCCCCTGGTGACAGCTAGATTAAAAATTGCTTGGGGAAGGTATTCTTCAGTGGAGTAGCTGCCAGTAAGTTCCCTGTGCTCAGTAAACAGCCCTGTACCCACATTCCTGTGCATAACCAGGGGAAACTCACTGGTTCACCAAGCAAGCCCTGGGTAGAATTGCTCCCTTGGTCGGTGTCAGCCTCAGCTCAGCCTCTTTCCCCTCTCCTTCCCATCTCATGTGAAAACAGCCTATGTTCTCCGAATGCTCTTTCTGATCACTTATGCATCAGCCAAGAGGCTTTGTGAAACACATCTGCTCAGGCTGGTCAGTTCAGGAAATGGCCCGTCCTCTCTACGCATCTTTCCTTACATAGTATTTGGCCCAAGTGTTGGCTGTGGTTTGAATGGGAAATGCCCTCCGAAGGGGCATATGTGTGAACACTTGCCCCCCCCCAGCTGGTGGCGCTGTTTTGGAAGCTTTTAGGAGATGGCCCCTGGCTGGAGGAACTGGTCGCTAGGGGCAGGCCATGAATGATGCTCTGTAGCCTGGCCCTACTTTCTGCTCATGCTCTGTTTCCTGACTGTGGACACAATGTGACCAACTGCCTCATGCTCCTGCCTCCACGCCTTCTCCCCGTGTTGGACTGTGTCCCTTCCTAACCAGCTCCTCCCTTCAGCAGGCTCTTGTCAGGTAGCAGGACAAGGGACATAACTAATACAACCTTCCCCATTTTTCTTGTCGATTCAATTTATCTCAATGAAATATCTTACTTGATTGTTTTGAGCTTTTGGCCTGATTCGGGTGCCTCCATCACGTGCAGTACCAGATCAGAACTCAAGACCATTTAAATGGTGGTCCATTTGAGGGCAGGGAATTCCTCCCCCCTAACTCCATTCAGAACTTTAAAAGAGTATTTATTTTTATTTTACGTATATGAGTGTTTTGCCTGCATGTATACCTGCGTACCATGTGCATGCAGTTCCTGAGGAGTCCAGAAGGGGGCAATGGGCCCCAGGAATTGGAGTTACAGTTGGTTGTGAACCACCATGAGGGTGCTGGAGACTGAACCTGGGTCCTCTGCAGGAGCAGCAAGGTCTCAACCCCTGAACCATCTCTCCGGCCTCCCCTATTTAGTACTTTCGTTGAGTCTCCCTGTTGCTATTTCTGTCTGACACACACACTGAAGCCGCATGGCAGATGCTTCATTCATGTTAATTGAGGAGTGAATGACCAAGCAGGGAGAGGATGACAGGCGGACGAGCTGGTAAATGGAATCTCATCATATCACAGAGGCCCAGAGAGGCCAAGTGACTCCCAAAGCTATCTGATCGACTGCCCAGGCAGCCAAAGTCACATGATATGGGCTCATTAGGAAGAGCCCATATTCAGAAAAGCTGCAGTGAAATCTTTATGGTTTACTTTGAGAATGATATTAATAATCAACACTTGTTGAATGCAGACTTACGTGTTAGATGCTCTTCAAATGCTTCATGCATGATCCTCACAGCAGCCTGCCCACCACTTTTTTACAGAGGAGGAAAATGAAAGACCGAGAAGCAAGGTGACAGATGCAAGGTCACTCCCCATCTTGGTCTGGCTTGTGTTGCTACAATAGCCTGCCTGAGACTGGGTCATTTATAAAGCACAGAAGTTTGTTTCTCACCACTCGGGAGGATGGGGAGTTTAAGATGGAGCATCCACCTCTAGCAGGGTCTTCTCTCTGCATCATAATATGGAAGAGGGTGTCACAGGTCAGGAGCAGTGTCCAAGAGAGTCACATGGGATCAGAGTTCAAGGATGTCACATGGCCGGAGAGTGTCCAAGTAGCCAATGCTTCCTGCATACACCTAACAGGTAAAGAAAGATTGTTTTCCCAAGAACCTCCTCTTATGGGTAGGGGGTGTCACTGTGGGCAATAATGCTGCAGGGGAGGACAAGGAGTTTGAGGCAGCCTCTTGAGGCAGCCACAGGCTTCAGGAGATGACTGAAGAGGGGAGACGTTCCAAGAGTGGGGCCACAGCAAGCCCGGAGCCCCATGGTTAGAACTAACCCTATTGTGGAACTCTGGTTTCAGACCAATGAGGCACCATGGTGAGAGAACCAGGGCACTGAACCCCGCGGGGATGCGTATGGACGCCAAGGTGAAGGGCCACCTCTGAGAAGTTCTGTGTTCAGTGGCAAAGAGACCTCAGTCCTCCACTTCCCTGTCTCAGTCTCCTGAACAACCATACACACAGTTATTCCTTGGTGTGGGGCCTTGGAGTTCCCAGATCCGCATGGTGCTGGAAGGATGCAGATGAACTGCAATGGAAAAGGGTTTCAGAAATTGTCCTCAGCCTAAAAACGAAGTATACATCATTCAGGAACGGCCAGTGAGCCAGACACCAGGCGGCTGAAGTACCAGGAAAGCTGGTTCCTACTTTCTCCCTTAGGCCCCCCCAGTGCCCCATGAGGCTATTTCTTGAGATGTGCCCAAGAGGGGCTGGGGATAGATGGATGTCTGGTGTGGCTTTTAGAATTACAGAACCACAGCCCTGCAGTCCCCTGAGTCCTATCATCTTGTGATTATTTGACAATCCATCACTGTATTCATGTGTTCATTCATTTTTTGATGGGTTGGGGGACACTGGTCCCATGACGGGTCTATGCTAAGCATTGCTCAAATCTCTGGGGATGCAGAAGAGACCAGGGGTCACAGTGCCTGCCCCCGGGGTTCTGGGAGTCAGGTGGGAGACACAGGGTGAAAGCTTTGCTGTAGAAGGGTCCATACAGCTTGTCATGGCTACCAAGAAGCTCCTCTGGGGTAAAATCCTTGCTATGCAAGCAGGAAGACCTAAATTTGGATTCCCGGCACCCAAGCTGGGCATGGTAACATGTGTCTGTAACCCCAACACTGGGGAGCAGAGACCTTGTTCCTGACAAGGCAGTCTAGCTAAAATGACAAGCTCTGGACTCTGTCTAAGGCAGGGGAGTGACTGAAAAGAAATCCTGGTTTCAACCTCTGACCCTAACATGTGCCTGCCTAGGCAAGCGTACCCTTCATACATGCATGCATGGATTCATTCAAACATACACAACAGAAGGCCCCTCTGGATATACCGGATACTGGAGCATTATGTCTGTTACTCTGGCATTTTCTGTTGCAGCTTCCAAGACAGGAACAAGGCCAGTGGCATGGTACACCTCGTGTGAGCTGCACAGACAGGCCAGGAGTGGAATCTAGGCCCAACTACATCCAAGTGTGGTCTCTTCCTCTGTTGAGATAGTATGGCTGTTGGAGAGGCTGCTTGGTGTGGAGGTCTGGAGGCTCGGAGACCTGGGATTGATGGCCAGGGCTGTGTTTGGGCCTCAAGCACAGACTTAGCATGATCTGGTTCTAGATACTCAGGGTTTGGCTTGAGTAAAACAGCAACTCCAGCCTGCCCCCACCTGCCACCTAGCTAGAGGGCCCAGGTTTCCAAGTCACGAAACAGGGTGTGGTCACCTGGTAGGGAGACGTCTTGGGAATGGTCACTGAGTCTCCACTCACTGTCCCTCCATGGTAGAGGTTCTGATGTGCTCCTGGGATGAGAAGAGAGGTGTATTTCTTCCTTTACTCATCTGTTCACCTCCTTATCCACCCACCCACCCACACATCTATCTGTTATCTACCCATCCACCCACTCATTTACCCATCTACCCATTTGCCCACCCATCTACCTATTCACCCATCACCAATTCACCCATCTACCCATTCACTCACCCATCCACCTGTTTACCCCATGTACCTACTTTTCTACCCATCGCTCATTCACCCATCTACCCATTTGCCCACCCATTCCCATCCATCCATTCTTCAACTCATCTATACATCTACCCATCCATCCACCCACCAACCCCCACCCACCCATCCATGAATCCACCCATCTACCCTTTCCTCCATGCATCCAACCACTCTTACACCCATTCATCTACCCATTCACTCATTCACCTACCCATCGATCAATCCTTCAACTCATTTGTCCAACCACTCCTTTGTCTAATTCAGCCCTGCCCCTGATGCATTCATTCTAAAAAAAAAAATATGCCTGAAGTCATATAGTCAGGGAAGCTTCTGGCCCAATCTTTTCTCAGGCCATCTTTCTTAAACCACAAGGCTTTCTTGTCCACTTTCTTTCTTCTCCAGCCCCCACCCCTTAACATTGAGTATTAGCGTAATAGTGGTTCTGAGAAGTCCTGCAGGGAAGAATCCTATTTAGATTATTTTTCATTAAAATCCTTTACAATGTTTAGTTATGGGGGGGAGGAGCACACAATGCTATGGTGCTTACGTGGAGGTCAGGGGACAGCCTTTAAGAATTGGTTCTCCTCTTCCACTGTGTGGATCCTGGGGATCAAACTCGGGTCGCCAGGCTTGGCAGCAACCTGCCTGAGCTATCTCACCGGCCCCAGGTTATTTTTCTAATGCAATGTTCTCTACATCTTTTTGACCAAGGAACATTTTTTTTTCTCATGGAGTACCCGTGAGCCTCCCAGGGAATTAATGATTCGTGAAATACACTTTCGGGAAGCATTCCTTTAAGCACGAAATCTTTTTTTAATTATAATGACTTGCATGGAATATTCATAAGATCTATTATATATGTACCTGCCTTCTCACGTTGGGGTGACTCATCCTTCAGCCCTTCCTGGGCACATCATTGAACACATCACCCTGAGCAGCATCCTCTAGTGATGCCCTGTCCCTGACAGGACTGAGGGAAGGGACAGAACGGGGTGAGTTCTCACTTTTCAGAGACCGTTTGATTTTTCCCTTTCGTGGGGATCAGAGCACAGATTCATTTGCTTCCTTTATTATCTGTGTTACGTCTTGGAGTGACTAAGAAAACACCTAAGAACCAACTTTGTCAGTATGCAAATGCAAACACGTTGTCCCTGAGTAAGGGCCTGACCAGACCTTTCCTTTGTACGAACTTGGAATGTCATGTATTCGGCTGTAGGACTTTTAGTCATTCAGAGGCCTTTGAAGATCATATCCTACATGCATGCCTTTTTAAAAAAATTTATCTGTTTGTTGGTTTACTTATTATGGTGCCAGGAATTGAATCCAGAGCCTGGCACATGCTCAGCTAGTGCTCTAGAACTAGTTAGCTCTACCCCTCACTCTGTTTTCGTCAAGGCAGGGGCTCACTGTATAGTACAGGTTAACCTTGAATTCACAATTCCGAGGTCCTGGGATTCAGACATGTGCCACTATCCACATTTTGCTTTACTGCCCTGCTTTAACCTGTGTTTTGGATAACTGCACAGTCATTTGGGCTCAGACTGGATAAGAACATTGTCTTCAGGATCAGCTCGGTCTGGGTTTGAATCCTGACTCCACCTCTTCCTAGCTATATGATTCTGGGCAAGCTGCTGAATCTGTCTCCTTTCTCTGAGTGTGGGAAATGTGAGATGTGACCATCTCGTGTTTGGGGTTAAGTACTAGACGAGGTGGTTTGTGCATAGTGTTTAACAGAGTGCTCAGCATATGGTAGATGCTTCATAAATACGGCAAAGTCAGGACTAGGGTGAGGTGAGTGGGGATCCCAGGGCATATCAACTCCTGCGACATGCCAAACTCCTGCATGCACAGGGACAGTACCCCAGAGGGAGTGCCACCTTCCCTCTTGTGTCCTGAGTGCCTGCTTTGCTACATGGGCTCCGCCATCACCTGAGGATGCTCAGAGCTGTAGCTCTTTGTCGAGTCTAAGCACCCCAAAGCGCCCCCCCCATCGGGTGAGAGACTCAGCTTCCCACCTGTAAAGATCCTCACCTGAGCAGCAAAAGAACTGATCCAGGATGGGGGCCCAGGTGGGTAAAGGGTGTGCCGGGGTTGGCCCAAGGATTCTTCCGTGCAGGACTTCTCAGAACCACTGTTACACTAATACTTAATGTTAAGGGGTGGGGGCTGGAGAAGAGACAGCTTTCCTAAGATTTACGTGGACAAGAAATCCCTTCTTCTAAGGTCGTCTCAAAGGACACCAGTGGCTGTGGAGCCCCCACCCCCATGTCAGAGCCCTTGAGTCAGGGCAAGACCACCTCCAACTGCACTGGACCTTCTCTTCCCTGTCAAAACTTTTAAAAACACAAACAGCGGCAAGAGCAGCATTTGCATAAATCTCATTAGAAAAAGTGCAAGTTTCATAAATCTTGTGATAAATTAGTGCGAGATCATTCTCAACGTGATGTATTAATTTTAGGGCAGAATGAATGGTTCTGTGATCATCGTGGGTAATTACGAGTCTCCTCTGAAACGAGGTGATTTCTGGGGGGCCTTCCTCTGGTTCTCCAGCAGGGGAGGGGTTGGGGGAGGTGTCTTACCTGCATCTGGATGCACAGGTCTTGTCTCTTCTGCTGTGGAGAGTTGATGAGAAGCTGGGGCTGAAGAGCAAAGGTCTAGGAAGCCGTATCGTAAGGTATACATTTCCAAGAACCAAATCGCCTCCAAGAAGGAGTTGAAACAACCCAGCCTTCGGCCCATGAGAGCTGTAGCCCAGGGGTTCTTAGAGTCATGGTCCAGGACCAGCAGCAGCCTTAGTACCACCTGGGAGTTAGTTAGAGATACATCCAGAAGCTCTACAAAAACCACTAGTCTGCTCTAAACACACGCTCCTGTGAGTCTGAGGCTTGTGGCACTTTGAAAGCCTTTGTGTTACCCTGAGGGAGTCACCCAGGGGCTAATGCACTAGTCCGTTGGCAGGTGGGGCCTGGGTTACCTCCCTTGCAAACACTCCCCAGGTGACGCAAAAATGGAATCAGGTCAAGATTTCCTGCCTTAAAGCCAGGTGATTTGGAAAAGTTTGGACACGATAAAGATCACAGATTACACACAGAAACACACATGCCCACATGCACACAGACACATATTACACACGTATATATTTTTGCCATGCCTGTGGATTGGTCTGGGTGCCCCACTATGGCTAGAGACCCACCCACAAGGCTGAGAGTGTAGAGGTGCCTGGCCTCCCCGTGGGAAAAATGAAAACGCCATTTAAGGCTGTGGCCCCCAGCACAGCTCCTCAGTGGAAGTGCTTCCTGGGAATCTGACTCCGTGCCCCAGACTATGAATCTACCCTCAGAGCTGTGGGACATACACAGGCCTTATTTGACTCTAGGTGGTTTTGATTTGACAGTGAGTCTGGAACCAACTGCTGACTGATAGGCTGGCCTTCATCATAGACTTAGGTTTGACCCGGTGCTTGGAGGGTGGGGCTCCAGAATCCACCTAGCCCTGGACGTCCTCTCTGATGGTCATGTTTAGGGGTATCAGTGAGGGTCCCATGGCCAGCCTTGATCCTAAGTGTGGGGACTGTGGGTGGGGACTCTGTCCTGAGCTCCTGGTAGCAGGGCATCAGCAGGGTGGCCTCTGAGCAGGCAAGAGCCAGCTTGAACCTGCCACCCGTGTTTAGACTGTCTTTGCCAGCCTTTAACGGGGCCCCGCAGTGCTCTGTTTATTTTAATGATAATGTCAAGTTCAATTTGCCATCATTTTTCCACATTTCCTTTTGTAAAGTTAATTGAACAGTTCAATGAATTGAAAAGTTTCAGGAGAAGGGGAAAAATAGCCCACTCTTATCATTGTTATTAAATCTGGTAACTACTGCTTGGCTCTCTGGCCTTAAGAAAGGACTCCATCCCCCCATCCCCTACACACATTCCCGAGGGCCTTGGAACTGCAAGGACTTGAGAAGGTCAGACAGAACATTCTAGCATTACTTCATGATCATCTCATGCTCTGCTTGCTGGTTCTGGACAAGAAGAAAAGAGAGCCCCGTTTCCCTGTTCCCCTGGCAGGCAGGGGTTGCTCCTTTGATATAGGGGAGGGTCACCCGTGGGGTCTGTTTTCCAGTGTCAAGTACCTGCGTTGACTTGGCATGAGATGTAGCCAACAGAGCAAAATAGGGTAGGCATGTCAACTGGCTCTGACCGTAATGTGGTGTAGCAAAAAGTACATTGGAGCCTGGGGACCAATCTGAGTGTCAGTGGTCCTGTCACTGAGCTGCCCAGCCCTGTTTCCTTTGGGGGTTTCTTGGGCCCCATCAAGAATTGGAATGTGTGGCAGGTGTCAAGAGCCCCACCTGGAGTCAGGTGTTCCACTCAAAGTCTTTTCCTTGTTAAGCTTGAGGCAGCCCACCTCGCCCTCTTCCACGGGGCACCCTGGGGCTGTTCTGGGCAGGTGACTCTCAACACCAAGCTTGGGTTCTGTTCTCCCCAAGGACCGCTATGGTTTGGTCACTGACTCTAGGTCCCCGTTGGTGTTGGTGAAGGAGGAGCCGCTCAGAGAGGTAAGCACCTTTCCCAGCGAGTGGCTGAGAGGGAACCAGAGCATCCAGATGAATTCCACCCACTGCTGGCTCTGTCTGAATGCAGGGAATCCTGGAGACAGCCCTGCTCCCAAAACATTAACTGGGCCTTTTGTCCTGAGTCCCAGCCCTCACTCCCCTGAAGATAGATCACTTTGCCCCCCTGAGCCTTGGTTTTCTTACCTGTGTGGCAGGTATGACTCTTCTATGGAGGGCTATCCGTAGAAGTAAGCAACTCTTGAGTACAATGCCGGATGTGTGCACGCCTTCTTCCCTTAGACAGCAAGTGAGTCTATCCTGACTGCTGCGGGCAGTTCCAGGAGAGCTGCTTCTGGGAGTGGAGGTGGCTGGGGGTTAGGGGGGTGGGGGGGTGGGGGGTGAGGGCGGTTCTAGACACAGGGTTGGTTCCTGGCCCCCCTCCCCCCAGGTGAGGATTTCTGCTGGGGACTGCAGGGTGTGCGCCATCCCATCGAGGGGAAGCTGGGCTGCCTCAGCTTCCCAGGTGGGTAGAGATAGGTCTTAGAACAAGATAAAGGCCCTGAGGTCAAACCAAGTTCAGGATTCCAGAGGTGAGCAGAGAGGAAGCCTGACTGTGGCGGGGTGGGTGGGGGGTGGGTGGGAGCTAAGACAAATGCTGCGTGAAGTCACTTAACAGGCTGTCTGGTCCCGGAGGGAGACAAATGAGATTGCAAGCTGCAAGGCCAGCTGGCTCTGAGGGGTGTCCCGACCTAGGAGATGGGGAGCAGTAGCTGTGGCTCTACCAGGGACCAAGGCCAGTCAGGGAGCAGCAGGCTGGGTTCCTATTTGTGTGTGTAGGGTGTGTGTGTGGGGGTGGTGGGCGTCGGATGTTAGTGCCACTCTGTTGGTCATTAGTGGCACAAGTACACACCTATTCTCAGAAGGCCCTCGCTATAACCCGTGGCCCTGGAACTGTGGCTGCATAGCCTCAGCCGAGCATCATTCAGATTAACTTCCCATCTTGCTCTTCCCTCTGCGAGGTAAGCGGGGGTGGGTGGAGGGTGGGTTGGGGGGTGTCTGTGGCCTCTGCTTTCGCCATAATCAGTCCCCATTTCTGAAGTGACCTCTCTACTCCTAGCCTGACTCTGTCCTTTCTAACTGTCCTGAGCCTGGTAGGGGCAGATAGCTAGATCCTTGGTCCCTGGATGGGGAGAGACAATGGGTAACAGCTGATGTAAAGTCATTGCAGGTCACAGATTGCAAGGGATTGGCTTTCATATGTCTTTTAAGGTTGATTATAGTGAGTGCGTGGAGCCCAGTATTGGGAAGGGTTCTGCAGTTGACTGTAGTAGATAGTGGTTGATTCGTAATGTCTGCGTGGGAAAGGGCTGAGTCGGGATAGCTCGCTGGCCTCTAGGGCTACAGTAGGTGATGGGGGAGTTCTGAGGGATTGAAGGGGCCTTGCCAACCTGTCCTAGAGTGTCGGTCTCTACATTCAAGGGCGATGACCTGTTGCTTGCCATGTAGAGATGAGAGCAATGGATCTGGGAGCACAGAGCCAGAGAGGCAGATGGCAGAGAGGCAGCTTGGGGTATATGGAAGCTGTGTGAGATCTCAGAGGCATGTAGTGGGGCATGTGGGCCACAGTGTGCTCAAGAATGTTGGCAAGTAGCCTGGCAGACTGACCAACAGTGCAATGGAAATGTGATTGGCTGGGGGGGGGGGTTGTATGGCTTGGGAAAGCATTGAACATGGTAAGAAAAGTTACTTTGAATGCTGTGGGGACAATCACAGATAGGCTTCTGGACATTGCTGCAACAAGGCAGAGTATATTCACACCCCGTGTTCGTTCCACAGCCCCTGCGTGGATTGCAGTCTTCTCCTCAGCTAAAACCTTCAAGGCTTTTGCAGCTTGCCACCAGCTTGACTTTCTGCTCCTCCCCTCACCAGGCAGGCAGAGATCTGCAGCCCTTCCCTTCTGGTGCAGATAACAACAATAACAGTAATAACAGTCATCTGGGCCATCAGCAGGGACCCAGCGGGGACTCGGGAAGCTGTGATTGTCCGCCCCTTGCCTGGAAGGCAGAAGCGACTGGCTTGCTGAGGGCTGAGGCCACAGTAGAGGACATGTCCCCAGCTCTGTGCTTCCTAATAGCCCTTAGCGGCCTGCTCAGGGAATCCCTACCTCTAAGACAGGCTACACTGTCCCTGACAGGAGGGATTGCACAGCCCTTAGGAGAGAATCCAAGGCCAGTGTGTAGGAGACTAGCTTCCCAGCCATGCAGGCATCAGTTCCAGCATCCCAGGTCAAGTGCTGCTGATTTGGGTTTATTAGGTGTGATTAGCCTTGTGCTATCCTGCCCATTAGTGTAGTAATCAGTATCTGACTGTCCTCACCTCTCACCATGGCTGGAAGGTCCAGCAGGGACCCTTCCTCTCTTCACCTTTCCTGAATGCGGCGGCAGGACTCAAGATCCTGTTGAGTGACGTGGCAGTCCAGTTGCTTAGCAGGTGTAGGGAATGGGACAGCCAGGTTTGCTGCTTCCCCCAGAGCTGATAGGAATGAATGTGCTGGAGATTGGCAGCCAACAAGACAGATGAACGCTCAGAGATGGGTCACTGTGAGGACAGAGAGATCTGGCGTCCTTTTGGGTGGATACACTGGATGACAGAACATTTGAGGAAGGCCCTGAGAGGTCAACTATTGCTGGGAGGTGATCGTGGAGCCTGGGCCTGGGTGACTTCAGGTGGCAGTGGTCCCAGCTGAAGCAGGGCCATGAACTTGGCCCACTCAAGAACAGTCGAAGGTAATTCAGGCAAGTCAGCGTTGGCCCATTGGTATCTGTCCTATTGGGGAAGATCACTAGAGCCTTGGGATAGTCTGATTTATTTATTTACCTTTAAAATCTTGTGAGCTGGGCAGATGGCTCAGTGATTCAAGCACTTGTTGCATAAGCATGAGGTCCTGAGTTCGGATCCCCGGAAGCCCATGCCAGGTAGGCACGGCGGCCTTCTTGCAATTCTAGCCTCAGAAGGCCGGGACTGCATCCTCAGTAAAGTGAGACTAGCCATATCTGAGAGCTCCGGGTTTGATCGACAGACCCCGCCTCCTCCAATGAGGTGGAAGAGGGATGGAGGATGATTCCTGTTATCAACCACAGGCTTCCAACATACAGGACACCCATGTGCACCCATGTCCACATGTGTCCTCACACATGCAAACACGCATAAACACATACAGGAAAAACAGAAGAAGAAAAAAAATTAAATTTAAAATACGCACAACATAGAATTTATCCCCTCATCAGCATAAGACTATGGTTCAGTAGATTGTCAGTAGTCTCCAGGACACCCCTGGTCTTGAAACTCTCAACTCTGTGCCCATAAAACAGTAAATTGCCCTCCTCTGTTCTTCCCAGCCTCTGAACATCGACATCCTGTTTCTTGAGGTACTTGGGAGAAGTAGGCCTGTGCACTATTTGTCACTGTGCCAGTAGCTTTTTTCGCTTAGCACAGCATCTCAAGGTTCATCCATGCTGCAGCAGGTGTCAGTACCTCCTTCCTTCTCAGAACTCGATGATCCACTGGCTGCCTAGGCTGTGTTTTGCTTATCCATCCATCCATCCATCCATCCATCCATCCACGGCTCCTCGGGCTGCTTGACCTCTTGACCATCATGAAAACTGCTATGGACGTGGGTTTGCCATGAGGACTCCGTCTTTAAAGTCCTCCCACCCTGAGGTTAGGCAGAGTCCCAGCCTGGCTCGGCACAGACTGGAGATGGCTGGCTCAGTAGGATGGGGAGCCAAGTGCAGAAAGTCCCCTGGCTACACTGATTGAGCCAGGAGGCCCGAGTCTGAGTCGTTAAATCATGCCAGACCTGGAGCGGTCCCCCTCTGCATCTAAAGCGGGAGCCATAAACCAGGCTGACTTACCGGCAGCGCTCAGAACTCCGTTGTTTATGGCCAGCGTCTGCTCTGATTGGTAGATTCCTGTACTGCGCCCATTGTTAAATATTTGAATATGGGCCTGCAATAAACCACACCAGGACTTCTACACCTGACTGCACATCAGTCTCCTAAAGAGAGAGGGTGGGGGCACTGTCTAGGGGTTTGTGTTTTTAGCACCCCACCAGCCAGCTGGGCCAGCAGGGTCCAGCAGTTGCAAACACCCACCATGGCTCAGATGCACAGTCTCTGAGGTTGTTTTCTCAGAAACAGACCTTGTGATGAGTACTTAAAGGCAGATGGTTGACTAGGGAGGAGATCCCAGAAACCCTAGGAAAGGGGTGAGACTATGAGGTAGGGCCAGATGGAATTTCTGAGCTGTAACAGATTACCACAGACTGGCTAGCTTATAAAGAAGAGAAGTTCCATTAGCTTGCCCTTCTGAAGGCTAGAAGTTTAGGAGCTTGATGCCCACATACAGTGAGGGTCTTCACCCTGCATCATAACATGGTGGGGGATCACATGGTGAGAGAGACCAAGTGTTAGCTCGGGGATCTCATCCTTGGGAAGCCATTGATGCCTTTGCAAGGACCTGAGTTCATCTGGTTCTGATGGCTTCCTGAAGACCTCATCCCCAAATACCAGTAATTATGAATTAAACACCGAAGTTTTAGAGGACACATCCAAACCACAGTACGGACCTTGTCATCACTGGAAGTGGCAGATGTCAGTGTAGTAGAACACCCGTCTCAGAGATGTGCCTTCGAGAGCCAAGGGAGCTGGGATGCGTGCCCATCACCTCTCATCTTTATCTGTCATTTCCCATAGCCAGTCACTGAGTCGCAGCACCAGAGAGGTCAGTTCCGTGGCCCTTCTGGCCCATGAATGGCGTGGATTGACTCTGGTGAAAATCATGGAGTCTGACCATGGGAGACTAGGCTGGTGTGTGTGGGGGGGCGTGTGGCCCTGAGGGAGACACAACACCAGTTGCAGCTGTTGTGGACACCCCCCGGCCCCTTTCACATCATCCTCAGAAGCCCCAGCACCTATGAATCACCGGACACCTTGCCACAAAACAAGAACTCCAGCTTCACCCATTACTGGTGGGAAAATAAAATGGTGTAGACACTGTACAAACCCACATGATGATTCCTCAGTAAGTTAGACATAGAATGGCTCGATAACCCAGCAAATCTATTCCTAGACACATGAAGAACAATTTAAAATGAGAATCCAAACAATATCTTATACAGAGATGTTTAGATCTACAGCATTCATAGTCCTAAGTGGAAAATAACCCAAACCTCTGTTGACTGGAGAGCGTATGAATAGGATGTGTTAGATCCACACAAGAGAAGATTAGTCAGCCATCAAAAGGAGCAGGGCTGTAATACAGGCACCAACATGGGCCAGCTTTACAGATGATGCTAACTGAAAGCCACACACAAGGCCACAGACTGTGGTTCTGTTGATGTGAACATCAGCTCTCATATAGGCACCAGCGTGGACCAGCCTTACAGTTGATGTTAACTGAAAGCCACACACAAGGCCACAGACTGTGGTTCTGTTGATGTGAACATCCAGGGCAGGCAAGAGATACAAGTGGAAGTGTAGAAACCAGAGACTAAGAAGTGTGATGGGGACAGTTTCCTTCACAGATGATGGAAGATGGTTGCCCAGCACCGTGAATGCCTCAGAAGGTACCAGATTGTATACTTTGGATTGTGAAGATGCTGAATTTTATGAGGTGGTTATTTTGCTTGTGTATAGAAGAGACAGGGTTCCATGTAGCCGAGACTGACTTCAGATCTGCCGTGTAGCCAAGGATGACCTTGAACTTCCAATTGTCCTTTCCCCATCTCCCAGGTGCACCATAGGCATGCACCACCACACTTGCTTTGTGCCATGCTGGGGATGCAACCTCGGGCCTTGTGCATATAGGCAAACAAGTGCTCCGTCCGCTGATCTGCATCCTGAGCCCACCAGATTTTTTTTTTTTTTTGCTTTAAATCACACCAAGTATGCCATATCCAAGATGCTGTTATCTTAAGGTGGGGACCAGACCCTGTGGAACCTGTGTACCACAGGGTCTCACAGCCAGGGATGGTAATCCTACAAGAGATGATCCCGGGGGGGGGGGGGGCTGGACTAGAGCCAAGTCCCACAAAACGACCTGATTTCTGCAGGGACAATATGGCCAGAGATTGCTGGTGGGGCAGCTTGCATGCTTTCCAGAGGAGCCAGCTCTGGCCACTTGCGCAGTGCAGCCAAGAACACTGGGCGGGGGAGGAGGTGCCCAGCTGGAAAACTGTGGGGTGCCTTGTCTTAAATATAATATTAAATCAGCACCTTTAATTAGTGCGCTTAGAAAAGGCCACTAGCAATTACCTGGGACACCAAGAAGGCGTGCTCTGGAAAGAGCCTGTGAGGAAGCCACAAAAGACCATTTTGAGCAGCGCATAATTGAGGAGAAAATGGATAAAAGTCCAGGAAATTACAGGGTGGGTGACAGCAGCTGATGGCCCCATCCCTATCCTGCCCAGCGTCCCCCCTCCCTGGGAGGACCCGAGTGTCAGGCCTGGGAAAGCCATTTGGGATATTAGGTTCGGTCACACGACCTTGGCTGCAGGGCTGATGTGGCCTTCCCACAATCCCCTTGGCCAGCCAGAGCTTAGCCTCACTGAGCCCTCTACCTGGATCAGGATGGAGCCGGCAGGTGAGGCCGGTTTTCTGAGGGCTGCGGTGTAGATGTTTATACTGTGGAGAAATCAGGGCACATGGGGCGGGGGGCAGGGGGGGGACTCTTGTCTCCTGTGAGGAATTGGCCCAAGGCTTGGAAATCAGCTCTTTGCTTCCCAAATTTGACAACAGAGAGGTGATGTGTGTGTGTATGTATGATCTATCTATCTATCTACATCACATACACAGATATAGATATGATTGAGGGGCGTTTACCCCCCAACCTCACAGTTCCCCAGAGTTTTCTTGAGTGTGAGCAGCAGAAAATATTAGATAGAAGGATTTAGATTGTGGAGATGAATAGATAGAAAATAAAGGATAGCCTCGAGAGGGCCTAGAACCTATTCCAATGGGCTCTGACTGTCTCTGCCCCAGGGTATTTATAGAGACACCAAGGGGTGGAGCAAAAGACCTCCTCCCCCAGCCCAGCCAAGTGCAGACCATTTTGGACACCTGCACTCAGGCCCATGGCCCTAATCATCCTCTATGCGGACCTGCTGGGTAAAGCCACGAGGAACCTGAAAATGGGCTCCCACATATGATGTATGTATATGTCTATTCATGGAAACCAGGAGTTGAGGCTGGAAATGCCTGCAGTTTTAGAGTATATCTTTTAGAATGCACTGTATAGTGCATTCGGCTCCCAGTTGGCCCTCGCCATTTGGGTATCTGGTCTTTGGGAAGGTCGGCTTGTTTTACCCGTGTCTTCCACACACTCCACCCTTCTGACTTAGGCAAAAAAGGCATTGAGCTTGGCATGTAGGCGTTCAGAGACGGGATCATGTACTTCCTATCGCCCACCGTTCAACCAGGCATTTGCTAACTGCTTCTGGCTCCTCCCTCTGTGAGATGGGAAAGTTGTCTCCAAGCTATTCTGATCTTGTTCCATGCTCTCTCTTATCCCTCAATGCCCCTCTCATCTCTCACCTCCTTCAGCACCACAAATGCTATCTGACAATGGGAGAGGCTATGTTCCTTCACTGAATCTCAGTGTCCTCATCTATAAAATGGATAGAATAATGACCACCAGACAAAGTTATAGGAGGATTGAATGAGCAAATTTAAGTGAATGGGAAAAAAAAAAAACCAACTTCCCATTTTGGGATCCTGGTTAGGGCCTGACAGGAACATTTCTGTGGAATTCTTGCTTACTGTGGAAGAACTGAATCTCCAGCCTGGGTTATGGAGTGCAGCTCTGCCTTCTGCTAACCACAAGACTGTGGGAAATGATGACGTCACTGGCTAGTGCCTTAAAAGCTCCAAGGCAGACAGTATGGCATGTGGAGCTCCCTGCTTGCCTTTGCTCAGGGCTCACAAGTGTTGGTGGTCACTTTCGGTAGGGCTGCTCTGCTATCTGCTTCCCGAAGAAACTCCCAAGTCACAGACCCACAGTCCCTCCCTCCTCCCCTTATTTTGCTCTTTGAGGCTGTTGGTTAAATACGAACATCAGTATTTGGGGACGAGATAGTGTCTGTCCCATTTTGCAGGTTCAACTGGACCCTAAAAAGAAGGGAGTTGCCTAATACAAGCCTCTGAGATGACGGTGCTAGATCTTCCCTTCAGAGGCCTCCACACTGCATCCCCAGCTCCTAGGGACTTAAGGGTCTCCTGAGGCTAAGGTGACCAGCTATCCCAGCTATCTTGGAGCTTTGGGGACTTACCAGAATCCTCTTCATCTTGGTTAAATGGAGCAATGGGCTCCTCCTCTTTGAAAGCCACTCGGGAACCGGGGAGCCCCAGGACAAGATATTCTATACCAACCTTCTGAGCCAGGCTATACGGCACCACCCTGATGCCTGGGATAGCCTATGTCCAGAGCATTACATCCTGATGAGGGTGACCGCTACCTTCTGGTCTTCTTCTTGAGGACAGGAACCAGACCCTGTCAAAAAAAGTCTTGGAGTGACACATCTTCTTAGCCTCCATGCAGAGATGAAGACCAGAACATTTTGCAAAATAGTGTGAAGTAGAAAAGATGTTTCTATTTGCAAAAGATGGAAATCCAAACACAACAGAATTAGGAATAAAACAAAAGAACGGGGAAGGGTGTGGTCATCAGTGCCTACAGCTGAGACCTCCGGAGGACTGAGCCAGTACCTGGCCCTGTGGTCATGCTCCTCCATCCCAGCAGGAATGCCTTCTCCAGGTCCACAAGCTCTGCTAGCTTCCTTGACAGCCTCATCCTCAGGCATGCTATTCTTGTAGGTGCCAGATTGGCCCAGTCAACAACCCAATGGAATGAGAGCACAAGTCCCAGAGTTGGCTTTGATTGGCTAGTCTGAGTCACATACTCATCCCTGAGCCAATCATCGTGATGGGAGAGAGGATACACTCTGATTGGCTAGGGTTGAGTTATGCACCCAACTTGGGACATAAGAATGGACGTATTAGAGGTCTGCCCTCATCTGAACCACCAGGGAAAGGTCTCTGGATTACAATCAGAGAGGTCACAGCTGTCCATTTCACACCTAGGACATGGTGAATGGGGGGTCTGTGTTACAGCTGTGTACACCCTGTGACAGGTGGGCCAGGACAGAAGTGGAGAGCCGTGTTTGTAGTCCAATGATGCTTAGGAGGTTTGGGGATGATTGTTGGCCTCTGGAAGACCTGGACGTGTTGGAGGTGGCTGTGCCCTGAAGGATGCCCCATCCTTTGGGCAAGGTGGGAAGAAATGAGCCTGACCTTTGTGTTGTCCCCTTCCCCTCTCTCGTTCAACCACTCCAGGTTCTTCTGTGACCCAGTTGCTGGCCCGAGACATGGACAATGACCCCTTGGTGTTTGGCGTGTCTGGTGAGGAGGCCTCCCGCTTCTTTGCCGTGGAGCCTGACACTGGTGTGGTGTGGCTCCGGCAACCTCTGGACAGAGAGGTATGGCATGTGACTCCCTAATCTCAGCCCTTTTCTGGAGGAGTAGGGGCAGCCAATGGAAGAGGGTGGCTCACCATCTTTGGCGGGGGAATCTTCTTCCAAGGCCCCATCCTACTTCTGCTGAGACAATTTGTTTTAGAAGTAGCTCTCTTCCAGGGCTGTGTCAGACCTGGGGCTGGAGTGGGTTGGATGAGGGTTCTCCGAGCCAGGAGTAGCATTGGATCAACAAGAGGAACGTGACCATGCAGTCATCTCTTGTGGAGTCATCTCCTGTGGGGCAGACTAGTCTAACTCCACCCCTGCAGAAGTTTTCTAGAGCAATGATCACGGCAGTCCTTAGCAAATGAAGGACAGGGTGTGAACACATCCCCAGGCCACGTCCTCTCCTACATCTCAGGGCATGGCCACTGAAGTGTTTAGTGGCTTGCTTAGCATCACGCAGCCACGTGGAGGCCCAGCCAAGAGTGACACCCAAGGTTCTTGACTTTGTCCCTCAACTGTCTTCAGGAAGGATTCAGAGTCCACATTTGCTTCCCCGGTGCCAAGGGGGCAGTGCCAGTCTTTTAGGGACACCCGTGGACACCAGACCCAGATGAGGTCCTGGGCAGTGCTGAAGCCCCTACAGCCACATCCAGGGCCAGGACCCAGGGCCAGGACCCAGGGCCTCTCTAACATTGTTCTCTCTCTCCCTCCCTCTTCTTTTAGACTAAGTCTGAGTTCACAGTGGAGTTCTCCGTCAGTGATCACCAAGGGGTGAGTGTCCCGTGAGGCCCTCTAGTCCTAGGAAGGCTGTTCCTGGACTTAGCAGGTCCCTGGGTGGGAAGAGGCCCGAGGGAGTGACAGTGTTGAGCCCTGTACTTCTCTCCCCAGGTGATCACTCGGAAGGTGAATATCCAAGTTGGAGATGTGAACGACAATGCACCCACATTCCACAACCAGCCCTATAGTGTGCGCATCCCCGAGGTAAGAACCTTCTAGGTCATGTGTGGGATGGGGGGGATGATGGTTGCTGGGACCACAGCTGTTCTCCAGTCCAGCTGGCTGGCATGGATGGTGATCTCTGAGTACAAGTAGATGCACTGTCCCCTGGGCACACTCTAGCCCGGATTCCACTTGGGGCCAATGAGAGCCACCCATCCTGTGGCTGAAAGAATGCCTGGGCCAGTGCATAGAGCCTCAGGCCTGAGAGAAGGCCTGCTCTGGCAGAGCTCACCCCCATCTAGGGTTAGTAATGGAACAGGAACTGGGAGAAGCAAGTGTTATACCCTCTTCCTCTCCAATTGCAGCCTGCTGTGAGCCTTGGCAAGGCATGTGGGCAGGCCTTACCCCAGACCTACATGCTTTGGCCAGAATCGGGTCCCTGCAGGACTAGGGAATTTGCAGGTTCCTAGCTGTGTGGTCTGGCCTCCAGTTCCCCAGAGCTTCTGTTCTGTGTACTCTGAATATGTTTGCATGAGTGCATGCGTGTAAAATCAAGCCATCGCTGGTAATTGAGAAGTACAAATTATTGCATTACAAACGGTTCGTTAATAAGCTGGCTCCTGATGGCACCAGGGCTCCCTTCGCTTACTGTCCCTCTCCACGGTGGTTGATGGCAGTCTCAAGGGCTGGCAGTTAGCTATGGGAAGACCCTCACTGAGACTGATAAAGAGCTTCTAACTGGGTGTCCCTCAAGCCTGTCCTCTGGGCTCTAGCTGCGGTGAAAATAATGGGAGATATAGTCCTCTGGAACGACAAGCTGGCACCAGACACTTGAGTCCTAACTCCTTTATGCCGTCTGTCACTGGGGAACAAAAAGAGCCAAGAATATGGATTAAGTGGGAGAGGGACTTGCCCAAGGTCACACAGCTGTAACTTTGACCTTGACTTCTGAGGCAGCAAAGACTCCTGAAGGATGAAGGGATCTTGTCTCAGAACCCAGAGGTCCTGGCCCTCATCACTCAATGGTGAGCCAAGGGTCCTAACAATTGTGCCAGTTGGAGGGTAGGGGGGCAACTGTAAAGCTGGGACTGCCCAGTGGTGCCCGGGACAGGATGGCAGGAGAGAGGGCCCACATTCATCAGCACAGGGGCACAGTACCCTGACATGCCTGGGGACAGCAGCTTGGCTTCCAGCTCTCGCTCACTTGGAAGTGCCCCTAATTCAATTAAGGGGCTCTGCGTGCCAGCCTGCACTCCGAGCCTGGACTCAGAAGCCAAGGGCATGGCTCGGAGTTAATGAGCCTTGTGCCCATTGCTCAGCTGCCATCCTGGCAGGCCCGGCTGTCCTCTGTCCTCCCTGGAGAGGGAGTGGCAGGCCATAGCAGTGGTAAGAGGACAAGCAGTCCTGTCCCCCGCTTCCCAGCCCTTGGGCTGGAGGCCAGCCCTTTCCTCTCTCGTCCTGCAGAGACGCATCCTGCAGAGTACACCCCTACTGGAACCCCCACCCCTGGGGTCCTCCGAGTCTCTTGGCTTCCACTGTTGTGCATTTCATTAGCAAGGATTGTCCCATGTCTGGCCTGGCTTGGTTCTGTGTGGCTCTCATTCTCAGGAGGCCTGAGAAGCCGTAGAAACAGAGAATGTCGGGGCTCAAAGCAAATAGCCCCGGGACACACTCCTGCCCATGCATTGACTTTGACCCCTCTGGGCTTAGTCGCCCCCCCCCGCCCCCCCCCCATAAGAATGAAGAGGTGAGATAGGATCTGCTGAGGAGGGCTACTGCAATGGGCACGCAGTGCTGGAGGAAGGCCTGTGCCAGTTATTAGCTTGTGAGTGGACACCTATGGTCACTCTGTGGCCTGATACTTGATTCTGGCTTTGGGGATGCTCAGCCTGTCCAGGGCACATGGTGTCAGCTAGATGGAGACCCAGCCATCTGGGCATGGCCCAGCCTGGGCCTGGTGTGGTCACCTGAGCTGGAACTGAGCTGCTTGGCTCCAGCCCCAGCTGGGGCGCCAGTACAGGCGCTGGCCCCTGGCCTGGAATGGAGACCATAGTTCTCTGCTTGCATGAAAGGTATCCTGGACATAACCGTGGTCCACTGGAGAGGCACATTCAGTGGCAGAGGCCCTTGAATGGGGGCAGGGTGAGACTGAAGCCCAGAGTGATGGGGTGAAGGGAGAGGCAGGTATACCACAGACCCTGCTGGGAATGAGTGCCTGGTAACTGCCAGAGTATCTGGGACTTTCCCCAGGCTTCCTGGAGGAGGTGGCTTTCCAGTAGACCTGATAGCAGTAGGAGGAAGGACAATAGAGACAAGGGACCTAGCCTCTGGTCCTTGTCATGCAAACTGCCTGGGTAAGACTTAGATCTGCCATAGCCCATCTGCTGGCTTGGTGTGCGTATGGAAGAGGGAGAGAGATACAGCTGCCCAACTAGGGAATTGACCAGGACTTTTCCCATTAAGAATCTAAGGGTGGAGCCTGGCCGGGATGCTCTTTACTTCCCAGGACTTTCTTGTGCTTTAGGGATGGTGGAAAAATTCCTAGACTGCCTCCATCTATCCACTCAAGTCCTCTATGAGCTTTTTTTTTTTTTTTTTTTTTTTTTTTTTTTTTTTTTTGGTTTTTCGAGACAGGGTTTCTCTGTGTAGCTTTGCGCCTTTCCTGGGACTCACTTGGTAGCCCAGGCTGGCCTCGAACTCACAGAAATCCGCCTGCCTCTGCCTCCCGAGTGCTGGGATTAAAGGCGTGCGCCACCACCGCCCGGCCTCTATGAGCTTTTAAGCCACTGTGCCAAATCCCTTACCTTCCCAACCTCAATGTCCCTAACCCTGGGCCCTGATAATTAACTAGTCCGTGTGGCCAGAATAGTGTGACTGTGATTCTGACACACCCACCATCACTCTCCTGCCTTGCCAAGAATGTACTGAGCTCCTGTGCATGGAGGCAGGCAAGTAGATGCAGGAGAGCCATGCACCTCCAAACATCCTGCACAGTGTATTAGAACGATGATGAACCAGGGGGTCCTCTAGTGCCCCAGCAGAATTTCCTGGGTGACTGTTCAGAGGTATGGGAACCATCCTGTGTGATTCTGCCTCAGAAGATCAAGGAGAGCCGGTCTAGGGATCGGATTTTGTATAATGGGTCCTGGGGCAAGCTACACTTAGGCAAGACAGCGCCCCATTGTTGAGCTCTGTCCATCCTTTTAAACTTCTCTTTTGGATAGGGTCTTGCAAAGTTTCCTACACTGGCCTCCAAGCACGTGACAGGCCTGTGCCACCACACAGGGGAGACTAGAAACCTGCAAGCCGGTGACAGTGAGCCCAGCTAGGTTGGGAGAACTTCACAGGGTGACCATGACAGTTCCTGAAAGGGGCTGAGAGCAGCTGTCTAGTATGAGAACCTGCAGCTGTCCATGATGCCCATGGGGACCTCAGTCCCTGAGGTCGGGAATAGTGGGGTGGGAGACACTTAAGCCAAGGCTGAATCCCCCAGTCTGCCCAGTCCTGCCCGTGCCTGGTGCCCCTCAGGATCCAGCCTCTCCACCGGGAGAAAGCAGACAGGTGTGTGTGTGTGTTTGTGTTTGCTCTGTCTTCCCTCATGCCCACCCCCTCCTCCCCTCGCTAAGCGGCTCTCTGTGTAATTATCCATTTTATCAGGGCGAAAGGCCCCGCAATTCACTTGTCGAAGCTCTAACGAGGGAGCGCGGATGCTTTCAAGTCCGTAAAGAAAAGGGAAATCCGGCTAGAATTGGCAACTTAATTCACCAAGCCAGCCTCGACAGACCTCATTAAGCCCCCGTGTATTCATTTCAGCCTAATGGCTGTCACGCTGACTGCTGTTTGATTTGCTGTAATAGACTTTTATGGCCTGCCAATTTGCTCAGACGTGTTTGCCTGTGTCTGTGCCCAGCGGTACTGCTCCACTACCTCGGCGAGGGGGCCCTGGCTTGCCTTGCTGACCTTCAGCGCTGCCCAAGCCTGCTCCTCTCTGGAGGCCAGTTCTTGGTCCTGCAGGGTGCCCAGGGAGGTGACCCTGATGCTGGGGTATTTGGGCAGGAGGGTAAGTGTGAGGTTAGGAGTCTGGAAGGGCTGGTGGCTTCCAGGACAAGCAATCAAGAGTTCCCTGGAGTCTCAGGGACACTGTGTCCTTGATGTTAGCACAAGTGCAGCCTCCTCAGCTGGGCAGCTCCGGCTTTTATCCATCTGGCCACAACATACCTTCCACCTCACTCGGCTGAATCCTCCTATCTACCGGAGGGCTGGTTCAGTACCTTCCGCCTGCCTGCCTGTCTTTCCCTAGTCCCACACTTACCTTTCTAACTCATTAAAGTCCAACTCAATCGAGCCTTCAAAGCCCAGCTTGGATCTGTGCAGCCTGATCTGCAGCATGCTTTTTTTTTTTCCTCCCATGAAACAAACATTTGTCGAACAGCCACGGGGCAGGGCCCTTAAATGACTTGGGCATGGGGTGGGGGGATTCTTAGATGACTTGGACATGTAGGAGAAGGGGGGAATGGATCCCCCCACTTTCCAGTTAAGCTACTTTAAATGAGGACTTACTCTCTCTATTCATATTCATTCTCATCCCTTCTTGCATTCTCTATGTCTCTGTCTGTCTGTCTGTCTGTCTGTCTGATTAAAAGGGCTTTGCACATGTTAAGCAAGCACTCTAACATTGAGCCACACAGCTAGCCCCCCCTTTACCTTTTATTTTGAAATAGTCTCACCAAGTGACCCAAGCTGGCCTTGACCATACAGTCCTCCTGCCTCATTCTCCCAAAGAGCTAGAATTACAGGCCTGCACCACCAGGTTCAGCTTAGACCTCTGTCATCTTCTCTAGAAGATGAATAATAATATTTGTCACCAATAAGATTGTTAGACCTATGCTAACGTAGGTAGGAGAAGTTCTTAGCCTAAATGCTGCTGAACAAGGTTGAGACCGTCATCCTCAGGGGGAGGCCATATTATAAAGGGAGAAACCAGTGAGTGACATCTAACTGTGTCTCCAGTTATTAAATGTTATGATGACTTTGTATGTACCGCCCATTGGAAACATATGGGGTGTATGTTCTAGGTCCTATTAGGATGTATAGGAGTTCCTTAGAGTAGATAACTATTATCATGAACTTCCTGGAATCTTTGGGTATCTGTTTTATATGCTGGAGTTTCCCAAGGAAGCTGAATTCTAACCCAGATTGGAGGCCCTGCTGAAGCCAGATGGTAGCTGGGGCCTAGGAGGATAGGGCCCTTGCAAGTCCCCAAGCTACCTCAAAGAGACAAATGGAGACAAAGCCAGGCTGAAAGTAGGCCCCCTGGGCCCTGCCCAGGTCTCTGTGGCACTTGGATCTCACAATGATGTTTGTCAGCTGTGGCTTCAGGTGACCAGTTGTGAAGTGAAGAGTCTAAGGAAGAGGGGAAAGAGGCCCTTTCCAGAGAGCGGCCTGGGGTCCTACTGGGGACCTGTTCCTGTCACTTAATAAGGACAGAGGACCATTACTCACTGCTGGACCTTTTACATAGATGGGACAGAGGGGTGGCCATCAGCCAATGAAAGCTGTTTTGCCTGATTTTCTGTCGCTGTGATGAGACACCATGACCGAGGCCACTCGTGATGATCATGGACTCATCTTCTGAAACTGTAAGCCTCTATTAAATGCTTTCTTCTATAAGATGTCTCGGTCATAGTATCTTAACATAGCAATAGAAAAGTAACTGAGACAGTTAAGTGAGTCCATGGTCATCAGGGCATGGAGCATGGCAGCAGGCAGGCAGGCATGGTCCTGGAGTAGGTGAAAGCTACATCCTGACCCACAAATAGGAGGCAGAGAGGACTAACCGGGAATGGCATAGGCTTTTGAAACTTGAAAGCCTGTGACCAGTAACACACCTTCTCCAACAAGGCCACACCTCTTAATCCTTCCCAAACAGTTCCACTAACTGGAACCAAGCATTCTGATACATGAGCCTCTAGGGGCCATTCTCAGTCAACCCGTCACACTAGGAACATATTGCCGCTTCCAGGATGGTCATTCTTGATGTTCCCATTCTAGATGTGGGATTGAGGACAGGAAGGCCCAGAACCAGCCTTAGCTAGAAGAAGGACCTTTAGAGGAGCTAGATTTGGTCTTATCTTGGGCCAGCTGCTTCTCTTCCACCTCCAGAATGGAAACAACTTATTCTTCACAGACATTCTTGTAGCAACCCAATGAAACAGCAAATGCGAAGTGCTCAGTCTGGGGACAAGGACGAACATGTATCTGGCACATGGCTATGGCTCTGACCATTACCATCTGTATATCTGTCTCCACCAGTAGCGCAAGGATGAGGCTTGGTCACCTGGGCCTGCTGAGCATGAGCACAGGCCCTGGAATGTGCATGGTACCAAGTGAATGTCTCACTGTGGATGAACTTCACAATGGGCAGAGCTGTGCCACCTCTCTGTCTGGTGATGAGAGGAAAGCTTATATACAGGGGCTTTGCCAGCCAGAGCGTCTTCCCAAGGTGGAGGTTCAGAGCAGCAGGCATGGCACTGACCTGGGATGGGGGACCAAGTCATAGCCCGCTCCTCCTTTCCTCCTGCGTTATCAAAATAGTTGTGTTCCAAGCTGGCAGCCTTTGGTGCCTGCCAGCCCCTGGATCTTAGAATCTCCATGCTAAAGCGTGTAG
The DNA here is from genome assembly GCF_949786415.1 of Peromyscus eremicus. Lineage (NCBI taxonomy): Eukaryota > Metazoa > Chordata > Mammalia > Rodentia > Cricetidae > Peromyscus > Peromyscus eremicus. The sequence continues at coordinate 25,125,652 of NC_081432.1, forward strand.
GGAGTCATGAGGTGGTGCCTATATGAGAGCCCAGAGCATGCGAGGAGCCAAGGAGGGTAACTTCTTAGAACCCCAGTGTGCCTTCAGTGTGCGAGTTAGCAGTGAATGATTTATGAACTGCATCCTCAGGTTGCAGGAGAGGTGGGGGGTGGGGCTCCCCCTGGCATGGGCTGCCACCCCCTCCAAGGTGTCAGTTTTACTCACGATAGTGTCGTCTCCCCCCACGCCAGGGAAGGCAACCCCTTGACAGGCTGTATTAATTTATTTGCCGGGGCCACAGCACCTGCAGCCCCCCTCTGCATCTGTAGCCCGTGACCTATTGATCTGGAAGGGAGAGAACGATAAATCATCTCGGCCTGGGACTTTTGCTGGCCACAGTGGGGCAGCTGGCTCCCCAAGACGGCAGCCTGCGATATCTCTATGCCCCACGGCTCTCACCCACCCTCTTACCTGTGGCTTTGGTCTCCTCCCTCTGTCAGCACAGTGACAGATCCCTGGGGCCCCCCCACTCCTGCAACAGAAGTGCATGCCACAGCCTGCAGCAGCCAGGACAGCAGGCACTGGGTTAGCAGCAGACATGCCCCTTGTGTATCCAGCTATCACCTGTTCCAAGGAGGGGTGTGTGTGCGTGTGCGCGTGCGCATGTGCGTGTGCATGTGTGTGTGTGTGTGTGTGTGTGTGTGTGTGTGTGTGAGAGAGAGAGAGAGAGAGAGAGAGAGAGAGAGAGAGAGAGAGAGAGAGAGAGAGAGAGAGTGAGCTCATTTAAATACTCTCATCTGGGTCATCTGGGTCTTGGGAGACACAGGGCTCAGTGTGTAAAGCCCTTGCCACACAAACTTGAGGACCCGAGTTTGAATCCTCAGAGCCCACGTCAGTCTGGGCATAGTAGAATGCACTTGTAACCCAGCACTCCCTACAGTGAGACAGGAGGCAGAGACGGGGGAAGCCCCAGAAGTGTGTGGGCCAGCTAGCCTGGAGGATGAGGCAGCTAACGACAGAGACCCTGTCTCAAGGTAGAAGGTGAAGATTGACATCTGAGGTTGTCCCCCAAAACTCCACACATGTGCCGTGGCTTGTATGCCCACACATGTGCACCCATATGTACGCACACACAGGTACATACTGGGACCTCTCAGTATCCTTTCATCTCCACAACAGCTCTGAGCAAGGGAAGACTTGAGTTTTACATTTATCGATGAGGGAAACTGAGGCCAAGATGAATATGCCTGCTGACTTTTCTCCAAGTCCCCAAGTGAAGTCATTTGTACAGTACCACTGTCTATAGTGATGTCCTTCTGTGCATGTGTCCTGTCTGCCCCACCGTTTCCAGAGTGACCCACTTCTGCAAGGACTTTCAACACCACCCACTCACAACATCATTGTGTGTGTGTTTGTGTGCCTGTCTGGTGCCTGCTTGTGATTGGCTGCAGCCTCCAGGGATGAGATCCTGATTAAGCCAGAATAAGGAAAGGGGCCAGGAACACTCTGCCTTGTGTCTTGGTTTACCCCAAAGAGGTCAAGTTGTCTTCATACTTTATACACAGGTCAATGGGGTCTTGTGGCAAGTTCACCCAGAGCTCCCTGACAGCTCTGTGCAATAAGGCTCAGCCCCACTGGTGTCCTCCTGCAGCTGGGGACCCAGCAATAGCTCTTGTGATGCTCCTTGGGTTTTTGGGCTAGTAGATACCCAGAGGTTGCTGTCGTTCCAGCTGTCAGGTAGTCGTGTAGGTGAGAACTAGGTGACTGTCTCCCCTATGGGCTTGCCTCCATCCTGTCCCCAGCCACCTCCTCCTGCTTCTTAGCTACCAGGAAGGACAACAGTGGCCCCAGAACTGAACCCAGGAAGCATCACCCAGCCGTACACTCAAAGATTCCTTGCTCACTCTTCTGTCCAGGGAAGTGAGGTTGAGGACATTGATTCCCCAAGACCCATGTCTCCTCCCTCGAGTATGTGGGTATGGCCAGGCTTATAGGCACCCTTCCTGCACCCTCCACACGAGGAAAGAGGACACCACAAGATGTAGGGAGCCAGATGTCATTAAGATAACTATTTGGCCGGGCGGTGGTGGCGCACGCCTTTAATCCCAGCACTCGGGAGGCAGAGCCAGGTGGATCTCTGTGAGTTCGAGGCCAGCCTGGACTACCAAGTGAGTTCCAGGAAAGGCACAAAACTACACAGAGAAACCCTGCCTCGAAAAAGAAAAGAAAAGAAAAAAAAAAGATAACTATTTGGCTTTAAAGACAATAATGTTCTTGATGGCATCGGTTTCTTTGTTAAAGTCTAGCCGGGAGTCTTTGGGCTCATAGAAGGGACTGGCAGTGACTGTCAGTCCTGTCCCATGCCATGAAGCAGGGACTTAGTAGAGCCAGCAGCTCACAGGTGCTAGGAATGCTCGGGCACATGCCAGGACACCTTTTATTGCTTCTCACCCATTCAATAATGACTCTAGATGCAGAAGGAAAGGATGGCTGCAGCCTGACGCCCTGTGCCCAGAGTCCAGCTGTTGTTTCATGGCTCCCTGTCCCTTTAAGGGTCCTCCTCCCCTCTCACATGAGACCTTCTACCTTGCCTTCTTCTACAGCGGAAGACCTGGGTGGGGCTGGCTCAGGAAATCCTGGGTCCCAGGAAGCTACAACCAGGAGCAGCTTATGTCTTTCTGCATCAGAGGAACCTGTGTCTGGCTGTGACACAGAGCCTGGGTCCCTGATGGGATGCCCTGTGATAGAGTCACACAGGCAAGTTCTTCCTCCAAACTGGGTGGCCTGGTAACCACTCCGAGCCTCAGCGTCTTCATCTATAAAGGTGGTGAGCACGGAGTTGTTATAAGAGCTCCGTGGAGGTGCAAGGGTGTCCCTTGACTGTAACTCTGTGAAAGAACCAGAACTCAAGAGGTTTCCTGGAAATGGAAAAAAGCTCTCCAGGTGGGCTCCATTGCCTTGGACTGGTCAGTGGATATGAGGGGCCAGTGAGCAGAAGCTGACAGTCCAGTAGGAGATGGAAAATGTAGAGAATAGGCAGTGGAAGACCTGGGTGGGGCTGGCCGTGGGAGTGTGAGGACCGGAGTCTGAATATTTCGAACCCATGTGAATGCTGGGAGGACACAGTAGCCCACACGATCCCAGGCTCGGGAGGCAGAGATGGGATCCCCAGAGCAAGCTGGCTCATGAGACTAGACAGTTGGTGAGCTCTGGGTTCAAGAGACCCTGCTTCAATGAACGAGGTGGATGAGTGATGGAGAAGGGTTCCTAACATCAGCCTCAGGCTTGCACATGTACATACACAGGGGCACCCCCCCATATACGTGTGTGCCTACACATACGCAAAACATGCCTATACACACGGAAGTGGCACAAAGGGGGCTGGTGAAATGGTTCAGTGGGTAAAGACACTTTCAGAGCAGATCTGGCCTGAGACCTCAGTTTGATGCCCCAAATCCATGTAAAGGTGGGAGGAGAGAACGAACTTCTAAAAGTTGCCGTCTGACAATCCCCCCCCCCATGCACACCATGACAAGTGTGTGCCCATCATCCCCTTTAAATAATAATGCATTTTTAAAACATCGAAGCTCATGAAACATCCGAGCCTCCTAGATGGCTCAGTGGTTCAGAATACTTGCTTTGAGTTTGGTTCCCAGCACCCACACCAAGCAGCTCACAACCACTCCTGACTTCAGTTCCCGAAGGTCTGACACCCTTCTGACCTCTTCAGGCACCTGCACACACATACAGCACGTGTTCACGTGGACACACATACAGAAATAAACATAAAGCCTTATCAGAGTGAAATGGCATACACAAGACATGGCGGCAGGGAAATGGCCATGGCCGTGGAGAAGAAACTGGAATATGCCCTGTGTTCCTATGGATTCCTGTCCCTCAGGGTGACAGCCCGTCCACACATTCTGTAGGTGGTCAGTACTTCTGCAGAGGGTCAAAGGCTTGTTCAAGGCCACTTGGTCAGGGATAAACCTCTGAGAACCTGGGCTAGTCAAAGAAGAGTCTTGGGGAAGCAACTTAGAGAACGTGTGTCCTGAAGCCCATTCCCTGCCAGAGGCATTCCTGTGTCCCCAGGCAGGAGGAGGTGGTGATACTCCCCAGATGTCATAGTTAGGGCCCAGAGTATGCTGGATGAACCTCCAGTGAGCCACATTCTGTCTGTCACCTGGGGTACGGGGACTTAATCTCAGCCCTTGGCTTCCACTTATCCTAACAAGTATTGTCAAAACAGCTCGGGGACAGGCCCACAGCCCCCATGACATTGAGCCCCACAGCACAATGGGCTGTTTTGATGGTTTTGCCAGTTGCCTGACCCTCCTTTTTTCCTACCAGGAGGGGACAGCACTCTCGCAGGCTTTCTGTGGGTGGAATTAGTATAATTTCTGATTCCCCAGCAGCCTTTAATTACTTTGTAACTTTGTGGTGCTTGCTAGAAGCAGGGAGGGATGGGGCTTTTCTCTCTTTATAATAACCTTAAGTGGAAGCTGCCTGTCCATCTATTAAAAAGCCTGCTCTTCTCTCCAGATGAGATAATGCCACAGGGAGATATCGCTCCTGGCATAATCACTAGGTACAATAAAATAATCCCTGCTTGTTCCCTCCGTCATCCACCGCCAGCTCTCCTCCCCAGGACGGGGGTTGAGGAAAGCTACGGGCCGGGTCACGTCCTTGTTGGAGAGGGCGCAGACTAGGGATGTACCTTCTCCGAGGCTTGCCCCAGAGAGGGGGAGATGGCACGGAGGCCCCTTCTAGCTGCCCACTTCTCTCTACAAAGCTAGGGTAGCCCGGCTACTGGGCCACCTTCACAATGGCACCGCATCTCAGAAAGCCATTTTAGCTTAAGACTGTAGACTGGGATGGGTAGGGAAACATGGTCATGCCTGTCCTTCCTCACTGGGTGGTCATTTTCCCAATACCCAGCCTCTGTTCATCTGGGCCCTCTCCAAGATACAACCTCATGGCCTCATTTGACACCCAGAGCTCTTGTCATTAGTAAATGGGACGGCTCATCCTGGGTCTGTACCCCACAGAGGGTAACCTCCCAAAAGTTGACATTTGAGAGCGCCAAAGGGGACCCTAAGTGCTCATGGCATTTGAAAGGAGACTAGGAAGGTAGTGAGCTTCTGTGGGGTCATCAGGGTGGAGCCAGAGCTGAGTCCTTGTGGCTTCTCGGAAACAGGACAGTGGAGGGGCCGTTCACACACACGCACATAGGTGTGTACGTGCAGGCTGTGTCTCCTCAGGAGCCCTGTGCAGTCCCCAAGAGACCACCACCGTAAGTGGGCTTTTGACCTTGGGCCAGACCCGTGAGCTCAAACAACCTTTTTACTTCATAATGTTCCCCACCCTCCGCTGTTTGGTTATAGCAACAAAAGCAGGGCCAGTGCAGCAGACATCCATGACAGGGAGGCTTTGAGTGTGGAGCCTCATGTGAGTGATGCAGGTCACTCACTGGCGTGTTCTGAGTCAGCGCCTTATGGAAGCAGCTGCGTGACGATGGGATGACTGCTTTCCCCCACTGGAGCGCTTGCCAAGCGCAAGCATTTGTGTGACTGCCCCTCGGTCAGAAGACAGGCCTGGCCAGCCCCTTGCAGCCCTCCCAACTCTTCTCCTCCCTTCAGCTGACCATGTTTCTAAGACACGCAGTTCTGTTGCCTGTGGTTGTGATAGCATATATACCCACTAGGGTTTGGTTTGGTTTTAGATAGGGTCTTATTATATATCTGAGCCCAGCCTTAAACTCAAAATCTGCCCGCCTCAGCCTTTCCAAGTACTGAAATCACAGGCTATGTGTGGGGCTTCCATCAGGCTTTTTTTTTTTATTGCCCAAACCACTGGGAGCCGGCAGCCAAGCTCTGCTGGGAGACAACTCTCCACAATGGGGAGGGACACTGTGTCGGGAGTCTCCAGAACAGGACTAAAACTTGAATGTTGGCTGCAGCATCAGCAGCTGTGCCCTGGAATGTTCGCTGCCTGTGACTCCAGTGGGCGTGGAAAGGATGACATGAGAGATGTCTGCCTGAAAGGGCCTAGACACTCTTTGCCCAGCTTAGGACACCTCTGTAGGCTTATTGAGCTCGATAGGAAACTGATGGAGTGGAGAAAACAACGAGAAAAAAAAATAAAGAGCCCCAGAGAAGTCCTTGGAATTGGTGTGAAAGGTAGACTCCCAGTGATACAGTTAGGGAAACCCAGAGACGACAAGCAACTTGTCCAGTGCCACACAGCTAATCCCAGCTCTCACTGTTTGCTGTGCCAAGACCAGTCTACATGCCCCTTGTCCCTGCAGCATCCACTCAGGGTTTGGGGTCGGTCGCAGGGGTTTGCTGTCTCCAGGGAGCAGCCCTGAGTCTAGAGGTGGAAGAGGGCGGGGTACGTGGTTAGGAAAGGATTCTTTGAGGTGAGTTTATTGTGTTCCAGCATCTTCTGCCTCCTTCAAAGTTGCGGTTCGTATCAGCAGCCCGATCTCTGGCCCGCATGAGAAAACACAAAAATCTTTAAAGGTTTCTTAGAGATTGGAATGGATTTTTTTTTTTCTTTGCTGGTCAGGGCTGGGGCAGGTGGAGGACGGAGGAATTAATTCTTGTAACACATTGTCTTGTGCCTCGTCCCCCGCCCCACCCCCACCCCGCAAACCATCAGGTCTTCCAAACCCAGGGGCTAGCAAACCCTAAAAGGATTGTACCAAGCACAGCCCCAAAGATGGAGATGGAGGCGATGCATCAGCAGTCACTGGGGCGGAAGACCCTAAATGGTGTGGAAGTAATGCCTAAAGTGTGCCGAGATTACAGACATTTCCAACGGGCCGCAGGCAACCGGGGCGGCACCAGTGGCTGAGGAAATAAATCCTGAAGTGTGGGGCCGGGGAGAGCTGATGCCTATCGGCCAGGCACAAGGCTGGTGCAGTGAGTCCCTGGTGCAGGTTAGAGGAGGGTAGTGGGGCTCAGTCCTTCATTCCCCATCCATCTAATCCGTCTGAGTTGGAGTCTCTTGGATGGGTGGCAGCTTGTCTCTTCCAGCTGGAGATGGAGCACAGTGGTATAGGGCATTTGCCTAAGATGGGCAAGGCCTTGGGTTCCATGCCTAACACCCCCAGGCTCCCCCAGATCAACCCCACACACATATGAGAGAGAGAGAGAGAGAGAGAGAGAGAGAGAGAGAGAGAGAGAGAGAGAGAGAGAGAGAGAGAGAATATGAATCTTTCTTTGCCCCTGGTGCTTTATCCCCTAAACTTGTCAAGTTCTGCCTGGTTGCACCTGAGTTCAGAACTGGCTGAGGTGGTCACAGGGAGGATGCCTCATTCGAAAGAACAGGCATCATTTAAAGATGTGGTAGGCAGCATAATGACTCGACCCACCCAGTGACCTTGTTACCTCACCTGGCCACAGGCAGGGCTTTGCTGATGGGAAGGCCCCATATTGTCTCCAGGGGGTGGTCAGACAAGATGGTGTGTGTGTGTGTAGGGGGGGGTTGCCATGCTGCTGGCTTTAAAGATGGAAATGTTGAAATACCATAGTGTCACGCCTAATACCTTGAACCTTAATCAAAAACATAAAACGTCTTAAAAAGATGGATGCAGACAGGAGCCCTGGGATGCAAGCATACTGAGAGCCCCCTGAGGCCTTCAGAGCACCCTGTCCACACCTTGATTTTAGCCCGGCCAGACCCACTCTGGGTCTCCGAGCTCTGGAACTCAAAGATGATACATTTGTGCTGCTTTAGGTCACTAAGTATGCAATGATTTGCTACGACAGTCGTGGGTCATAGGTACAGAGGGGCTCTGAAGGCAGACAGCAGGAAGGAGGGAATGAGTCTGATGACATAGTCCCCTGGCTTTCAGGGGACTCTGGTAGGGTTACTCCTCAACCACAATGACACCCTTTAAAACAGAGAGACCTAGGACCTTGGGACCAAGTGGCTGCCACCTAGACTTGAACTCTCAGGTTGTTGGGGGATGGGCAGAGGGGTCAGGTCAGCAGTCCAGTGCTGGCCCCACCCCATGCCACCTTGTCCTGACTTCCCTGCCCCTGTCTCCCCTGTAGAGGCTGGTCCTGTGCTTATCTTCCTCTGGGTGGAAGAGCTGGGCACAGCAGCGGTACCCAAGCTTGGGAGGCTGGCACTGTCTGTAGCAGCCTCGGGGACAGTAAAGAGGATGATGAGCAGCAGGTATGGGCACCCTTCCTGCTGACCACAGGGCTACCTCCTGCAGGGATAGGAACCCCCTTCCGACTGGGCTCCTGCTGGTCTGCGGTTTGTAACTGAGGTCTGTTGAGTCCCCAGGGATGGAAAGGCTGCCACCCACAGGGTCCCTCTCTTTGAGGTAGGAGGAATGGGGCTCCATTGACCATTGCCTCCCACACTTTCTGCCCAGCCTCTGTTCTTGTGGCTTGACTCAAGACACGGGGACTTACCAGATGATTGAAGATAAGTCCATTTTACAATCTGTACGGACCAAGGCTTAGGGATCCTGAATATAGGGAAGGCTGAATAACAATAGAAACGACAGTAATGAAGATGGAGGATGTCCCTCATTCGTTTACATTCCTGTCACAGTCAGCCGATGACACGGGGGTCTCAGTCAGCTTCAACAAAGTGCCTGGCAATGACCCTATGAAGTAAAGCAAGGTTTATTGCGCTGATAGCTTTGGGGCCCAGTATCCACACGGCACACTTCAGCCTCAGCAAGGGCTACCCCTTGTCTGCGTCACCTCACAGCACATGGTGGATGCCAATGGTGGGAACAAGCGATTACGTGTATAACCAGGAATGGAAGGAGGAGAGGCTGGGTTACCCCAAGCCTCTTTGAGGGTACACCTCCAATAACCTACGGACCTGCCACTACTAGCCTTCTGAAGAGTCTGCCACTAGCCAGTAGCAGCAGCCTGGGAACTGCATCTTTATTTTGTAGACCTCTTAGAGATAATCAACGTCTGTGTCATAGCAATAGGTTTAGGGTTATTCAGTTTCTAAGATGGACACCTGACCCCAGAGAGACCAAGTCAGACACTCATATCACACAGCAGAGCTGGGATCTAGAGCTCCCTACGGCTCCTTGTAGGTCATGGGGCTGGGCAGTGACCTGGAGCTTGTGTCACATCAGGGGACCATGCCTGGGATCCTTAGGAAACCTGCAGGGATAGCCAGGGTATAGGAGCTGGGGACCCCCAAGCCCTCCTTAGAGCCTTTATTCCAGGACTGGGGTCCTAGAGCTCTCTTGCTGTGTGTTCCTGGAGAGACTGCTCTGTCTATGCCAGCACTCACGCCTGCACACACCTCACTGGGTATCCGCCCTGCCTCCTTCTGTCCCAGTGTCTACCTCACGGGTCAGCGCCCCAGAGCGTTAAATCATGAACAAATCGGCGGCAGCCAGCAGGAGGGTAGGACGAGGAAGGGAGGGGACATGGCCATCAAGGCCATTAGCTAGCTGTGTGCTGGCCAGGCAGACGAGGCTCAGCTGATTGGGAAAGTGGCCGGCCTCCTCTTTTGAACATGGCTTGTCGGAGGCCTCTACGGTACGATGTGCCTGAAACACGTGTGGACCGTGTGTTTTCTGGGGATTCACAGAACCTGCACGGCTCACAGCCAGAATATCCAGTCCAAGAGAACAGTGCTCAGATGGACCCTGTTCCTCCCAGACCAGCAAGACTTGGAAATGTCCCTTGTGAAGGAGACAGAGAAGACTAACACACTCAGATAGGCACAGGTCTGCTGTGAGTTCTGGCCTGAACTACCAGACCAGCAATTAGCTTTGCTGGCCTTGATCTTCCTTATCTTAGAACCAGGGCAGTCACAAACTTACCTGTTTATGTAAAGCAATCAAGAACAGGGCTCACCTGGCCACAATGAGTGCTGTAGCAGTTGAGGAAGGGCTTGGGGACCCTTGTATGACCCCTGTGGTGATTGGAATTAGAATGGCCCTCATAGGTTCTATATTTGAATGCTTAGTCATCAGGGAGTGGCACTATTTGAGAAGGATTAGTAGGTGTGGCCTTGTTGGAGGAAGTGCGTCACTGGGGGTGGGCTTTGAGGTTTTAAAAGCCCCTTCTAGACCCAGTTCTCTCTCTTCCTGTGGCCTGTGGATCAGGATGTTGCTCTCAGCTACTGCTCCAGTATCATGATGATAATGGACTAAACCTCAGAAACTGTAAGCTAGCTCCCAATCAAATGCTTTCCTTTCTAAGAGTTGCCTTGGTCATGGCGTCTAAGACATCACTAGGACAACCCCCAAGGAGTAGAGGAGCCAATCTTGCTGCTGATTCCCTGTGAGAGCATTGGGGATTTTTCCATGTGTCTTTGGCCCTTTCATCCTGTTGGGCCTCTGCTTAACCATCTAGGAAATAAGGTAATAGTTTTTGGCTATGGCTGTAAGAAGCAGAGGGGCCAGTGTGTTCAGTGAGCCCCAGACTTAGGGCTCAGCTCTCCAGACCTGACTGGCCAATGCCAGGGCAGGGCATCTGGGTGACACTCCCATACCCAGGAGGTGATGGCTGCCCGCATTGAGATATGGACAAACATTCTGAGCTGTGTCACCCTGTGGGGCCCCTTGGGACTTGAGGCTTAGTGTTCTCACCCCAACAAAAGTCATGGGTCAGTCCTATCCCAGCAGCCAATGAACAAGGGCAGGGCACATGTTGGTAAATTGAGGTGCAGGACTTCGGGATACCCTGGACTCACCTGGTGCTCAGAACAAGTCCTTTCTGGTACTGTAATCCACAGGGCCTGGTAGGGGCTGTCAGCCGGGCAGGTCCATCCCTTCTGCACGGCTGGCCTCGCAGCCGGCCTGCAGCAGACACGGCTTTTTTGTTTTTGGTTAAAAAGCCTCATTGGAGCGTTATGATATTGCAATGTGAGGGTAATTGAGCTGAAAGCTATTCTCTTCCTGCAACCAGCGCGATAGGAGTGATTGAGGTGCCGGGCCTCCCCACCAGTCTGGGGATCCTGATGAAAGTTCCGTGCAGAAACAGGGATCTGAGCAAGGAGGTCCCTGATTTTGGGATTTGGGGCTGCCAGGCCGCTGGGCCTCTGTCCACCAGGAGCAGAGAGCTAGGGCTCCCATGGGGTTGGACAAATAGAAGATCCCCAGTGATAGGTCTTGGGAGGGTGGGCTCTGACTGTGTCCCCACATCCCCTCACCACTTCATTTCCTCGTAGAGCCTATCCCTTTTAAACTCCCCCTGCCCACCCCCAAGTCCCCTCCCCCCACATCTTTTTGTTCTGGAGATTGAATTCAGAGCTTCGGGGATGTTAAGGAAGTGTTCCATGGCTGAGTCACACTCCCAGACTCTTATAGGTAAGGTCTAGGCAAGCATTCTACTGCTGAGCCAAGCCCCCAGCCCCTTACCTCTACATAGGTTCTCTACTGTGAGCCACACCCTAGCCCATCCCTGGTGGATTCCAGGTAAGGCCTCTCCTTCTGAGCCATGCCCCAGCCTCTCACTGGTAGATTCTACTGCCATAGAGCCAGCCCCTCTTGACCCTACTGTGCTGGGTCTCTCTGCTTTCTGGCTCTCCCCCAAGTTGTAACCCACCTCCTTTAATGTTTAGACACCACAGTGTTTTCTAAGCCAAATGTTATGTACCTGTGAGTCAACCCAGGCACCTTGTAAAAATACAGTCTCTGATTCTCCAGGTCTGAGACAGGGCCCATGGTTCGGCGTGGCTTCCAAGCTCTCATAGACGCCAGTGCCCCTGGTCCTTCCTTTCTCACTTTGAAGATTAAGACTCTAGGAAGCCACCAGGGCCATGGGCTGAGGAAGAGTGACCAGGGCTCAGCTGTGAGGGAGCCCCCCCCACACACACACACACAGTGCCAGGAACCTGTTTCTGAGCAAGATGTCCCTTGTAGTTGTGCAGGTAGCACACTAAGGAAGGAAGTGTGCAACGATAAAGTACAGTCGTGACGCTGTGCTTGAAACTGTGCCTCCCGGCACCCCCTGAGTAAACCGAGGCTGCGCACAAAGACCTCCTCATCCGCTGCCCAGCCTCACATCTCCAGCCAGAATGTGGAAGTCCAAGAAAGAGACGGAAGTGCACTGTGTTTCTCTATCACGATTGTTTCTGGGCAGGGGGATATGGTTCAGTTGGTCGAGTGCTTGCCTAGCATGCATGGAGCCCTGAATTCAATAGCTTCAGCATCACGTCAACCAGCTATGGCGGCACACTCCTGTACTCTCAACACCTGGGAGAGGCAGAGGCAGGAGGACCAGAAATTCAACCTCACCATTGTCTACGTAGAGAACGTGAAGCCAGCCAGGGCTCTAAGAGAAAGAAAGCAGACAGCCCAACTATTCAGCACTTTCCTGACCATTGCCCACTCCCAGCTTGGAGAGCTGAGCCGGAGGCATAAGGACAGGAGGGGCTGCAAGGTTCCTGTTGAGGGGAGGGAGGTTCCCTAAGGAGCAAGATGCTCCAGCCAGCCAGCCAGCCAGCCAGCCAGCCAGCCAGCCAGCCAGCCAGCCAGCCAGCCATCTCCCTCAGCTGCACACACACGTACAAACTTGGACTTTCTGCCTGCTGGGATATTAACTGCCACCAAGCTGAAGTGAGGGGAGCCATTAATATGAGCTTCCTCAGAAGCAAGGAGCCGGCCCAGGCCAGGACTTGGCCCTTATCTCTGCCGACCAGGTTCTCTATGAACAGAGCTCTCCTGGCATGGGGCCAGGCCCCGTGAGGACAGAGAGGCCCAGCTCTCCTGACGGTGCCGAGTGGCCCAGCTGAGCTTGGGGCCCCTTCCCCACTGGAGCCACAGGCTTGGCAGGACCTCTCAGCAGGCAGAGCCAATGCCACAGTGCAGAGATGGGCTTTGAGTCCATGTCACACTCCTGATCTGGCCTGAGTTCTTCTTTCTCTTAGGTCACTGTGCCAGGGGCAGGTAGAGTACACAGGTGTGCGAGGCTGGGGTGAGGCCAGTTTGCACCTTCCTCCTTCAGTTCGAACCTCTTGTTAGAGGCTCCCACATTCCACACTCCGCCAATAGCAATGTGTCTGCAGGATTACTGTATTTCTTCAATTCTAAATGCCCATTAGCAGTTGTCATAAAACATGCCATTCAGAGTTATCTTGGGCCACAGCAAAGTGGCTTAGCAGATAAAGAGCTTTCCACCAAGTCTGATGACTTGAGTTTGAACCCCAGGACCCACACTGCAGAAGGAGAAAACCAACTCTTACAAGCTGTCCCTGACCTCCACATGTGTACCATGGCATGTACACATAAACACACACACACACACACACACACACACACTGTAAATGTAAAGGTATTCTTTAAAAGGATCCATCTGTGTCTATTAGTCTTGCCCCTGGGGACAGTGGCTGGGGATCCCCCGCCTGTCTGAGGGGCAAAACTAGGATGAGCAGAGATGGAGAACTGAGGATAGAGGGGCCTCTGTACACCACCCAGTGCCCTGGTTCTCCTCCTCCTTACCCACAGTACTTACATTGACACTTCCTGTGCAGGCAGGAAGTACCTGCATATATTTCCCATACTTGCCCTGGTTCCCCATCAACTTGATACTTCAAGGCCAGCCCCTTTGGATCAAGATTTCCTGCATATCCCAGCCTCTGAGTGTGAGGTTCAGAGGCAAAGAGGGGAATGGTGTTCATTTTCCCATCTGTACACAGACTTGGTTCTCAAATATTCCCATCGTATTGAGAAAATTCCTAGTCCTAGAGAGACTTCAAGCCGGCTGCTCTGGAGAGAGGGTCTCCTTCTGAGAGTGGACACACCCACAGCCAAAGACGGAAGCCACCAGGAAGGCAGGAAGAAGTATTGGGGTTCCCCTGTGGAACTCAAGGAGTTGAGCTAGTCTCGCTCCCTCCTTCAAAAGCAACATCCCTTCCCAGAAGCCCTTTGGGCGAGAGGTCTCTAGTTGATGAGCTTGTTCCCTGGTAGTTGTCTCACGTCCTCAGTTCATCACAGCCCATCAGCCTCTCAGTAGGCTCTCCTGCCAGCTCCCACTGTGGCGGCTGCAGAGGACAGACACTGGCCGAGCAGCCGAGCTCAGGGACCATAATGACCATGGAGAAGAGTCCAGTTGGGACAATGACAAGCCCTTCCTTGGGGGAATGGGTGTCAGACAAGGGGTAGTGGGGAGCATGTGGCACGCCGTGAGGTGAGTTTAATCCTATGGATTCTCAGTCTGGAAGGTAGAGCCTCGGCCTGGCTCTGTGCATTGGCACAGTCCCGAGGGTCACCTACAGCTCCTGGGTCCTAGATGGAGACTCAGAGGACCTGGCTCTGAGACCCTAGCCCTGAGCATTTCTTACTCTAAGGACTGGAGTGATCAGACCAGAAGGGACGACTCTGGAAGCCAGCAAGTACTTTCTATTACCCCCGTGTGCTGACTTACTGTCTGTCACTTATGCTGCTCCCCTCATGTCCTGCCTTCTCCTGGGTGACATCCCCATCTTGGTGCACAGATGCCTGGCACTGCCTGATTCACAGAGGGCATGCTGTGTGTGCTCCAGTACCACACCACCTTCTGAACTTGGTTCATTCTCTGCTGACAGTCCGGTGACCCTAGGGATCATTCAGTGTAGACTCACGCACCCCCTGCTCCCTGCTTTCAAAAAAGTTTTTTTTTATAATTATTTATTTAATGTGGAGTGGGTTGGTGGGTGGGTGTGGGCATCCATGTGGAGGTCAAAGGACAATCTGTAGGAATTGGTTTTCTCCTTCCACCATGCGGATTCCAGGGATTGAAATCAAGAGATTAGGATTGCAGCACACGGCTCCACCCACTGGGTCATCTCACTAACCCCCTCCTCCTCTTTTGAGACAAAGTCTCACAGTGGAGGTCCAGCTAGCCTATGGGACCCAGGCTGGCCCTACACTCCCAGTAATCCTCCTGCTTACCCTCCCAAGTGCTGAGATGGCAGATGCACCCCACTCCAACATCTGGCTCTAGCTCTTCCTTGTGCTCTAGGAGAGCATGAATGTCCTTTGACCCCTCCCAGGGTCAGATCCCACAGTCCATACCTAGCCAGCTGCACTTCATGGGCAATAAAACCAGCCAATATTTAACTGTCTTACCTTTCTATCGCTGTTCTAAGCTACCACAACCAAGACAACTTATAGAAGCATTTAATGGAGGCTTACAGTTTCGAAGGGTGAGTCCATGACTGTCATAGCAGGGAGCATGGCAGCAGGCAGGCATGATACTGAAACAGTAGCTGAGAGCTTACATCTGATCCAGGAGCATGAGGCAGAGAGAGAGCTAACTCGGAATGACAAGGGCTTTTGAAGCCTCAAAGCCTACCCACCCCTACTCCCACCCTGTGACACACCTTCTCCAACTGGGCCACACCTCCTAATCCTTCCCAAACAATTCCACCAACTGGAGACCAAGTATTCAAATATATGAGCCTATGGTGGTCATTCTCATTTAAACCACCACACTTACCATGACATAAAACACAGGCCTGCTCCCCGCCACCCAAGAAATCTTTCCCAATGAGGGAGGTAGGTAGACGCCCACGTAACTGTGAAACCAAGGCTGCTGGACCCATCTTGTACAAATATAGCCTGGGGCTGCAGAGGCAGGAGGTATTTGGACAGGTCACCAGTGTGGAGAACTTAGAATAAGGAACCAGTGTCCCAGGGGAGAGGTGGGACAGGCCAGTGGAGAGCCCAGCTTCAGAACGTTCTTGGTTGTTTGCCAAGCAGAATGAAATGGCAGAGGCAGAGATGCAGATGCACGAGTCTTGTCTTACCCACGGGTTGTTTTCACAGCCTTAGCAATGTCCAGCCAACCACAATCTAAAATACTCAGTGCAAAATTATAAAAAAGAAAGCACTTAAGTATTGAATGATGTCCTACTCCGAGGAATGTGATAAAAATCGTAAACTGTCCAGCTGGGATGTGAATCACCTTCACCCAGCAGAGCCATGCTCTGTATGCTACCCGCCATTAGCCATTTAACCATCTTGGTTACCTGATCAGTTATTATCCTACCACAGTGCTGTGTCCAAGTTACCCTTAGTTTTTTTCTCACTACATCAGTTGTTCTGTTATATTCTTTTCCTGTTAACCCCCTGCTTTGCCTAATTTATGAATTAAATATCATTGGTAGGTATGTGGGAAAATATAGAGAGTTGAGCCATTGCCAGTGTACCAGGCATCTTTTTACTCATCCACTTGGGGGTTTCTGGGACCTATCCCTGTAAATAGGGGATGGCAAGCTGCTGAGAATTCTCTCTGCCCTGACCCCACTCCTCATTAGAGGGCTAAATCTGTATCTCCCTGGATTGGAAAAGGCCCCATGTCCCACTTCCTGCTCCCTGTATCATTTTTTTTTTTCCCTGAGGTTTTGGAAAGCATTTCCTTTGAAGCTCCCACTGTCCCTACCTCATTCCCAGCTAGGGTCTGAATTTTAAGCACTCTATTTTCTTTACCGATTTTATGATAAACAGTCCTATGTTTCCAATGCCTTTCCTAAGTGTGTCAGGCTGTCCCTCGAGGCACTGTGAGTCCCTCCACTCTGAGATGCCCAATCTCTTCCCCACCCCAGATGCATGACTATTGCCACCTCCCACTGGCTCCTTTCAAGTGGCCGTCACATTTCCAGTCCACCCCAGATCCATAACATTTGTGGGCAAGTGTCCATCATCTCAAACTGAAACTGGGTCATGCTGGCTCCTGAGATACCCACAGAGCAGGTCCTGAAGCCCAGCTGGGTGTCTTCACTTCCTGCCTCCATCTCAGGTAGGATCGGTGCTGCCCCTAGCAACCAAGCAAGTGCCGTCTTTCATGGAAGAAAACTTTCCGCCCCCCTGGCACCCCTGCCTTGGTCTGATCCAGTCAGCTGTTGTTTATACAGAGATGAAATGATTGCATTTAAACCTCTCCGAGCCTGGTTCATGTATGCATGCATGCTTGCATTCATTCATTTGAGACAAAGCCTTGCTATGTAAGCTCATGTTGGCCTGGAATTTGTGATCCTCCTGACTCAGCCCCCTGAGCACTGGGATGAGAGGTGTGTGCTACCACATAAGGTACTGGCTTTTCCTTGGCTCACCTTTTAGTCCTCAGGTTCAGAAGAAGGTCCGACAGACACATATATCTCTATTTCTGTGCAATCAGCCACGTGAACTCCCAGAGTGAAGTAACCAAGAAGATAGGAACAGCTGATGGAAATGTTAGACCCCAGGGACCATTCAAGGCTTATTCTGTTGCTCTGATGGTGACACCTGGACACCGAGGCTAGGGTAGGAGTGGACATAGACTCCGTCCCAAAGACATGCTTGGACCAAGTGAGTGACTAGGCTCTGGTACCTCTTGGATTTGCATGCCATAAACTCTAGGAGCCCAGAGGCCCTGCCCAACTTGGCCAGACAGAGCAGAGGCCCTTCTAACCAGAGAAGCTAGCAGTGCCCAGCCAGATGTAGGAAGATCCATCCCCATGTCCCTTCTGCCCATGCAGGCTCTCAGGAGAGTGCCCTCAGGGCCTGGCTCCCTCTGAGCTGGCCCGTGTCCACTGGAGCTCTCCGGGGAAGTGTGGCTGGCTGCCTGCTCCATGGCCGGTCTCCTCCATCCAGACTGCTCATTGCACTTTTTATGGCTCGAAGCTGAGAATTTATGGAGCGGGAGAAAGACAGCGTGAGACTGAAGGAAGGGCAGGCCGGAGGGGGCGGGTGGATGGCACTTATAACCTCTGCTCGGGCTCAAAGACACTGTACAAATTATGGCCCGCGTCTCTCTTTTCATGCCCACTTTGCATTCCTGATCAGGTTGCTGACTTCTGCCAGGAGCAAGGTGAGCTTGGAACTTAACACACTGGAGCTTATCCCAGGGATGAGCAGGCTGCAGAGGCCAGGCCAGGCAGTGAATCTCGTGTAGGCTGGATACAGGACATCAGCTGCCTCTGCAGAGAGCAGAGGAAATGCTTCCTTGATGGACGGACACCCGTGCTAATGGGTTCTTACTGCTCAGAGCTCTGCAGGAGACCTGGCCTGTGTCTACCCAGGAGTTGGTGAAAATTTCCCAGGCCCCTTGGTACCTGGTCTGGGCTGGGAGCTGGAAGAGTCAGATTCCTGCTATGACCTCCCCTCACACAGGGTAGTGCCAGGTCCTTATTCTATATGCCAGTTGAGTGATATCACGTCTGTACTTGGTCACTGCCCAGACATGCTAAGTAGACAGTTCTCTCAGGGTGGCGTTGGGTCAGGAGACTGTGAAGTGCTGGTTACTGGGCAGACACGGTCAGCCTAAGGTAGTCCATTGTAATCACAGAGAATGAACACGTGCATTGGCCAAAGTCCTTGATTTCTGCACGGGACTGGCTGCCACAGCTCTGCCCTGTGTGGGTGTCAGAGGGCGTGTGAACGGGCGACACCGCAGGAGGGTTCTGTCTTGTGACAAGTTTGGGATGGGGCTACAGACTCATTTGTGGGGAGGGTGGAATTGAAGACAGAAACAGATCCACTGCCAGTAATCTATCCTTCTGCCCAAAGGGCCAGTGGGACAGACAGGCAGATAAAATGATGGGGAAGGGACTTGGAGATCAAAGAGGCAGAGCCCCTAGCAGCGTATGGGTAGAGGTGGTGGTAGGAGCTCTTTAGAGTGCAGCTAAAATGGGTGACAGTCCGGGTTGGGGTGACCATTGAAAATACAGGGTGAGTACCCTGGCCATGCCTTGAGTCCTAGGGGCCCTCTGCTGGTCTGGAAGTTTCCAGAACCTTTGGAATGAGTCAGGGCAGTTTGCCTGTATATCTTTATGCATGCTGGTAGAAGCCTGTTGCCACCCTTGACACCCTTCATTGAAAAGAACCACCCCGCCACTCCCCACCCCACCTTTCCAGCTTTCATGGCATCCACAGCTGAGGGCCTGGGGTGGGAACAAGGGGCAAGTGTTCCCCCACTGTGGAGCTCACAGCTCTGACCGCCACCCCCACCCCCACCCCCGCCCCCAAGAGCTGCTCGGCTCTCTAATTGAATAATGTGTGGAAATAATAGGATTTCTCCTAGAACCATTGGTTATGTTTCAGAGCCAAATCATAACGAGAAAGTCATTAGTAGTAATAAACACAGCGGAGAGCCAGGGACATGATCTGTCAGGGGTCTGACGGACGACCCAGCGGGGAGGGACAGTCATTCCATTTGCATTTCTGTAAGCTAGCGGAATGTCACCAACAACACCCCCCACCCCCCCACCCCCCCAAAAAAAGTCACAGTGCAAGAAAGCACATTAATCTGAGGGATTTGTCCCCTCCTGGTGTCACCAAGGCTGAGGACGATACAGCTGGTAATGGCTTTGCTTCTGCCAAGTGGCTCTTTATAGTTCCTTAAAAAACTGAATGCCATCAAGGTAATTGGCCCTCCCCATCTCTCCTCAATCAGACCGTCTCTGTAGAGCCCACTAATGAGTAGGACTTGTGGGCTTCTCCTGGGCTCGGGCTTTGGCCCCACAGGTTTGGGGGTGGGTTGTTTTTTTTTTTTTTTTTTTTTTTTTTTTTGACTCCCCGGCTGGCTGCTGAAAAGATCCAGGTAAAGCTGTCCCTGTTGTGCATTGGGGTCACCCCAGCATCCCACACAAGGTCCCTGGAGGGCCATGCTGTGACCAGCCCTGTGCTGACTTCTCATGTGCGGATGCTTGAGATAGAGGGGGGGTCTCATTATGGCACATAAAAATGAGGAGACTGAGCCCAAGAAGTATTTCAGTTAGCCATTCCCCGAGGGCTGGGAAGAGAGCTTAAACTGGTAAAGTGTCTGTCAAACAAGCGTGAGGACCTGAGTTCAGTCCCCAGCACCCATGAAAAAGCCAGGTACAATGACGCATGCTGGCAATCCCAGACCTGGGGAAGCAGAGGCAGGAGGAATCCTAGGATGCACTAGCCCGACAGTCTAGCCAAATCACTATCTCAGGGTTCAGTAAAGGACCCTGTCCGATGGAGAAGTGATTGAGGAAGACCCCAGACACAGACCTATCACCTCCACGCACACACACGTGTGGAGCTAGAATTCAAGCCCAGGGCAGCTACGGGCGTCTCATACAAAGCAGGTGTCCAAGAAATGTGTAAGTTCATTTTCCCCGGATTCTCTTAAGGGTGGTGGAGTGCTCAGCCTTGTCCCTGGGCCCATTCTCAGACAGGAGCAACTGAGGCCCAAAGTCAAGGTCACTGTCGCACAGCAAGGCAGGAAGGAGAGAGGCCTGAAAGTGTTACTCCACACCACCACCCCACGAGGTCACCACAGGCCATGTTGCTCAGGGAGGAAGTGATAAGTGAGTCCTTTTTCAAATGCACTGAATGTGAACCCTTAACTTTGAACTTCTCACACCTTCCAGAAGGTTCTAATAACTTGCCACCAGCCTTCCTGATGAGCTGATGGGGGGGTGGGGGGTGGGATGGGGGGGTGTTGGTGCCAGCCTGGCACCCAGCTATCCCTCTGATGACATCATGACCATTTCCAGAGAATCCCAGAACCTTGACCACTCATCCCCTCACTTACCCTGCATATAACATCTAGGGAAACTGAGGCCCAGACAAAAGAGGTTTGACATCGAGGGATGTGCTATTGGTGGAGCACTGGGCTCAAACTGTTTCTCTTCCTACGCGCCTGTCATGTACAACACAGTTGTTTCTTTCTGGTTCTTGGATTAATCTGATTGTCGCAAAACAGTATACCAGGTGAGGGCATCGGGGCTGTCTGATGGCAAGGTGAATGCTTTCTAGCAAATGACAGGCATCTACAAAAACTCCCTGCTCGGTGGGGATGTGCGATGTGCGATAAGCTCCCAGGAGCTGGCAATCAGTCATCTCAGTTTGTGTTTGCTTTTCTTTAAAGGAATGCATTTGTGTTCCTGAAGTACACCAACATACCGGTAGTGCCTGCCCCGCCATACCGAAGCCTCACCATGGTGTGGAGAGGTTGGCAGGGCACAGGCTCTTGGAGCTGGACTATGATGGGGAAAGTGAGGCCAGAAGAAATGACCCACTGAGTTCCCCATTCAGCAAGAGCAGAATCAGAACTGGGTGACGCATTGGAAGCCAAGATCAAAAGCTCTGGGCTGTTGTGTGACCCTGAGAAGATGGGTTGCCTGTCTCTGGGTGATCTTGGGAGATCCAGGTCCCTGACCCCTCTAGACTAGACCTAAGCCCCATGTAGAGTGGTGAGTGGCTCTCCCCATGCTGTCGCCCTGCCTTCTTGACACTGTGACTCTCTTCACAGCTAGTGGGGCAAATGGGTGACCTTGACCTACAAGTGGCAGATGGTCCTCTCCCAGGCATCTCAGCTAGGCTCTCCAAGTATACACACTGGTGTGTGGGGTCTCTAGGGCAGGACTGGCTGCTTGCACGCCCATCCAGCCTGCCTGCAGCTCGGACCCCAAGCTTCCCTAAGCAGAGAAGCAACCCCAGAATGTCGTTTCAATGCTAGGAACCAAGCAAAGCAACCATGCTCCGAGGCTCAGCACCCACTCCCTCTGCCCTTGTGGGGACCGATAGACACACGCCAAGCCTGAGGAACTAAATGACTCTAAACCAGAGTGCAACAGCATCCTTTATCCCCATCTCCGAGCCAAGTCTTCACCTGTGCCTCCTGAGGCTTGGACCACAAGCCATCCTCCCTCCCCACTCTCTCCCACCCAGAGCCGCTACCTGGAGGATGCACAGGTTCAAGTCCTCAGGCCCTCCAGCCTCCCTCTGCCCTCCCTTTCTTGGTCCTCTCCTCTCGCTCTTTTCTCTCCCTACTTGGTCTCTCTTTCTCCCCTTCTTCCATTCACCTATTTTCTGACCCCTTCTCTTCATCTATCTTCCTTCAGCCTTTTCTCCATCTCCTCGCCCCACCTTTCTTCCTTCTACACTCAGCCAGGATCCAGGTTGGAACTCTGGGCCTCTCTTTTACTATGTGCTGGGGATGGGGGGTGGGGGGAGTCTTGAGAGGGTAGCCTGGGATTGGCTACTCACAGAGGACTGGGGGGCACTCACAGCCTTGGATTCAAGTCACTAGGGGATTGGGATTTGCCTGCAGGTGGTAGAGTAAGGTGCAAGGCCAGAGGCTCTCTAGAAGACTGGAGTTTGTATTTTTCTGGACCCCTGGACATGCACTGGGGGAACCCAGGCACCCACCCACCCAGAGGAGAGCAGACAGCAACTATTTTCCTCACCCCATGGCACAAAATGTGCATGTGCTTTCTAGACCATGGTCACAGAATGTCCACTCTATCCCAGCATCCAAGGTCCAGAGCTACTGGTCCTTGGGTGAGTGACAGCAGCTGGTATCCCCCACACAATGCCCACATGTAGGCTCTTGTTGATGACCACACCATTGTCCCAAGAAGTTCTACACTTGTCTCCCCAGTAGATAATGGGGGCCACAATATCCCCCCCCATTTCACCCCTTCCCAAACCACTTTGGACAATGGCAGGAGAGAATGTCCCAAATGTGACAGGCCAGACTCTTAGAAATTGAAAGTCTCCACTACCTTCTCCAGCCCGTGCTGGCTGTGGCCCCACCCAGGAGTTCCCAGCACTTTCAGGGCTATCCCACCACTTCCGGGGCTAGTAACCTCATAGTACCAAGTGACTTCCCATCCTCCCAGGAACTGAGATGATGGCTGCGGGTCCGACAAGGTCCTACACCATGCCTTAGAAAGATGGCTCCCTCTGAGCATCCCGTTGCTGTTTCTGTCCCTGAGCCTGGACTCTTGAGACCTTAGTCCCTCCTCCAGTCCTTAGGCATCAGGAAGTGGGTTCAGAGAAGGCCCCCCAGCTCCCCCCAGCCTGGCTTTCCCTGCCACAGAGCAACCGCTTGCGAGCACACACACTTCTCATGCAGCTTGCAGCCTCTTTGGAAATAGACAGTCATCAAGCTCGTATGGATCCTTCCAGCCCCCTTCTGTCCCTAATAATCCCTCCTCTGGGGTGGTATCGATTCTCAGCTGCAGGTTGCCTCTTGGTATGCGGGAGCCTGGTTTGGGGTGGATAAATCGCTGCGCTGTCATCTTCACGCAGCAATTACCCGCTCTGATTCCTCTCCTCCAGCCACGCAGACACCCGCTTATCGACAACACACTCAAGCCCCAGCCAGCTGGGCAGGGAGCCCGCAGACCTGTAGGAGCAGACACATTGGCAAGGCAAGCTTAGACCCCTGGCTCTGAGCTGGACGGACGCAATGGGGAGGTGTGTCCACCAAGCTGAAGGCATTAGGAAGTCGAATATTCACTACAGATATTGAGGTACTCCCACAGGAGTGTAGGTGGGACGCCACATTTTTTTCCTGGGACTCTCTTGTATACACGTAAAAAGAGAACACCCAGAGACTGTTTCTTCGTCCGGTTCCCTGCTGGGGCTTGGAACCCGGGCCCAGCTTAGAGGTTAATGGACATGCCTATGAAGGACCACCTAATAAGTAGTTAGGATTCTCCTAGGGTCTCTATTGCAACCATGAAGCTTCCTGGCTACATGAAAGCAACTATAGACAGTATATGATACAGGTATGTCCAGCCTAGGACCCACACACTGAATGCAAACCCATGTGATCAAGGATAACAACAAACGTGGCCCAATGTGTGACTGTAAACTTACTAAAACATCGTGAGTTGTTTTTTTGTTTGTTTGTTTGTTTTTCTCTCTTTTTGGTAACCCAATTGTATGAGTCTTGTACATGAACTTTGGAGATGACATCATAGCTCAGCATCCCAGGATTGGACACACCTGAAAGATGCACAAGCCTGGCTGAGTTCCAGTGCTAGGTCACAGCTGCGAGCTTGAATCTAATGCAATCTCCATGCACCATGAAATACTCTTCCCGTTTTTCCTGCAACACACGAAAACATGTAGAAGCTGTTCGTAGTTAACAGCTTGCACAAACACAGGCTGTGTGGTCCAGCTTCAGCCTCAACCATAGTTTTCTCGCCCCTGATACTTTTATATTAGTGGTGGTAGGGGGAAATCAGAAAATAATTTCCAGGACTCTGTTCTCTCCTTCTACAACATAGGTTCTGGGCCTTGAACTCAGCCCATCAGGCTTGGGCAACAAGCACATTTACCTGCTGGGCCATCTCCCGGCACCTGATTTTAATCTGTAAAGGATTGTAAGTATGTTGTACACAGTATACTTTCCTGCTTCCCATTTTTCAGATATGAAAACTGAGGCCATGAGAGAGAAGCATTTTGCCTCCCTACAGCAGGGAGAGGTGTTGTAAGTCAGGGGTCTCTCAGCAGGTGAAGACCCTCTGGAGTGCCTATGTAGTCATGTAGAGATATATGGTCAATCTCTTCACTTTGTGGGGACATCCTGGGATCTTGGCTGTAGGGGCTGGGACTGGATCATCCAGTTCTGTCACATGTATCTCTGGGACGTTTGCTTCCTCCAGGGCATCTGCTTCCTCACTTGGGAAACAAAGAAAAGGAGGATTGAGGATAAAATCATTGCTAGGAATCTTCTACCCCTAAGAGTCACAACCCACTATGAGTGTGATTATCTACAGTGTCACAATGTGCATTGAGATTGTTAGTCCCAAGGCTACCACCTCCTACAGCAGGACACGGGCCCTGCATCCCACCTGCCTATAGATGCCAGCATGCTCCAGAGTTCCTGTGACTGCAAGTTTTGCCCTAGAGCAGCCTTGCTGCCGGCTTTACAGTGAAGCCGAGCTCAGCGGACACCCACCTGGGCAGGAGGCCAGGGAGATAAGCCCAGCCAAGGCCTGGCCACTGATACCTGGCGTGAAATTGAAAAGCACTCGACTTCTCCCTCCACAGCCCAGTGCCTCCAGTGAGAACGAGGCTGGGAATGGTGAATGAAATCGAGCAGCCGGGCCAGACTCCAGGCCGCCACACTTCAGTTCCCTTCGCCCCCTCGAAGGGGAGGCGAAGGCAGAGTTCGGTTTGCGGACTCAGCCTCTTTAGGGATGCCCATGGCTCTGGGCAGGGTGCGCTCGCCCAGGTGGCTTGGAGGGGTTCAGGGAGATGCACAGGAGTCTGCAGATGCTGCCACTCAGGGCCAAGGTTGCCATGCAGAGCTCCGGGCGTATTGCAGCACAAGGGTAGAGAGTGGAAAGCTGTGGCAGCCTGAGTCAGGAAAATCTCCTCCCGAGCCCTGTCCACAGAAGGGCGTTGAGGCCTGGGAGCTAAGCACCTGGTCCAGTGTGCAAGGAGTCGAGCAGCCCTTGGCCCCAATTCCTGGAACAAGGTTCCCACTTCTGGCCCAGCAGGAGTCGTCGCTTGGCCCCCTCTGGAATTCAATTTCCCAGAAAGCCTGTAAGGAATATGTTGTTACAGACTTCAGAGTCCAGCTCCCCTGGTCTGGGTGGCAAGGGCCCTGGCCAGCTGCCCGATTGCTAGGTCCACATATGACCAGTGTTCTCTCCTCTCGGTGGTGGCTGAACAAATTTGAGATTCACTCTCCTGTGACGGGGGTGGGGGGGTGAGGCAGGTGTGGGGGCTGCAGCTTCCCATAAGTGACTTGGTTTCCACATCCGAGCGAACAGCTTGCCTTTCATCAGAAGCCTGCTTTGGACCGCCAGTCCTTAACTCTCCAGGCCACAACTGGAAAGGAGAAAGGTTCTTCTCCTATTTGACAGATGCGACAATAGAAGCTGGCCTGAGTTCTTACGTCACCTTCACCCGCAAGGTGCAGTTTAGGGCCCCAGGTACAGCTGGTCATCAGCACCCCATTGATGACTATACCCCCCACATGAGGGGTGGGGCTCGTGGATGCTAAGAGCTACTTCTTCCTGGTCATGTGATCCCTGCAAAGTAGCTGGGCACTGAAGGGAGAGTGAATGCCAGATGGATCTTTAGGCATGTTGGCAGAGGGGTCCTGACTGGGAAAAAGGACTGAGGAGAAAGTAAACCGGAAGAGGATTAACCACTCACTCCCCATCCCTCAAGCAGCTCCTGCCTTAAAGGGCCAGGCGTGCCTTTTCAGGCTGAGGTAGGAAAAAGGGAGGAGAAGTCATCTTTTAATCAAAGCTACATTCGACAAAGCTTTTATTAGTCATCTGGCCTTATTATAGTTATTTTTACTCTGAGGTTTTTGAAGTGAATTTTCCTAGTTTTTTTTTTTTTTTTCCTAAACTCTGGGGCTGTGTGACTCACTGGAGACATGAACAACGTGGCCAGAAGTAGAGGGAAAGAGGAAAGTGGGGGAGAAATCAAATCGAATAAGCTCACCTCATCCAGTGGACCAGGAGAGTGGACGGCAAACAGCCTTAATAACTGAGGAGGCTTCCAGACAGAGGTGGGAACGGCCGGGTGAAATGAGTCCTAATCAGCTGGAGCAGGAGGGGTCCCAATCACGCCTAGCCTGGCAGGGGCAGCGCAGAGTGGAGGAGGCTGGGAGATGAGAGCAAGCTGGGGCTGGGCAGGCAGCAATCAGGGCCTGGACAGAGCCTGCCCACACCCACTTTCCTTCCTTCTAGCTGAGGGAATGAGGACGCTATGGGGGAGGTTAACCCATTAGAGGCGAGGATGGAGAAGAGGCGTGGGAAGACCCACCCTGGCCCAGGGGTGTGGATGCACCATCACGGGGTGCTCTGCATCCCCAGCCCTCCTTCCCACAATCAGGTGTGAAGCAGGAGCCACGGTACTAACGAACATTGGCTGCAGGTGCCTGGGGTGAAGACACAGGCCTGTCTCATGCCCTCTCTACCTTCAAAGGAGCCAAAAACCCTTTTGCTTGCTTTCACAGCCAGATAGGACCCCCATCAAGTGGCTATTCCAATTTCTTCACAGTTCAATGGTCACTTTATGGATAGATTTAGACCTAGCGGTGGCCCAGGGCTTGGATCTCTGGGGCCAGAGCCAGGGGTAGCATCAAGGCTGTCCCTCTAGCTATGACAGCGCAAAAGGAAAGCCACCAGCACCCTACAGGCTGCTGGAGGAGAGATTTGAACGGATAGCACAGCCAGGGGCCCTGAGCAGCCACCAGCAAGGTGGACACGCAGGCTTCCCTGAGCACACTATCACGGAGTGGCAGCTCTCCAGGCATGGGCCCGTTATGACAAAGTTCACCTTGACTCCGTGCAGTTACAGGCAACATCAGAAGGACATCCAGGTGGGTGTGGACCCAAGAGAACTACCAGGGCTGACCTAGTTTGCCTTGATAGCTGTGTGGTAAACACCTGTGATAAACTGTATGGAAATGTGATCAACACCATGACCAAAAGCAGCTTGGGAGGGAGGGGCTTATTTTATCCCGCAGCTTACATCCATCACTGAGGGAAGCCAGCAGGGCAGGACATGGAGGCAGGAATTGAAGCAGAGACCCCAGAGGGCTGTTGCTTACTGGCTTGCTCTCTGTGTCCTGCTCAGCCTTGCTTTTTAAACTTCTCAAGACCTCACCCACAGTAGTCTAGGCCCTCTCAAGAATGCTCCCCCAGACTTCTATAGGCCAATCTTATGAAGGTGATTCCCCAACCAAAGTTCTCTTTCCAAATGACTCTAACCATCACAAGGGCCAAACCTGGGTAAGGCCAGTGTGTCTCTGTCCTCAAACACCTCTTGACACAACTTTTTTTGAGTGCATGTTGTGTGTGTGTGTTGTATTGTGTAATTTATGTATATTTAATATGCATATACATGTGTGTAGGTATGTGCATGTGTATACAGTTTCCCACAGAGGCAAGAATCTGTTAGTAGCAGTAAATGCTCTTAACCACTGAGCCATTTCTCCAACCCCTGCCAATATGGTTTTATTTGACACATAGCAATTGCTCACATTTCTGGGTTACATACAATACAGCATTTCAGCACACAAACACCATATGCAATGCTCAGACTGAGGTAATAGCATGCCTATCACATGCTCAAGGCCATCTGGTCCTGTGATCCAATGGCCATAGTGTCCTCACACTCAGGGCAAGTAGATCTCATCTCCCATGCTGTTCTTCTCCAAGTCTGATTCCAAAGACCCTCCCTTCTGAGGCTTTCAGACAGAGTCACCTTCTCTCTGTTCATGTCAGCCACTGGCCACTTTGTCTCAGCGCTCTCTCTCTCTCTCTCTCTCTCTCTCTCTCTCTCCCTCCCTCCACCTGTGCAGACACACTGGAAATGAGAGAGTCACTGCCTCATGCCAAGAGTGTATTTGGGCTGTGGTGGTCCCAGGTGCTGTGGGGAGCGAGGCAGCGGCGAAATGTTCGCGTGCCTTGCTCAGCCTTGATTCTTAAACAAAGCAGACTGGGACATGCCAGGTGGCAACCGTGCAGGGTAGGGGTGCTCAGGCCCATGGAAAGAGCAAGCCCAGCCAGGGTCAGGGAATCAAGGCCTTCCAGCTCTCTGGAAATGGCCACCAGTGGAATGTGAAAGGTGACGGGCATTTTCCTTGTGTCGCCGCCTTTGAACATCAGTTGACGCATATGAGGTGTTCGGTGAGTGCATGTTGAATGACTGAATAAACACACAGGAAGAATACTCCAGGCAGAGCCTAAGCAAAGATCAGCAGGTGTCAGACCCCAGCGGTGGAGAAACCAGGAGCTACCTTTCAGGTCCAGCTTCTTGCAGGCCAGACCTTGTGATGGGGAGGGACTGATGCCTGCAGACTTGCTGCTTGGCCTGCCCCATGAGAATAGGTCCTATGGGTGTCCAGTCAATATTTATGGGATTAACAGAAGGAAGAAACTTTCAAGAAGAGAGTCAAAGGCAGGTGTCGGGGTTGCCTGCCATTCAGAAAAGATGTTTATTCAGGAGATGAGGAGATGGCTCAGGGGGCGAAATGCTTAGTGCACAGTGTGGAGAACTGAGTTTGATCCCCAGCACTCAGTAAAAAGTGGTGCATGGTGGTGCAGCCAAGTGATGAGGGGGAAATGACAGAGAAAGGCAGATGCCAGACTGGCCAAAACGTTCAGTGAGCAGCGAGAGACTGTGCCTCAAAAAACAAGATGGAGAGCAATTGAGCAAGGCAGCTAACAAGGACCCATTGACTTCTGGCCATCATATCCACAAACATGCATATACCACACACGAGAGTGAGGGTTCAATAGCACCTTCTCATCCTGGGCCCTGGGGACACACAGTGGGTAGAACCCACCATGGCCCAACTTGAGGGGCTCAGAGTCCGGGGTAAGCAGGTGGTTATTGAGCTATAAAATTCCAAGTTGAGATTGGAACCCCAAGGAAAAGCCCATGTTCTCTGGTAAGACCAGCAGGAACCTGACCCAGACTAGGGCTGGACCAGGTTTTGAAGGAGTGAGACTGGATTGAGATGTGACAGTCAAGTGAGTGTCAGTGCAGGTGAGGAGGAGAGAAATTTTTGGTTGGGCTGCAGGGCAGTGGCCCGGGGTGGGGGGTGAGGGCAGTAGGGTCCCTGGTGCATGTGACAAAGAGAAACGTATAAGCAGGTCTGGAGCAAGGGAGGTAGAGAAGCTGGTAGGCCATGCCACGTGGAACATTGGAGGGTGTTGTGACATTGACCCTGGAGCCAGAGAAAGCCGTGGGAGAACTGTTGGAAAGCATGGGCAGGATTGTGGCATTTATGCCAGTTATGGGGGGTGTCCATGTGGCAGAGGACTGTAGGATGTGCACATGGTCTGAAACTGCACGCCCCCCCCCCCAGGAAGTCTGTTGTCCTGGAAGCTTGGGCTCCAATGTGGCAGTGTTGAAGGGTGGAACCTTCTAGAAAGAGGAGTATGGTGGTGGAAGGCTATGTGCCCTGGGTTCCACCCCAGCAAGTGGTGAATTCTGGTTCGCATGCTATGAGATCTTACTGAAGCTGGCTATCAGAAAGGTTATTTCCCATGCGTTGGACCTTTCTACACCCAGTGGCTTTTGTCTACTCTTAATCTACCGCGTTGTGATATGGCCAAGGAATCCTCACCAGAGGCTGCACAGATGGACTACCCATCTTGGAATTTTAACCTCTGAACTGTGAGCTAGATGAACTTCTTTTTCTTTGTAAAGTATACAGACACGGGTATTTTGTTGTAGCATCAGAAACCAGATTTAAAAACTGGAGAAGGGGTGTGCTAGTAAGGAAGTCACGTGTCATGGCCTAGAGAAGAGTGGAGGGTTAGGAGAGGTAGGAGAAGAGCAGAGAACCAGGAAACCGGCTCTGGTTTCCGGCCTTACAGCTGTACACAGTACAATTGTCTCGACACTCACAGAACCAAGGATGCAATTTCCAGGGCAGACTTGGAGCTGCTTCTTAGGTATGTAGAGTCTAAAGTGTCCTTGAGACACCCATGTTCAGGTATCAAGGTTTCTTTGGGACCCAGGGGCCTCCATGGAGGTACAGTTCCCTTGGCTGCTGTGGTTAGGGCTAAGGAGCTCTTCAGCCTGCCTCCTACCCACAGGAGGAGAGGGGCGGGGGTCCAGGGAAGGCTCTGCAGCCCCTCCAGCCTACCTGGAGCCTGTCAACTGCACGGTGATAGAGTGCATTTCTCTGCACGGCAGTAGATTCGAGCCCAGCAGTTGGCTCTAAGTGCTTTCAGCCCTGATGTTTGGCAGTGTGCACCAGGGGCAGTGGGAGGTCTGGGATGGGGGAGGGAGCCCAGGGAACAGGGAGCCACAGCCCTCAGGAGCCTGCTATGTGCCTGAATGAGTGCGACAGCCCCACGCCTCACATCGCGCGCTGTCACCCGGCAGTGTGCAGAGACAGAATATCCTTGAATATTCAGTGGAGACAGCCTGTGGGTCAGCGCCCAGGCTGGTGGCATTAGAGAGCAGAAACCTGGTCCGTCCCTTCCCTGCGGCATGACTTCATTGTCTGCTTCATGCAGTAGCAGTCCTGTCTGGCCAGACACACTGTCTTCTGGTCAACAAGTTCTGGGGAACAGAATCTCAGATCTGTATTATAGCAGGCTGGATAGAAGCCAGACCCCCCCCCATACACATTGGGGATCCCCACATTGGGGAGCCTGGGAAAATCCAATGTCTACCATGTACAGATAGCCTTCCCATAGATCTTTGGGATGTGATACTGAACCAGACCAGAGAAGGCACTGTACACATCCACAGAGACACCGGATTGAGTAGGAACTCTCCAGAGTGGTACCTGGGCTTCATCTTCTAGGGGGAAGCACCGTGGTATAATAGACTTCACTCAGGAGTAGCACACTCACCCGACTTTAAATTGCCATGCCAGTCTCCTTGAAAAAGCCACCTGCTGGCTGTACCCTGAGTCCAGGCAAAGCCCTCCAGGAGTTCTTGAGAAGCCAGCTCCGAGGTTAGAGGGGCCACCACTGTCATGTCTGAGAGTGACAGAATGCCTGCAATCACCATGATTGATAGCTCAGGAGGCAGAGACAGTAAATAATTGTTCCACAAGTTTCTAGAATGAGCGTAATTAGTACAGTTAACAATGTCAGGTGATTAATTGGTCCATTTGGTGCCAGTGTGAATGAAGGAGACCATGCATGGAAGAGAGAGCTGGAACACCCCCCCACCCCCTCCAATCCCCAACCTTGGGCTGTAGCCACTGAAGATGAGCCAGGATCGTGTCTGAGAGCAGTAGTATCCTAGGATGAAGGCCGAGGGTAGGTCATCAGGCAGGGCACATAGATAGAGTGTATCAGCAGAGGCTCAAGGGTGGGCACACTGGATTTGGTCTCCATGTTGTTTTGACCGTTAGTCAAAGGTCAATATTGGTGGCATTAGAGACCAGGTTTCTGCTCTGTAATGCCACCAATAGCAGATTCTCACAGGAGAGGAGCAATTCAGTTATGTCAGAGAATTCCAGACTCTGGGTCTGCTGGCCCCTGAGGGAGGTCATTTAGTGACAGTCCTTTGGCCACTGAACTGAAGGGCTCTCTGGTGTCCCTGTTAGAGGAGACTGGATCTCATTTCAAAGGCCTCCATTGGAGGGACCTTCTGAAAACGGGTACCAAGCAACTTTGAAATCACTTGGCTACTCTAACCCCTTGACAGCAACAGCTTGGTGTGCCTGGATGGGAGTTCTGAAGCCTGCTACTAGGCCTTGCTGGTAACAGTCTTCCCTTGAGTACAAAATGGAAGAGAGGCAACCTGTGGGCCAGCCATTCAGAATGCCAACTCAGTCTCAGTCACTCAGGCCAGTCAGCCCTGTGCCTTCTTCCAAGCTGGTCTCTTAGGATCTTGCTTCTTGTGGTTTCTTGGGACTTTGCTTGTTAACCCCCAGAGAAATAAAAAAAGCTTTTGACTGTGACTTCAGGGCAATCTGAGGGTGTGAGAGGCAACTGGGGAGAAGTCAGTAGTCACAGCTTCTGGGGTCCCTAATGGAGCAACAAGCAAGGGAATGGAGAGGTAGATGGAACCGCCATGTGTACCCAGCTATCCCCTGCTGTCCCCAGGGCGCTAATCCTTCCTGGGCCGCAAGGAGCTTCTCTTGCGATGACTTGGAGCCTTGGAAGCTGTATACTAAGTCAGCGCTGCATCCCAAGCTTGGCTTCAACTCTGCAGGGCTGGGCATAAGCCCCTCGACCTCTCTGCATGGTTCTCTTTTCCAATGGGTACAGAGAAATACGCTGAGGACCAGAGAGAGTTTATACGTCAACACCATGCTACTTACTAGCCCCAGAATTCTCCTCCTCAAGGTGCCTGAAGTTTGGGAGTGCAACATGAAGACCAGCCTCACTGTGGGAAACCCTACAGCCCAGGTGCACCCGAGAGCGCTCATTGCTGTTACTCCTTCCCCGCTCTCCCAACCACAGGGCAATGTATACACTGGGCAAAGCTGAGTTTTGCAGGGCCAACCTCAATTTCATTCCTGACATGGGAGGGGCTCCATATCTGGGGGTAAGCTCTTTGGAAAAAAGAAAGACCCTGTAGGTTGGGGGAGGGATGAAAGTCAAGAGCCAACCCTTCAGCACCCTCCTACAAGCCCCCAACACGAAAGTGTAGAACATACACACACACACATTTGAAAACCAGTCCCAAGGAACAGAGCGGAGCACAGACCTAATGATTCGTGATTATTATTTGAAGGGTCCCACTGTTACAGATTTATTTGTCATTTCTTGTAATAACACCGATGGTAATGAATTCATTTGTATTAATGTGAGTGTCACGCGGACTTCCGCGCAGATTCTGCATTAATTAATGTACCATTAAAACAAAGTGTCGCCCAATTAATATCAAATGGAGGTGAGGCTGCCAGGGTCCTCTTCATCTGGGTTTCATTTGAAATTCATGGTGTTAGCACTCCATTTAATGAAAGGCAGCAATTTCTATCCCAAGCTCTCTCACTTCCCGTGGGACTGGACAGAGGACCAGCCTGGGGGCTGCTGAGAGCTGGCGGTGGTGACAGAAAGGAGGAAGGATGGGAGGACATTCTCGTAGAGATGTCTCTGTATCCTTAACTGTAGGTGGGGTCGGAGAGGCCTTGGAACTTTCTTCTCAGGTTGCTGCTCAATTCGACCCACTGAAGGGGTACCTTCCCTACTCTGTTCATGAGGCTGTGCATGTCCAAGGACTACTCTTGAGTGAGATTTCTGGGCCTCCATCTTTTCTGGGGGTCTGTCTGAAGGCCATCTTGTAAGTCTACATGTGATAGGGTGTGCCTGAAGCCAGTGGAAGAGTCCAGCAGACCAGGGTTAACAAGGAGCTAGCCCCTGCCCCATGCCTTTCACAGGCCCGGACTTGCCCAGAACATCAGGGACAAAGGCTCTATTATCTCAGTCTTTAGAATGCACAACCCCAATCTTGGGACAGCCCCCAAGGATAGCCATGTTGGATGTTCTCTTCCTCCAAAGTAAGTTCTTTAGGTGAGTGGGTCTCCTGGCCACCTCAAGGCAAGCCATAGAGCCCAAGGCTGCCAATCCTTGGCAATGATGAAGCTGGTCACTAGACATCAGGCAGGCTAAACTAGATGATGCAGAATTCTTTTGTCTGCAGGACCCATCCCTAGGGGTAGGGGCAGTCATCAGAGAGTTAAGGAAGCTGAGTCACAGGGCATCAGGCTTCTTTGTGTCTTGGCCTGTGGTACCCTTTGCGTCTGAGTTCTTCCTTTGTGGATGGCCCCTTTGTAGGATGGTGCCCTATAGGCCTGGTGCAGGGTGAGCCCCCCGGCAGGGTGGAGCATCAGAATCTGTTTTATCCCATCCCTGAGAGTGCCACATATGCCTGTAGAAAGTGAGGCTCTTTAAAAAGGAAAGATAAGGAGATGACTTTATTTCCTCCTTCAAAACCCAGGGCCTTTATGTATCTGAGGATGGAGCTAGCTTTTCAGCAAGGGTACCTCCAACCAGGCATCTGGAAAAACTTAAGTCACCACCTTTTACAGTAGAAAGGGTGTGGCTGTACCTTGTCCAGGACTACACTTGGGGCCACACAGCTCCAGATCCTCGGGGCTCTGGGTCATGGTCTACACATGGTCTACCACATGGTCTACATGGTCTACATGATCTACATGATGACTGATTGGGCAATCACCTTCCATCCTTGCTAGGTCAGGGTAGGAGAAGGTCAGGAATGAGCTCTCCAGTGACCATCTGAGTGACAACAACCAGGGCCCCTTCCTTCCCTGGGCCTTGGCTTTCCAACCTGTAGCCTGGGCTGCTAAGCCAGGGTCTGCTTCTCTACCCTGGCGCCATACAAGATTTTCTAAGAATGTACAGGACTGAGGCTGGTGGTGGTTCAGCACTGGTACCTACTCAGAGATTTCCAGCTAGTGCCAACCAGTACTGGGTATAGGCATCTCATCTCAAGACAGGGTCTCATGTAGTCCAGGGTGGCCTTGAACTTACAATGTAGCTAAAGGTGTTCTTGAACTCCTGATCCTCCTGCCTACACTTCCTGAGTGCTGGGATTACAGGTGTGTGCCACCATGTTGGGTTTCCAATTCCTCTTCACCTACTAAGACTTAAACCACTTTCCCATAGTCCCCAGGACCTAGTGAATTTCTTGGTCACCCTATTCTGTCCGGCTCAAGGCTAGTGCCAGCCAGTCCTCAGCAAACCTGCAGCCAGTGTGAAGCCTTCTCCTGCTGTCCCTATGCCCTTCCTGCCTCTGGCTCTGTCCATCCAGATGCTCCCCAGGTGCTAAGTGACAGGTCCACACCGCCTGAAGGGCTGGTAGCTGTAGCCACAGGAGCGAGAGAGGAACAAGCTTCAGCAGCCGATGCCACCATACCCCTACCCAGCCTCTGCTGCCTCTGCACCCACCTCTCCCTCTGTGGACTCTGCTGGGTAAAGATGTGGAGCACCTGAGAGGGAGGAGCCGGAGGGGAGAGGGAGGAGGGAGACTGAGAGCCATTGCATCTGTTGTCTCCTTATTCCAATTCATTCATTAGCAATAGCTTCCTGAGCTGTAAGGCCAGCCCTAAGGAAATTTACATATTAATTTGTTTAGCACAACCCATCATTAAGGGAAGAAATGAGCCTTAGGGCTGGGAGATAGAGCCCCTTTGGGTTGGAGATAGAGTGGGATGTGCATATCTCTGCTTAGAACAGGGCAGGGGCCTCAGGCTTTGATGTCATCCCCTCTGATTCCAACCCTCCCAACTAGAAGTAACGTTTGCAAAGCACATTATAGTTCATAGACCCTTGTCTGCAAGATGGCCACGCTTCACCCCTATGTCTGCCCCAGGAGGCTAGAGCCTAATCTTTCTTAAACACCTTCTGCACACTGAACACTTTCCATGGTGGTTCCCATAAGGACAGATCTTATTGTGTGCATCTCACTGTTAGGAAACTGAGGATCAGAGAGCCTATTCAGCTTCCCTAGAGCGCACAAAGTGTGCAGCTGGGGCTTCTACCACAAACTCCCTCAGAACCCCACTCTCTGTATTTTCTTCCACAAGGAAATTTTTAATGACCTCACCATTTTTTAGTTGGAGAGATAGGGAATGTGTGCATGGTCAAGGCAGTCTTGTCCCATGTTTTCTAAACATGTCCAGGACAGATGGGTCCTAGTAACTTACTCATCCAGTCCTGATACTTCCCCCTAAGAACACTGACACCTGTGTCACTTATGAATCTGGGGCTTTAAAACGGCCCAAGTCATTTCCAAAGCACTATTGGCCATCACTGGCAGACCCTAGTACTGAACTAAAATGGCAGCATGGGTCCTAGTTTCCCAAGGTCCCTTTGTCCATCACACCCTGCTCCTGAGCATTAGGGACGGTGCCACGTGATGATTAAAAGCTTAGGCTATGGAGCAGCCTGATGGGGTGTGAGCATTGTCACATGGTTCTGGGATCCAAAGGATGGAGGGGTGACACTGTCTGCTGTCCAGCTGCTGTGTAGACTGTCTGGGACGACACATATAGAGCCCCATATAGGAAACCCTCAACAGATGGAAGCTGCTACTACCCCAGTTACATGAAAGTCTATGAAAAAAAAAAGAAAAAAAAAAAACTTCTAGGAGATTCCATGCATCCAAAATCTGCTGGGTCTCAGGACCACCTGCAGCTCCAGCCTCTGGTCCCGTCCCTGGACTCAAGGTCAGTTTATTAGCAAGACTCCCATTGCCTACCACATGCCCTGGATTCTGTTCTTGGAATTTTCTGACTCTGTAGGAGGGTGTGAAGATTTTGTTAGGGGCTTTGATTGAGTTGGTGTGTTTGTTCACGGCACTGGGCATAAAGAACCTGAGGCCTCACCCATGATGTGAGGCCTGTATACATTGGCCCCAGCACCAACCCAAACCCCCACAAAACCTTGATTCTTGAACATATCACAATGAGTATCCCTCATCCAAACTCCTCAGAACCAGGAGTGTTTCTAATGATTTCCAGGTTTGAGTGTGTTTACATAGACTTAACCAGTTCAACACTCCTAACCTGGAAATCTGAAATCCAGGAATATTTTGAGCAGTATGTTGATACCCAGAAAGCATGGACTCTGAGGCCATTGCAACTTTTTCCATGTCGATTCCAGCTATGCTGAAGGCAGCACAGAGTTTATTATACCCATTTTCTGGTTGGGAAAACCAAGGCTTCATATTCGCTCACTGATATCCTATAACCACCAAGAAGGAAGTCTTACAGAGGGCCATAGAACAGCAAGAGCCTAACCCAGAGGTGCAGACAGTTGTCTCTAGGTCTTTCCATTCAAGCCAATTGTCTTGAAGGTAATGGTCCACACATGGATCCCTCCATTTCCTTGGAAACCAGAAGCTGGGCTGAGACAGGATGAAGCCTCCAGCATCCAATCACACTAACAGCTCAGGCTAGGACGACAAGTGAGAATAGTAGAGCCAGATCCCAAGGGTCCTGCTCCAGTCCAGTCCAGTCCAGTCCAGTCCAGTCCTTAGGTAGGCAGCCATATTGACCGGTGTTGGAATAGTATGTAGTGAGGCTAAGACTCCTGTGGACACAGGGCTACATGACTATCCAGGCCCTTTCTTTCTGTACACATGGGCTCCAGGCAGCTGCCAGGCAGATCTACCAGCTGCATACTCCCTGGTGCATAGGGCTCTATACTGCCACATGCCTCCCTGTGCACCTGCTGGTCAGACAGCCCTGGAATATGGGCACTTATGGGATGGGCTCTGTCCTTCATCCTCTAGGAAGGTCACTGGTTGGCATGGAGTGAGGAAACTGCCTCAGATTGCCTTTATGGGAAAAGGGAGGAGCTGGGTCCATTTTGCACACTGAGTATCACACCTGGCTTTGAAGAGCAAGCTCTGAGATGGGAGTGAGACGGCAATACCATTGTGGAGGTTCCATCAGCCATAATGTCTAGCATCTGTGGGGTAGTCAGGGTCGTATGTACGTGGGACAGAGGAAGAGGTCTGCAGCCAAACCTGAATGTGAGAGCTGGAACCTGGTAGAACTAAGAGCTGGAATCATCAAGCAAAGTAGGAGTCTCATGGGACAGCAGAGAATAAAGTAGAAGTCTCATGGGACAGCAGTGAAAGGTAAGTTTGGAGATAGAACGCTTGGTCATGCTAGGGTGACATTCAGGGTCTAGAGCGTTGGCCTTGGAGGTCACGGAAGAGCCAGGGATGGTGTATGAGGAGGAAGTGAGAAGATAGAAGTGTACTTTGGGACAGCAAGTTTGCCAGGATTTCCCACAAGGGACAGAACTGGAAGGGAGAGGGACCCTCGGGGGTCTAGCTGTGGTGAGGTTGTCATTTTTTTTCATATTAATTTTAATCAAAATTACATGTGGGTGAGCTTAAATGTCTTCTAGTATGGTGTGGCTTCTAATAAAAACAGCAGGGTTCTGCTCCATTTTTCCCTACTTCGAGACACCCTCCTCTGATTTATGGAATTTACCTTCTCATTTTTTTGTTCACTTAAACTGTTCACTTTTAGATATTAGCTAGTGACTGTGGAAGAGAGAATTTGACATTTACCCATTCCTACCTATCTTTGTTACACACAGACAAATTCCATAACACATATACAACTACACATGTACATACAAACACCAACACACACCACTAACATTCCCCACCATTCCTTAAAACATAATTATTGCCACCCTGTTAGCTAAAATCACATTTAGTATGTCTGGTGTAATGATTATGTAAGTGTTATTCTTAGATGAGCCACATAATATGCTGTACTTACTTATATAATTCCTCTTTTGTTTGTCCTAGAATTTATTCACTTCTCTTAGTTGCTTATTTTGTGTTCCAAAAGCCTATCACTTAAGTGCCCCCTAAATATTCTAGCATAATTGATTATCTCTTAGTGTATTAAAAGGAATTCCTTCCTTTTCTCCTATATTGGATCTGTTTTTTTTTGATAGGTATCATTTTTTTTCTTTCTTGGTCTCTATCATCCTTTTGATAGAATACACCAGGAAAAGGGATTTATGGGAATTAAAAAAATTATCTGAAAAATGTGTTTACATTTTTACTCATGGATAGTTTGGCTGGATATAGAACTAGTTTTCCTCATTCTATGAGCTCATTTCCTCCTCCGTACGCCAGCCTATGTTTTACTGTTAAGAATCTGGATGGTGGCTTGACTCTTGATCTTCTTGTGGGCATTTGTTTTCTCTCTACAATCTCTGGGGTCCCCCCCAACACATATTCATATTTGGAAAGGTCTAAGTTTATGGTTTTGTGTGGGTCTATCTCTGAAACTATCTGGGTTCACGTCTCACTTAAGTCTGGGCGCTTTTCCTGTTACCCCTGTATGACAAGCTTCCTGCTGCTACCTCTCTGTGAACTCCTGTTGGTTGGGCTTTGGGTTGGTTGGGTCTAAGCTGTTCCTCTAATGTTCTTCTCTCACCCATGTTCATCTTTGAGTTACTTTGCTTGGGAAAACTTTCTTCATTTCCAACTCTTCTGTTGAATTTCCTTTTTGTTTGTTTGTTTGTTTGTTCGTTGTTGTCTGCAGTACTGGGAATCGAACCCAAGGCCCCACACATGCTAAGCAAGTTCTTTATGACTTAGTTACAAACCCCCCAGCCTCTCTTTGTCTCTTTTCATTTTGAGGCAGGACCTCATTAAGATGTCCAGGGTGGCCTTGAACTTTTGACTTTCCTGCCTCAGCCCCCTGAGCTGACTTTTATTCTCTACTGGGCTCTTTTTCCTCCTGGAATGTTCCTACTTCAAAGAGGTTCTGTCCTGACTGGATTTTGAAGACACAGGTTGCTTTTTGCCTTGCCTCCCTCCCTCCCTCCCTCCCTCCCTCCCTCCCTCCCTCCCTTGTTCCCTGTCTTTTGAAACGGGCTCCTGCTCTGTAGCCCAGGCTGGTCTCAGACTGGCAGCAAGTCCTCCTACCTTGGCCTCCTGAGTGCTGAAATCCCAGGTATGCACTGCCTACCCAGGTTTCCACTTTCTCTCCGTGTATAAGAGTGACTATGTATTTCACTTTCTGCCCACTCATCATGGGTGCTTGGGGTATGTGGGGTGGGGGCTGGGCAAGACTTTCCCTGTTGCTATCAGAGCCCCCTGGCATGTTGCTCCTTGAGTTTTCTCTTGGGCTGGTTTTCTGTGTTCTGCCTGGCTGCCCAGCTTCTGAAGGCTGACTAGCAGGATTGAAGTGAGAGAAGCAGGAAGATGAGAATCCACTCAAGCCCTTGCCTCAGCTCCCAGCCTGGAGTCCAGAGCCCCCTAACAAAGCCATCCAGAAAGGAACCTGCGGTCTGCGGCAAGAACCGGAGACCCAACCTCACTTGGGTCCATAAGACCTTCCACCTCTCTTCCCGTCCTCAGCCCGACACACCCCCTCCCATGCAGGGTGATGTGGCGTCCACCGATCCTGGGCTTTTCCAGGCACAGCCTCCTTGCCTCCTAAGACACCATCTATTTCCAGTTTCCAGAGCTGCACTGGCATCTCTCGTGTGCTGTGGTCTCCTCTCCTGTTGTTTGCCCTTGTGGATTTATGCATTTTTAATTTGCTTATTGTCATCTTGGTGAGGGGGCCGAGACCACAACAGAAATGAATGTGTCCTGTCTGCATATTTGCTGCGAAGGCCTTGAGCCTTTGACAATATTTGTCCCGTGCCTTCTACAGACAAGAGACGGTCTAAGGACTCAAAAGGGGCCAAGGCAAATGGCAGAAAGACAAGTCTGGGGAGTGGAAGTCCAGAGGCACTCCTGCAGGTCACAGTCAGGAGCCAGCGACCGTTCAGTAAGCATGTGGTCAATGTCTTCACAGCTTCCTGCAAAGGCAATACGTGCTGCAAAACAGAGCTCAGAGTTACCTAAATCTTTTCATTTTATTAACATTATTTTCATTTGTTTTACCTACTGACCACAGTTTCCCCTCCCTCCTCTCCTCCCGTTCCCTCCCCACCCCCATCCACTCCTCCCTCTCCATTCAGAAAGGGGCAGGCCTCCCATGGGCTTGAACAAAGCATGGCACATCAAGTGAGGAGGACCCAGCTCCTCCCCCTGTATCAAGGTAATCCAGCATGAGGAACAGGTTCCCAAAAGCCAGCTAAGGGCTAGGCACAGGTCCTGATCTCATCGCTAGGAACCTTACAAATAGACCAAGCTACACAACTGTTGCACACATGCAGAGGGCCTAGGCTGGTCCCATGCAGGCTACCTAACTATTGGTCCAGAGTCCATGTGCTCCCACAAGCTCAGGTCAGCTGACTATGGGCTCCTCCGTCATAACCTTGACCCCCCTGGCTCATACAATTTCTCCTCCCTTTCTTCAAGAGGACTCCCAGAGCCCAGCCCAGTGCTTGGGTGAGGATCTCTGCATCTGCTTCCATCAGTTAGTTACTGGGTAAAGGGGTCAATTCTGGGTTAGGGAAAAACCTGGTGCCAGGGAAATTCCCAGGAATCCACAAGGATGACCCCAGCTAAGACTCCTAGCAATAGTGGAGAGGGTGCCATCTACTGTAATCAGATTGGTGACTACCCTAATTGTCATCAGAGAGTTGTATACATTTTCTGGGAAGATCTGACTACTCAGGATGCAATCCCAGGGAAATATAGTCTTCTGGCAGCCTTAGGTTGTGCACATACTACCCCTCTGAGAAGAGAGAGCAGACAGTGGTTAAGAGAAGAGATTCCATGAAATGAGTTCTCCTAGGTTCCCTCATAGGGATGGACCACAGATCTACACATGTAGGTTTGTGCCTGCATAAGAGTGCCCTGTCTTGACCGTAATGGGACCACAGAGAGCTCCAGAGAGACCAGGTACATGCCTGTCCCTACTCCTTCATGATCCTCCGATCGGCCATTTCCACCTGCCCTTCCTGATGTCCACACTTCTGATCTATGTGAGCCAGGACCTCAGTGCGTGTCCTATAGACCCTATTGTCCTATATGTCCTATAGACCCTATTCTTCCTCCTCCATGGTCCCAATAGGTGACAACAGGAATGTCACATAGACCTCTGAAAGTAACACCCTGCCAAGGAATCCATGGGACCCCAAAACACAGATGCTTCCCTGGCCCTGAGACCCCGACAATCATCCTCCCTGTTGTACTAGGGCTGAGCCTCCTCATTGTCTGAGAAAGTGCTGGGAATTCGAGGCACCCTGTTGCTTCTGAAATTCCTTCATCAGTCCTGTCTCCTCTAACCTAGACCAGCCTTCACCCAGGCTGCATCCCCAGCTAACCTCTCTCCCCTCCTCCGCCTTACCCTGGGATGGCCCCCAAGCCTCTAAGTAGCTCACACATGCTCCAGAAGGGTCTTTTCCCGACTCAGATCCACCAAGCCACCTGCACCTTGTCAGAACTCCATCTGTCAGGAATTTATTACTAATGCATTTTCTAA
Organism: Peromyscus eremicus; assembly: GCF_949786415.1. Classification (NCBI taxonomy): domain Eukaryota; kingdom Metazoa; phylum Chordata; class Mammalia; order Rodentia; family Cricetidae; genus Peromyscus; species Peromyscus eremicus. The sequence goes on from NC_081432.1 coordinate 25,167,642, forward strand.
CAGGCTCTATAATAAGATATTAAAGACTGTAGCTGCATCTAGCAGGCATTCTATAAATATTAATAATGCCTTTAGAGATGGCACCTAAGCAGAGATGGTCGCGAGTTTGTCTAGATTTGGTCAAGGGTACAGAATTCATCTCGTCAGGGAGGGTTCCCATGATATGAGGGGTGTGAGCTGTGAGCCTTCTTTTCTTTCCCCACTTACCTTTCTGTCCTTTAAAAATGTTTTCTGTCTTTTTTTTTTTTTTTTTTTTTTTTTTTTTTTTTTTTTTTTTTTGAGACAGAGTCTCACATAGCCCAGGCTGGTCTTGAATTTCTGATCCCTCTGCCTCGACCTCCCCAGTACCTAGATTACTGGTGTGCACCTCCACAGCTGGATATATGCAGAGCTGGGGATTGAACCCGGGGCTCTGTGCATGCTAGGCAAGCACTTCCACGAAGTGAGATATATATATATATATATATATATATATATATATATATATATATGTGTGTGTGTGTGTGTGTGTGTGTGTGTGTGTGTGTGTGTGTGTGTGTGTGTATCTAGTCAGCTATTTTCTTACTTCATTCCCTTTGTTTACAACTTTCCCTTCACAGTGTCTCCTTGTCCTCTGTTGGGATTTCTGTCCCAACAACTGTGCCCCTGGCTCCTCCAGTATATTCCTTCCCTCTGATTCCTCTTTCCCTTTGGGCCCCATCTCTGTCCTCTTCCCTGTCCCAACCCCACTTTTCTTTGTGTCTGTTTGTCCTTCTCTCTTGTCATTCTCTCCTCTCCTTTTCTCCAACCTTCCACCCACTGTCTCCCCCTCTCCCTCCCCTCACTCCCTGGCAGTGCACGGCCCCCCCCTCCACCCCATTCTACTCTGTTCCAGTGAGCACCCTAAGCCACCCCCCAGAGAAGCCTGGAGTAGAACGTAGCTCACCCTGCATGGGAGAAGCAAGCCATTCATCATTATTATTAACGAACAAGATCCTGAGCACGGCAGAACTTTCCCAGAGTCTATTCCCTTGTCACCCCAAGGAGTAGCAACAAGATTTATTCGTCTCAGAATTGCACAGGGTGGCCCATTTACAGCGGGCCCATCGCAAGTGATGTGGAGCTTAAAATGGGGCCTGGAGGAGGCAGAGGCCTGCCCTGCCTGCGACCTATGTGGTATGGGCCACTTGCTGAAAGGGACAGCCTGAGGAGGTTTGGAAGGGACAAGGGCTATAGAAGCATCACTCCAGGTTGACTGCGACAAGTGCATGATCAGGCTGTTTCTTGCCCACTCTGTCACCTGCCACAGCCGCGTGAATCATTGCAGAGATCTGCGTAGATCTGCACGTTCAAAGGCGTGTCCGGGGACAGTTAACAAGAAGCTGGAGCCAACATTCACTGGACGACCATTCATTCTTCTCTCCTTATTGCCTCTGAGGTGCGGCCCCGGAGCTGTGGCCCGGAGCCGTGGCCTGGTGCTTGGATATCTGTGCTGACTGTGGGCGCTAACCGGGAAGAATGTCAGCAGCAGATGTGAAGGAGCCTGTGACAGTGTCTGGGAATAAGGAGCCCTAGCATGTGGTCAAGGCATATTCTAGGGGTGCCAGATGGGAACAAAGAGCTATGATCCATAAAGCAAGAAAGTGCCAGAAACACCTCACAAGTCAGGTCCCACACACCACAGCCAAAGGGGTGTGTGAGGACCAGTATGGGAAGGACTCAGGGAGCCTCACCTCCTCCCTTTCCTAGATGGATGTTCCCCTCACTGCACAGGGGCCTGTCCCAATGCCCATCCAACCCCTAAGGGGATGGCAAAAATCTTTCCATTGCGATTCCCTTAGCAAATGGATTTAATTTCCAAGACCCCATCTGATTGGCCTGTGCAGGTCAGGAGTGCACCTCCTGCACCAATCAAATATATCCTGGGTCTGACATTGCTTGGCATGTGACCTGGCTTCATCTCTTGAGCAGAGCTGAGGGAGGAGGGTGGGTGCCGAGGCACACTGGCTTCTGTGGGGAGGTTGAGAAGAGCCTGTGTAAGAACCAGAACATTTGATTTGTAGCTCCCATCAGGAGCCAAGGGGAGACCGGGTTCACCCATCAGGAGCCATGGCTCACCTGGAACAGAACGTAATACCACTCAGGGCTCACTTCTCTCATCTGTGAAATGAGGGGTCTGACCCGATCATCCTGAAGCCCCTACATCCAGAATGGTCCATAGTCAGAACTGGCCTTTTGGTTTAGGGATGTCCCTGGCCTCAGATTACCCCTCATCTTAGGCCCAATTCTCTCCTCCTCTTACAGGCTCTGCACAACCCCCACAGGGTCTCCTAGGGCTCTTTCCCAGTCACAGTTTTGCAGAAACCAGAAACCAATACATGGACAGGCTTTCTACTTGAATTAAAAAGAAATACTACATTTATTTGCCTGTGTACACACGCGCACGCGCATGAACACACACACACACACACACACACACACACACACACACACGCACACACACACACTCACACGTGCACACACACACTCACACATGACCACTTATAGGAGTTAGCTCTCTCCTTCTACCATGTGAGTCCCAGGACCCAAACTCAAGTCATCAGGCATGGCAATGAGTGCCTTTACTCACTGAGCCATCCCCGAGGTGCCTGTCCAAGTTCAAGGTGAAGAAATTCATTCATAGGCTTTCCTCCTTTTAAGTGGGGGCTCCTCTCCCCCTGCCTGTGATGCCACTTCACTACTAGAATAGCACTATTGGGCAGTGACTATTTGTTGGGTATTTCTGCCATGCACTTGGTCCAGTACGATGAATATCCTATTATTCACACCTCATCCCATGTAATTCTTTCTCACATCATCCCTGAGAGGTTGTGCCATTAACAGTTCCATTTTACACTTGGGGACACAGAAGTCAAAAGGGGTTAAACAGTTGATACGGAAGGTCTCCTGGTAGAAGAAAGATCTAGATTCAGAATTCAGGGGTCTGACTCAAGGTTCATGCTCTGAGCCTCCAGAATCCACTGTCTACAGGGACCAGATTCGCCTGGCCCCTGAGAATCCACTTGTGCTGAGACGGCAGGCCTGTGTAGACATCTGTGCATCCCATGGAGCAGCAGCTGGTGCTGGAGAAACTCCAGTGTGTGAGCTGAGCCTTGGTGGAGCATGGTGCCCAGGGCCCGAAATGCAGGAAGTCAGCACTCTTTTCTCTCCAGTGTCTGTCCCTTCAAAGTTTATGAAGGGCTCTTTGCCAGGGTCATCTAAAACCTATCCTAAGTTACGCAGAAATTAAATCAGTGCTCACTATATGAGACACTGTGCCCAGGGTCCCTTCTCCAGTGTTCTCTGGGCCTCACTCTTAACTCCAGAGATCTGATGTTCAGAGAATCTGAGAGACTTTGCCCTAGACCATGAAGCATGGACAGGTGAAATGTCCTCATCCCTCTGAGATTGGGCCTCAGATGATGTGGGGGGGGGCATATTGCTGAAGCTGAACTGTATGCCGCATGAGGCTGGTGTCTCTAAAATGTGTCTGGGCACGTGTGTGCTTTAGTGGGGAGTGGGTAGGGAGTGGAACTGTGAGCTGAGGGAGCATCATGTGGAGGCTGTCTTCATGGAGCCCTGCACCAAGGGAGCTCCATCTTCCAGCTAGAGATTTGCAGGTGACTGTGACCATCAGGGTCCCCAGGAAAGAGATCATCTTAGCTCCAATGGAAGCATGTCTGTAAAATGCCCACTTTCAAGAGGGTCGTGTGTTAGTCACTTTAAAGGGATGCGACAAAATACCCAAAGAAATCGTTTTAAGAAGGCTGGAGAAATGTGTCCTGCATATGCATGAGGACTGAGTTTGAGTCCCAGAAACAAACAAAAAATGTAAAAACAAAAACAAACAAAACAACTGTGGCAGCATGTGGCTATAATCTCAGGGCCAGGGAGGCTGAGGCAGGAGGATCCCCAGGCTTCACGAGTCAGCCAGTCTAGCTGAAACTGTCAGCTCCAGGTTCGGAGAGGGATCTAGTCTCAAAAAATAGATTGAGGGAGACACTAGTACCAACCTTTGCATGCACACATGCGTACATACCCGCACTCATGGGCATGCATCTGAACATGACCACACAGGCAGACATATATGCACATAAAGAGAGAAGAAAGAAACTGACTTAAAAGAAGGGACCATTTATTGGGGTTCACAGCCTGAGAGGTTTCTGCCTATAGTTGCTTGGTTCTATTGCCGTGGATCTGTAGTGATGTAGAATTCACAGTGGGAGGTATGTGATTGAGCAAGGTTCATGGCGATCAAGAATCAGGGAGGGGGGAGAGAGGGAGAGAAGGCAGTACCTAACTTCCCCCCACTAGGCCCCACCTCTTAGAGGCTCTGCTGCCTCCCAGGAGCGCCTCAGGCTGGGGAACAAGCCTTCAACATAGGATCTTTGAGGGATGTGGAGGATCCAAGCAGGTAGGCAGAGGTGGAAGAAGATAAGACCGTTGAAGCACCATGGGCTGGCCATGGAGGGATGCACCTCCTACTGCAAGGGCTCATGGGAGAAAGGAGGAAGAACCTTCCGAGGGAGGAGTGGGGTCTTACCATCAGGTTTTCCTCCTCCCTCTGAGCTCCTGTCAGCCCTACCCCCACTCCCAATTGGTAGAGTCCATCAGGAAGCCAGCAAGCAAGGGAGCTGAGGTCTGAGTTGGGGAGCGGGGTGCAGAGCAGGCTACCCTATGGTGCAGAAGCAGGGGAAGCAGACAGGGAATGCCCAGGATGGTGCTTTTAATGCTGACTGTGCTTCTTGGAACCTGCCCTTAGGTGGCTCCGTCTGTACAGTTCGAATAGGTGATCTGATGGGACAATCATAACTTCTACCTTCTGGACACTTAGATGCTGGAAAGTTGACATTAGTGAGCTGTAAGTCTGCTCTCTCCATGCTAACCCAATAAGATGGCCTTAACTGTAGCATTAAGAAAGGGAATTAAGGAACAGAGAGCTGAAGTGACGAACTCAGAGACACACAGTGAGGCTGGAATGCCATCTGATGTTCTGGCCATATGACAGAAACCCTAGGACCTGTCCACTCTGTCCCCGACAGACTAGCTTCCCTTTGAAGAGAAAGAACATGTTTCCCAGGAAGCCACAGTGGAAACGGCAGACCTAGTGGAGGAAAAGCTCATTCAGAGGCCCAGAGGTGTGAGGGAACTGCTGGGTTGGAGCCGTACAAATGGCTCCATGCAACTAGGAAATAACGCATGAAGGGCAATCCAGGGCCAGTCTGTGTGGGATGTTCTGTGCCAAGGGTACTGGGGAGCCACAAATGGTGAACAGGAGAGGGGCTTCCCACTGCCAGTCTCCTGTTCCCGTCAACAGAGTGTTGGGGGGACATCCCATCAACCCCATACTTGGTGGTCAATGGAGGAGCATTGACCAGCTCAGGGAGGACCACAGCAACTCAGTAGCTGTGCTCTCTAGAAGCTCTGGTTGATCTGAAAAAGCCAATGCCATGGTTGTAGGGCAGCCTTTGGTGTAGGGGTTGAGATCATGTGCTTGGAATCAGCAGCACTTGAACCCAAGGCCTTGCTTGCCCATCTCCTCACTGTGTGGTTTGGACCAGTTGCCCAATAACTGGGGTGCAGCAAATAGCTATATAACTGGTGGTTTTTGCTTTTCCCTCTCTGCAAAGACCCTCATCTGAATGTCCTCCCTCCAATGTGTCCAGAGCTTTCTATAGTGTAGAGAAATCCAGCCAGCCAGTGACGAGCAGGCGCTGTGGAGATGGGGGTGAACAGGGGCAGGTGGTATAGCAGACACTCAGAATATACCCACTTAGTGCTGCTGAGATCTTACCATGTCTTCACGGGGCTGTTCACTGACGAGTCTGTGTGCCAGACGCCATCCGAGGCCTATGGGACTGCAGGCTGAGGGAGGGTGAGAACTGGCCAAGGCATACAGACCAGGGTGGTTAGTTACAGGGCACGGCATATAAACAGTGGCCGTATACAGCCTTCCCGAGGAATGTGGAAGCCCCATCCCAGCCTCATGAGGAAGTGGCCTTAACCAGCCACCCTGAACCAGAAAAGGACAGGGGCTTACGTGAATGATAGAACAGAAAAGTCGCAACACCCTGGACGGCTCCTCAGAGGTGGAAACAGGTGGGCAACCTCTAGACACTCAGTTGACAAGCTGCTGAGACCCAGGGGTGACAGGGGATGCCCCTCCCCTTGGAGCCTCCAAGGCCCTTGCTGCCTGAACCCAGGTACACACCTCCCACTCTTGCCCTTGACAGGTCCCCTTAGGCAGGATCCTAGTCACCCTCCAGGGCAATCTGCCGCAGCTTGGGCAGCCAAGGGGCACCGGACAAAGGAAGCGAATCCACCAAGAAATGGGTTTGGGGACCAAAAGGCCCCTCTTCCAGGACTCTGGGATAAGCAGGATGTCTTTGGAACCAGTGCTCTTACAGCCACCAGGAGGCCATCAAAAAAAAAAAAAAAAAAGAGGAAAAAGAAATCATGCATTTTACATTCCTCCAAACCCGCTTAGAATGGAAATGACAGGCCGGGTGCGGTTGGCTGCAGGGGCGCGGTTAATGGCCTTCGTGGGGCGGAGGAATGGCGGCTGGTGGAAGCAGCTGCTTCTGGGGAAGCGAAGCTCATCCTCCTGTTGACTTTGCTCTCGCCCAGAACACGCCGGTGGGGACCCCCATCTTCATCGTCAATGCCACGGATCCCGACCTGGGCGCAGGTGGCAGCGTCCTCTACTCCTTCCAGCCCCCGTCTCCGTTCTTTGCCATCGACAGTGCCCGCGGCATCGTCACTGTGACCCGGGAGCTGGACTATGAGGTCACGCAGGCGTACCAGCTCACGGTCAACGCCACGGTGAGTCACTGCCCCGGGCCTCCAGTGCCCAGTCTGCTTCTTCTCATCTAGCAGGAAACAGGATATTCCAAGGAGACTTGGTTTAGCTCCATGCCCCTCGGTGATTGACAATAAAGGATCTGGTGCTGGTGACAGTCGTGAACAGGTGGTATCAGTGTGTCTCTGGCATTGTTCTTAGCGCCCACATAGACTTTCCATTAACCTTCAAACAGCCCTACTTCATGAGTATTGCTGAGATGCCCATTTTACAGATACCGAAAAGAAGACTGAGGCATAGGGGCAGTTTAGTGGTTTACCCAAGTCACCCATGAGCAAAACTGCATAGCTCACACTGGCAACCTCCTTAGGGCAGTCAATGCAGGTGCCTCTAGGGCACAGATCAGGGTTATCAACACAGATGTGCCTTGACACCACCCAACAAGCAGGGGCAGAGCTGTCCAGACCTCTGACAAAAGCTTCCCCACCAGGGAGTGCCCACTGTGCCAAGCCTCCTGTCCAGCCCCAGGGAATTGCAAGATGAGTCAGTTCAGGACAGGGGAGGAGAATTTAGCCCATTTTGTGGATGACAACATTGAGACTCCCACAGTTAATTAACAGAGGGGAAATGGGAATCCAAAGCCAGGTTGTCTGACTTCCAGGCTTGGTCTCTGGCTGCCATACCCCGTGGCCAGGAGTCTGTGAGACCCCAGCATGCACCTGGGCCTTTGATGCCAGCTGTTGTGAGGGGCTGAGGGCTAAACCAGCCTTGCCTTAAGCAGGGTTCTGGCCCTGGGTCCCCTCATTCCAGCGGCCGCCTGGGAGCACAGCTGCATCTTCAGTGGCCTGCAAAGCTAGAAATAACACTCTGTTGTCCTTCAGATCTGTTTGCAGAGCTCAGGCTAAGAGCAAAGAAGTCATGAAACTTTCTTCCTCCATGGTCCACTGGCCTGGCCCACAGCACCAAGTCTTGGCCCCCTACTGCTATAGAGAAGGCACGCAGCCCAGACCCCCGACTGATGCAGAGAGGTCACCTGCCCCTGGCTCTATGCGGCCGCACCACATGACTGCAGGATAGACAGCCAACCCCAGGCCCCATATGGCAGCCGACACCTCAGTTCCCTGGATCTGGCCTGGGTTGAGTTTTAAAGGATGGAACTTTTCCCTCAGGCTTGGCCAAGACCTCAAGAGACCTCCAGAGCCAGGAAAAGGCAACTTCTTGCCTGATTCTCTGGGAGATCCCTGCTGAGAATTCCTATTTTCTCTTCTAGTTACCTATTAGTTTCTTAGGGAAAGACCTAAATAAAAAATAAAATAAAACTGACTTGGGAGTGGAGGGGACTTGTAAATCTGGGATCCCCTTTTTGGGCACACCCACTAGCAACTTCTACATCCCCTTCCCCTACATCCTGTGAGCACACCTGGGCCCGGAAGCATGCAGGTGCCTGCTCCCTTTCCCTGTGAATCTGTCTTATGGGATAATCTCTACCCAGCACACAAATGGCTTTGGGATATAGGATTAGACCAGAGCTAGGCACTAGCAGGAACGTGGGTGGCCAGGCCCATCCAGAGGCCAAGTTTGTGCTGGGATGATAAATACAGCAAGATTGCTAGCGATCTACCAACAGTCAGGCCCTGAGCTGGGTCAAGACTTCTCAGATGATAGCCTCCCACTTAGTCCCCGGACAAGTTGTTACCAGGAGTTCCGGGGGCTGGTGAGTAGCCATTGGCTACTGGACGCTTCCCCAACATGGTGGTTCTTGCTAGCTGGATGTACTAGGCTGTTACACAGACTTTGGTGTTCTTTTCTTAGTGGGCTTTATAGGACCAGGTCTCTCTGAGTATAACAGCTTAATATTGTCTGCCCTGTCCCAGGGGGCGTGCATGACCTTCCTGACCTCTCTCAGCACTGCCTCCAGGAGGCCCCCAGATGGTACGGGCCCTGGAGCTCCCCCTGCTGGTTTGACTGGAAAAGTCACCTCCTGGCAAATGCCTAGCTGAGTCACAGAGGAACTGCCCTCCGTCCTGGGATGGGGGCCAGTGGCCCTGGATGAACACAATAAAGGTGCTAAGAACAGCACCATTCCTATCCAAGCTAGTGGTCCCACCCACCTGACGTTCAGGAGAACTAGTCCTAGACCAAGGCCCTGGGGTCAACAGATCAGCCTCAGCCCAAGCCCCTGATGTAACACCACCCTCTCTCCAGGCTGTCCTGTTTCCATTTTCTTGAATTCCTCAAGTACCACCAAAGAGCCTTCATGGTCTTGAGCCTCCCTGTAGGATTTAAAAGTTCATGTGTGTATTTGTAAATACAGGGGTCACACAGCATTGCCCTAGGCATGTATGCATGTGTGATCACAGCATCCTTCTAACCCAACACTGTGTACACTCACTCTCTGTGTGTGTCCTTCAAGGATCAAGACAAGACCAGACCTCTGTCTACACTGGCCAACCTGGCCATCATCATCACGGATGTGCAGGACATGGACCCCATCTTCATCAACCTGCCCTACAGCACCAACATCTATGAACATTCTCCTCCGGTAAGCCCTGCCTGCAGCCCCAATGGCGGCCATTGCCTGCCTGTAGTCCCTGTGAGGGACAGTGGACACCCCAGGTACTCTTCATATCCCACTGTCTTCCATCTCTCTCATACTCCCTGGAAGGTACCCTGGGGCAAAGAGCTAAGTATGGTTGACCATGGGGAAACTGATTCAGAAAGACTCATGAGCAGTATACAGATGCCTACGAGTACTCCAGCCTGTGCTGGGGATGGATGTGGATCTAGGCTCAGCCAGACATCTATGGTGCTTAGTCATGTTCTCCACAGCCCTGCTGCCCCTGTTGGCCACCAGCACAATGACACAGCTTCCTTCTGTTGTGAGGCTTCTCTCTCAGGCCCAAAGTGTCCTTTAGAGCTCTTGGAACCATCTGCCCTCCCTAATAACTCCTTCTTTAGGGGCTCTCAAGTTCAGGTTTCAGGGGAGATGTCTGATTTTGTATGTCACAGGCCTATCGTATGGTTCCCCTGGGACTATACAGCTGTCCCTGAGCCAAGAGCTGTGACTGGGGGAAGGTCTCAGAGGACAGAAACGGGCCATGGTACACTCCACAAGGGCCTGGCTGGGACCCTGGCTAAAGTATGGGTGATTGTCACTGCCTGGTAGCTGCCTCACTTGTGTGCAGACTGGAATGGATGCCTGTTATGAGCTGATGAAGGAGAGCGGGGTACACCCCCAAACAGACATTTCAAAATGCAGCTCGGGGGAGTGTTTGTGAAAAGAACAGAAGGGCTTAGCTCAAAGGAAAAGTGGGGGGCCCCTGGAGGCTGGAGATGTTCAGAGCCTCACCCGGCCCCATGCACTACTCAAAGCCTCAAACATGGGCAGAGGTGGGTATGGACAGAGTCTTAGGCCAGTGCAGCCAGGGAAAGCCTGGCCCTGTTTGGGTACCATGGTTGTTCTGACTACAGACATCCCCGGCACCAAAGGTATGGATCTGGCATTTGGTCACTTGCTTTGGTGGCCAGATATGGAATGAAGAGTCTCACAAGCAAGATGCTTGTCCTCTTGCTACTCTGGGTGTCTGAAGCTGCTTGGAGAACAGACAGAGTCATCTCAGGCTCGCTACTCCCTTCCTTGGCATTCTAAGCACACCAGGTCCCCAGCTTTTAAAGTCCAGGCTGCATGTGCTCAGTCCACCCGAATCCAGGGACTTCCCCTTCCTTTCTATGCCAACCCCAGCTTTGCCAGGCCTGCCTCTCAGCCTTAGGCCAGACCTGACTGCCATCTTCAGACAATTACAGGCCTGCCACCTGTCTCCAGCTCTGGGCTTCTCCTTCTGAGTGCTCAGAGCTTGAAAGCGACTTGTCTAGCATCTGCTGCCATGCTTGCCCAGTACCACGGTTCAGCAGCGACAGTCTTTGATGGGCTTGGTGTAGTGGGGTTAGAGAGGCATCTATGGAATGAATGAATGAGTGAATGAATGAACACAGGCTCTGGTCATACCAGCCCTTTTGTCCTGCTGCTCGTCACCAACCCAGAGACCACCTGTCCTTCAGTCCCCAGCTCTCTCCCTGGCTTGTCTCTCACTAGTCTCAGAGTTAGACACCCCTCTCCACTACAGTACAACTGACGTCTAAGCTACATAACTTATCGGTCAATCCCATCTCTTCTGTAAGGTTCACATAGGAATGTAGGCTGAGTAATCTAAATGCCCTGCCTCTGGAACATCAACTTGGGATCCTCTTGGGTCTCCCAGTACACTGTGTCCAAGAGAGAGTGAGGGAAAGATGCTTAAAGCCAACTTGATTGGTACGCACTGGCTAGGTCACCAGAGGAATGTTGATGTAACCAACTGTCTTATTAAATAAGAAACACAGAACCAATGCAAAGAAGAAAGCCAAGAGATCAGAGCTAAGAGCCTTACCCTGCAGCTAGCCTCTTCAGCCAAGAGACCTTTCCAAAAGAGAGCTACTTCCTGTGTGTTTGTCTTTATATAGTCTTTCTGTTCTGCCTTCTCATTGGTTGTAAACCCAAACACATGACTGCCTCGTCACTGCCTGTCTGTAGAGACTTCCAGGTCTTCTATGGTTGGTATTGAGATTAAAGGTGTGTGTCTCCAATGCTGGCTGTATCCTTGAACACACAGAGATCTACCTAGTTCTGCCTACCAAGTGCTGGGATTAAAGGCGTGCGCCACCACCACTGCCACACTCTCGCTATGGCTCTAATAGCTCTGACCCCCGGGCAACTTCATTTATTAACATACAATTAAAATCACATTTCAGTACAAATAAAATACCACCATAGAGGAACCTTGAGAAGCCCCCACACTGCTATCTACACGTACCCTGGGAAATGGGGACGGGTAGAAGGTTCCTGAAAGAACCCATCCTCACAGACATCCAACTGTGGTGGCTGGTGACTCAGTGGGTCCGTTAGCCACTGCTTCATGAAATAGTCACAAGACCGTGCCTTTGACCCACGGCGATGCCTTCGTAACTCACACAGGTCTTCATGTCAGTTATCAGTTTTCCTCTGTCCCTCCGTGCACTCATTCACTACTTCAGCCTCATCCCCATCTCCCAGGTATTCATTAGGTGTCCTGTATGTAGGGCCCTGGGCTAAGTAAGCTCCACCATTCTTTTCTAGAGGATTCCATGGAGCAGACCAGATGTGTGTCTTCCTTCACACCTACTCTCCCCATGCCCCTTTGCTGCTTATCACGTGATTGTCTTCTTTATCTCAGAGATCTTAGAATTCCTTTTTTTGTGCTTGTGTGGCCCATTGTCTGCCAGTTCCCGGGGAGCTGCTGCACCCATGCTCTAGGGGCATGGTACACACTTTTACAAGGGTTATGGCCCAATTGAAGAAGACAGATCAAGCTTTGAGTTGGGTTCCAGCCTCTTCTGGGCATTGACCAGCCCCATAGCCTCTGTGTGGATCTGCTTCTCTTAGTCCCTCACTGGAAAAGGGATCTCCACTTTCCCATCCCCTACAGCCTTTCTCCTTCAAGCCAGTTCCCACAGGCTCCAGGCCCGATCTCTCCAGGCTGCTAATCAGTTTCCAAGCCTCGATCTGAATCTCCATGTCCCTTTAGTGGGACGCGCTGATTTCAACACAGTCATTACTTAGCTGGGCCAGGGCCGAGATGCAGCATGGCCTGTTCAGTATCCCAGGCTGGAGGACCCAGGCATTCCTCACGCCCAGCCCTGTCTCTGCTGCTCCCAGGGGCCCTGTCAAGACCCTGCCCCACCCTCCCGGCTCCCCCTCTTTATCTGCGGTTCCCAGCATGTATGTCTCCCTCTATCAGTGTATCAGGCTAGCAAGCTTCATCTAAAGTGTATATATTACCTAATAAAATCCTTCTTATTTGGGATTATTGCATCAAATTTTAATTTCCTCACTCGAACAGCAGCATGTCGGCCTGCCCGTCAGCGAGGGGCCGACAGAAGGTGAAAAGAGCGGATAGGCTGCACAAATTACTGCCGGCGATGCCTATCAGCCCTTTGACTGGAATTGACTGGAATTAAGGACTGAGAAATAGGATTTTCTGCCTCAGAATCTGCTGTGGCAGCTCTCGTCGGAAGTCCCCGGCAGTCCCCACCAGCCAGCCCCCACCCCAGTAACCCCCCCCCCCCGCCTCCAAAGCAAACTGCATGTCACCTTTCAAGTCTTTAATAGTGTCAGAGAAATGGGGGCTGGGGTGTCCCGGCTAAGCTTACAGAGAATGAGATTGGTTAGTGGTCTCGGAGGCCCAGCACAGTCCAGTCTGGTCCTGGCAGCAGCCACTTCCCTGGGGACAGACCACAGAGGGCTGAGACATGGCCCCTTCTAGTGAAGTCCCAGCTCATGCCCCACTTCCTGCCCACCAGGCAGAGTCCTGGCCCTCTGATCTCTGCTGGTAGAGGCTCGTTCGAGGCTTAACCTTCCATTCCCCGGGTACCGACACTCTGCCTACCCACCACGCCTTGTGAGCTTAAGCAAATTCCTGAAAACTCCAAGAATATGTCCTCCTTTGCAGGCTCAGGAGAATCTCTGCCTACCCATCATGCCTGGCACATGGTTGGTACCCAGGAGATGCTCACTTAACTGGCTCTTCCTTGTGGGGTATCAGCTGTTCAAATGTAGAGAAAACTCCTTAGCTTGAGAATGGAACTTATCAATGTGGAATGCTGAGGATCCAAACTAGCTGAAATTATTCAGGAAACAATGCACAGTCCAAGACAAGGCACCAGGGGTGGCGGGGAGACCAGCTCCCACTTTTTTCCCCAGGGTACTCTTGAGGAGGAAGAAGTGAGAAATATTTAGATAGAAATATAGAGGGAGAGAGACAGATAGAAACACAGGATAGCTTCAGGAGGGCCTGGGTCAAAACCCACCAGCCTCTTCTTTCTCTTCTAAAGGGCTATTTATAGAAATGCCAAGGGGTGGAGCAAAAGACCTCTCCCCAGCACAGCAAAGTGCAGACCATCCCAAACACATGGTAACCACACACATGGTTGGTCAAGCCATCCCCTAATGCAGCCCTGCTGTGTAAAGCAAGCTCAAATTCTCACCAGGAAACCTCTGTGGGCTCCCACAGGCACCCAAGATTTCATCAAGTGTTCACAGCAGCTCTCTAGGGCCAAATTTATAATGTCACTTATATCTCCCGTGTGTGTGTGTGTGTGTGTGTGTGTGTGTGTGTGTGTGTGTGTGTTCATATGTGTGGATGTACATATCAGTTGCTGGACAGTGGAGCCGGTTATACCCATTTTATAGATAGAAAAACAAAAGGTAGGAGGTCCAAAGTTACAGGAGCTCAAACCCTTAACTCTCTCTCTGCTTCTCTTCTTGTCATGAGGAGTCAGGACCTAGCCAGCCTGTCATTTGTCACCTCTCAGAGTACAGTCTTTCTTCCCAGAAGGCCACCTCCTCCTCACAACCTGAGTACCTGGGGGAGGGAAGGATCACTTGGCAGGGCCTGTCTTCAGGCCTCTAGCTGGAGCAGGGTCTCCCACTCACCCTCCTGGGTGTGCCCCCAGGGGCCTTGCTTCCTACAGAGCCACAAGCTGTGGGTGGGGACTCATCCTTGGAGGCCCAGTCCTGTGCTGGCATGCTACACTTCCTCCCCATGCCTCTCGTCTTTGGAAATAAGTTGCAGTATATTGAAAATATAATCACTGAGACTCTGAAACAAGAGCCGTGGGCTCCCGAGAGCCCCCATACCTCCTTGTTAATTCCTTCTCATAACGTTTCCGGGCCTTCTGTCTGCACTTGTATTAAAAGCTCAGAGTTTTATTAAAAGTGGATTTATTTACCCAAAAAGAGATGAAACCCCAAACCTGATTGAGAGCCTGGCAGAGCTTACTCGGCAGAGGCTTGGCTCCAACTTTGGCTGAAAGAGGGGGCCCCTTGTCCTCATGTCCCACACAGCCAGTTCTGCTGAGTTCCCTCGCCCACCCAGAGGTACTCTGATCTCCAGCTCAGGTATGAATGCCCATGGGGATGGCACCCACAGGGCTCTGAAGACCGAGGGGCTCTTGAGTCACAGACGTCTCTGGACAGGCCAGTATAGCTGCCTTACCCTGTTCCTTGAACCCAGCCCATCCTACCCGGGATAGGGCAAGGTATACATCTGTCCCTTAAGTGTATCGTTTAGTACTGGAGCTCTAGTGACCTCTGAGCTTAGTCACTCTGGTAGGTGGATCCCTGCTCTAGCAGCCCAGGGGCAGCTTAGGAACCCTCTTATAGGATACATGTGGCACCCAGGCAGAATGGAGCTGTCCCCATGTCTAGAAAGCCAGTTCTGGAAGTTGAAGCCTCAGGATAGTTGTATACCCTTAGGACCTCCCACTGGGGACAGACCAAGTCTCCCCTGGTGAATAGTGAGCCCCTACATGGACAGGTCCCCAAAAAAGAGCCCCCAGTGAGATGATGGAAGAAGCTGTGTAGGCCCTTCAAGTGCAGAGTTGGGCTTCCCTGTGGCCTCCATGCACCCCAAGTCAGGAGTTCTCCATGCTCCATGAGAGGAAGCTTGGGAGGCAAGGTGACCGGTCTACCATGTGACTACCCCTTGGCCCCTGATCGGTCTAGAACACATGGCATCTCCAGGGACGGCTGGCACATAGGCATTTCCAAATTCCACGGGTGCCAGTGCTTAGAATAGTTCCTGACACAGAGCAAGTGACATTCGGAAATGACATTAGCATTATTATAGCAGAACCCTGCTGCTGCCTCAGTACCTGGTGGACAGGAACATTAGAGCCAGAGCATTTAACTGTGAGCCTGGCTTCCTGTTCACTCCCTCCCTGCTCTGAGACCTCCAGGAGTCTCTCAGCTTTCTGCCTCTGTTTCTTCATCGGCAGAGAAAGGCCAGGTCTTAGGTTATTGGGCGGCTGGGGTACCTGAGTCCATTGGGCCAGCGTGATTTCAGCAAACCTCTGTGCCAAGGAAGGCGTGCTCTTCAGTGTGGCCACTTGGTTCTTCTCATAGCCTGTTTATCCAACTTCTTAACAAGGCCAGAGGATCCGACCAGAGCTCTTGCTCCCTGGGGGAGAGGACAAAGGGACTGGGCCTGCTTGCCATATGGCCTGGCCTCTTGGTACATCCTGAGGTATTCCCACATTCCCTCAGGGAGCTTGGAGGCACTCCATCTTCTGCACTCGAGGTTAAGGGAGGCTGGAAGGGCATCTAGAAAGAGCAGTGCTGTCTGGGGGAGGAGACTGTGGCTCCTGCTGGGTCTCCACAGCCGGTCTGGGAGGACTCGGAGGGATGTGCTTGCCCCCGAGGCAGAGAACTGTTGTCAGAAGGTGAATGAGAAGCAGACAAGACCACAAGAGCCCCTTCTTAGACTTGTGAGTACCGGGAGGATACTTCCACCCACCCTACCCCCAAAAGGTGGAGGTGGGGTCTGTCTGCTGTCCATTACCCAGAGAAAACTTCTAGGACGTGACCCTCAGGTACATAGGGTGGACAGGGACAGCTGACACATGCAATGGTGTGATGTCGCCTAGAAAGGGGGAACGAAATCGCTCCTGGCAAAGGACAGCTCAGCAATGGTGGTCATGGTGACAATGTCAGTTTCTTCCCCGGCTACATTTGTGTATTCATTCAGTGAACTGCCGTCAACTGATGGTTCCTTACCAGCGTCCCTTCCTAGAAGCGCACACAGCCGAGCCCCTGTGCTGTGCCTTTTCCCTTTCATTTTCTTTCCTCGAAGAACTCCTCCTAATTCCTCACAACCCATCCTAAATGCTGCCATCTGGACACGCCTTTCCAGGCTCCTCCAGGTGGACCAGGTGGATACCTACTCTTCCCTGTGCAACTGTCCATCTCATCACCCCCAGATGTGTACAGCAGCTGTCTGAGCCTGTCCCTGACCCTTTGCTCTGTGAGGAGAAAGTCCATACCCCCTTTGCTGGCTCCCTCAGCTCCCAGTCCCTTGACCATCAATGTTGTGAGGGAATGGGGACTGAAGACAAGGCCACCACCGGAATCAGGAGCAATGTCATGTGGGACTTACTTGCTGGGCAAGCTTTGGAGTTGGGAGTTGGCCTGGGGAGGGATCTGAGAATGCTAGGACAGCCACAAAGAAAGACAGCAGTCAGGGATCCAGGTGACTGAACTCAACTGTCTCCCAACCAGGGCACAACTGTTCGGGTGATCACTGCCGTGGACCAGGATAAAGGGCGACCCCGGGGGATCGGCTACACTATTGTCTCAGGTAAGCCAAAGTCTGCACTCTCTGTCACATAGCTCAAAAGAGTCACTGCTGGCGGCTCAGGCTCAAAGAGCCACGGACTGCATGGAATGGTGTTTGAGACCTGCCTCTAGTTCCAGTCCTTGCTAAGGAAGGGGACAGATATAAAAGTGAGGAACAGGGTTAAAAGGGCGTGGTGTCTGGGGGGTGGGGGTGGGGGCCTGGGAAGAGGAATGTGTGTTACTGTCCAAGGTCTGAAGCTGTGGGACTTCTGGGGCTTTGAGCCTGGAATGTGGTGACCCCTATCTAACCTCCTTCAGTGTGCTGGGATTTCTCTTCTTATTTGGTGAAAAGGTGGCAATTTTTGCATCACTTTGGAACAAACAGAACTGCTCCTAACTGATTTCAGGTCCTAATCACACTTGTAGGCGACAGGCATTCAGCTGAGTAGTGCCGGGGAATCATCACGGGAGACACCTTGCCCTACCCCCCACCCCCTCACCAAAAGATCCTTGCAGAATAGCAACTGACTGAACGGATGGCTCTGAGTGAGGAGATGCCCAGCTCATGCATGCCTTACCCAGAGACTGACCCGTGGCAGCTCTGAGGCACTCAGGGAGCTAAGTTGCCCCCACTCATAAACACTGGCTCTGTTCCTACACCATGCACATCTCCTCATAGTGTCACAGGTCAGTGTGCAGTCTCTGAAGGATGATCCCGGTGTATCCAGGCAAGCCAGACAGATGAGGAGGAGGAAATCAGGCCACCCCACCCCACACCCCAAGAAAAGAGAGTGACGTGGTCAGAGCATTTCCCAAAAGAGGGAAAGGCATGGGGATCAAGAAGGGAGATGGGCCCGGGCGGTGGTGGCAGACGCCTTTAATCCCAGCACTCGGGAGGCAGAGGCAGGCGGATCTCTGTGAGTTCGAGGCCAGCCTGGTCTACAGAGCGAGATCCAGGACAGGCGCCAAAACTACACAGAGAAACCCTGTCTCGAAAAACCAAACCAAAAAAAAAAAAAAAAAAAAAGGGAGATGGGAGGCTCCCCTGAGCTGACTTGTGTTGGCTGCGTCTTTATCTCACTTGTCATTCATATATTGGGAACAGGAAGAGTACTTGCGTCTAGGTGGTTCATGGATCATGTGACTTGCTCGTGTGATGTGCTTAGCTAAAGTGTGGAGAACACTTTGCAAGCATTTGTTCTTTGATAATATTACCAGCAGCCGACAAGAGGTAGGCAGCTGCAGTGGGAGGAGGGCCCCTCACGTCTCTAGGATCAGGAGACCAAGAGTGTTGCAGGCCTCAGGCAACCTACAATTACTTACTCTTATTATGCGATAAACCCAGAGAGCCCCAAAGCCAGGAAGATGTAGCCAGTGTGGGTTGAGCATCTGTAGGAATTGGTGCTTATACCTCTGAATCCCTCTGATGCCTCCTACCAAGTCCTCATTCTGGTGTCCAGGACAGGATCCAGCCCAGAGTAGACCCTGATGTACACTCATGCAATGATTGTCATTCTTGGGTCCAGGGGGCCAGTTGAACATCAGGCACCTCAGCAGCCTGGGTTGGTGGTAAGGGTTCTGGCTGTATGTGGCAAGACCCACCTGCCCTAACCAAGTACACACAGGCCCAAGCTAAGATGCATGCAGTTAACCTGTCCAGACCTGAGGCCCTGGCCCCTCGGGGCTGTTTATCAGCCGCAAGCAAGGGGATTTATATCTGCCCTCAAGTGCTCTCTCCCCACTACTAATGACCCCTCTGTTTTGCCGAGAACAAAGAGGCCTTCAGTGGTAAGTTATGGCTCCATCTCCATCAATTTGTCCTCAGCCCCTCATGGCCACACTGAGCCTGATGAATGACAAGGTTCTTTCCCACAGAGGACTTGGCAGGGGCCACATGTCTTCCTGTGCCTGCCATCCTGGGCACCAGGGGCATCATCCTCTCCATGCCAGGCTACAAGGGCCTTTCTAGGCTCCTGTCCCAGCCTGAAGCCTGAGTGGACACTCCCTAGCCTCATCCCTCCTCTGCAAGGACCTCCTCTGCAAGTCCTGCTGCAAGGACTTCCCCATGCAGAGCACTGGACCTGGCCTCCAAAGTCATGGGTTTGAGGACATGCGCTGCTCCCTGCCAGGAGTTGTATTGTAGAAGGATGTTTGACTTTGCTGTAGGCTTGATGGTGTTTACCTATAAGATGAGGCGAGGAATCCTAGGTTCTGTGGATGGGGCTCAGTTGGTTGAATGCTCGCTTAGCATTCCAGTGCTACATAAAACCGGCCGTGGTAGTGCACACCTGTGATACCAGCGCTTGCTGGAGGTAGAAGGATCAGAAAGGTTCGAGGTCATCCTTGGCTGCGTAGCAAGTGGGTGAGTTTGAGGCTGGCCTGGGCCACATGAGACTCTATTGCAAAAATAAAATAAAATAATTGAAAGAAAGAGGGAAGGGAGGGAGGGATGGTGAGAGGGAGGAAAGGAAGGATGGTAGAAAAACAAAATTTAAAAAAGAAGGAAAAGAGAATCCCTATGTGGACCCAATGGTGGAAGGACCATAAAACACTAAGGACTGATGAGTAATTGTCAAGGAAAGATCCTTGGGACTGGTTCATTTCCTCAAGGTACAGAGAAACGTTGAGTAAGGGCCTGGGGCCATTGTACTTGGTGTACCTCCAGGCATGCTGGCCAGTACAGCCGCCCCCAAGACTACTGAGCACTTGACCCCTGGCTGGTTTCCATTGAGAAGTACAGTCCCTGTGACATACAGGCCTGGGTGTGGCTCAGCAAGAGGGCACAGGCTTAGCATGTGTGAGGCTCCTAGGCATGTGTGTGCCATCCTAGCACCTCCAAGAAAGAGTATCAATGTGTCCTGTTGGCCGTGTGTAAGATGGTAGCATTCCAGATCTCCTGGGTTACCCACAGTCCTAGAACAGCCTAGAAATAGTATCAGTGTGTCCTGTTGGCAGTGTGTAAGACAGTAACATTCTAGATTTCCTGGGTTACCAATAGTTTGGTTTTAGGATTTTAAGTTGCACCGGTGTTCAGATGGTTATAGAAGACCCTGCTCTGGTGTAAGGCTTCCTGGACTTAGCTCCAAACAATGACCATGCCTGGAAGGATGCTGCAAGAACCATGCAAGCCAGTAGTCAGTCAGTCAATGGAGCATGGATTCCACAGTAGGTGCTCACAGAGACAGGAAGCACTCGCTTTTCACCTACCACAGATGGCCAAGGGCTGTCTAGGCCAGGAATGGTGATGATGTCCTGAAAGGGGTAGGGACCAGTCACCATCTCAGTCTCAGGAACCAGCCATGTTGCCCGGAAGGTGGACCTATAGCTGTATAGGAGCTGTGAAGAACTCCGGGGTGACTAAGGAGGGGGCAATGGCAGTGGGGGAGATGGAAGAGAGACCGCACTGCATCTTTAGAGGTGGGACTAGATGTCAGCATGGGCTGGGGCTCCTCAGGGGACACCCCTACTTTCCTTTGTAAGAAGAAATAAGAAAATTCTGTGAGATCCTGCACATCCAGCCCTTGGGAGTGGGAACCTTGCCAAGGCTTGGCCATCAAAGCCAGCTTGCATCACGGATCATGAATGGGGATCATGAATGGGGATCGTGAATGGGGATCATGAATGAGGATTAGCAAGGTGGGCAGAGTGAGGGGAGCTGGGCACATCTGACACCTCTGGTGAATCTGTGGCTGAGCGCAGAGCAACTGAGGTGTTGAGGAGGCAAACTACTGATGGTAGCAGGGCCAGCTGTGTGGCACGGAGAGGGCCAGCCTGGGCCATGAGAGCATTGGATGGCCACTCGGGCTGCAGCAGGAGAGGGACGGAGCTGGGCATGCTTTGAGGATGCTCAGTATGGCCAGAGTGTGAATAGTGGGTCGGGGGAAAAACAGGCTAAGGCAAGCAAGAATAACAGGAAGGATGCTATGATGTCCCACCGAGAGGTGGTGGCAGCCTTAGCCAGCTGTCGTGGTCCAAGGACAGAACAGAATAAGAGGAGGACCTAGAGGCCGAGAGGCCAATGACTGATAGCCAGGTGGTGTTGGCCAGGGAGGAGTCTGAGACTGCTCTACATCATTTGTATTTTCCTCTCTGTCTTTTCAATGGTGGGGATGAAACCCAGGGCCTTGCACATGCTAGGCAAGCGCTCTACCACTAATACTCCTAGCTCCCTAACCTTGGCCTGAAATGTACCTTTAGAGCCCCGGATGGAGGAGCTTCACAGTTCAATGCTACTTGCACCCAAGAGACACCTTCTCCCCTGGCCAGGTGAGAAGCTGTGAAAATCCAAGTAAGGGCCTCATTGTCCACTGCAGCTAAGTGTAATAAGCGAGATCCCAAAAGACAAACCCCACACGGTGTGACTTCTCTGTGGAATCAGGATAAAGAAGAACTCACAGGAACAGAGAGGAGAAGGTTGTTCCTGGAGATGGGGAGGTGGGTGGATGGGAAGATCTTGTGAAGAGGGTCATTCATCAGAATAAATCCTGGAGACTGCCCAGTGTAGTCTAATGCTGGCATGGTGTGTGCTGAACCTGCTGAGGAGCAATCTAAGGCCGCTGCATCATCACACATCCTAGATCAGAGCTAGGTAAGCTGATGGGTGTGGCTGTCACCTGTCCGTGGGGCTCACAGACAGTGCATGCATCTATCAAAGCACCTTGTTGCACACCTTGACCGTGTACAACTTTGATCTGTCAATCAAACCTCTACAAAGCTGAGCAAAACTGATAAGACCATTGTGTAAAGTGACTGCTACTTGGTGGTCATCTACAGCAGGTGGTATCTAGTTGGCCCTTACCCAGTGTCAGCTGCTCCCCTCTTCCTGTGCCCAACAAGCTGCATCTTGCTGTCACAAGCTGCATTGCTAGCCTGGCCTCTGTTTCTCTCACAACAGGGAGCTAGTAAAGGCCTTCTTTCAATAAACTCTAAGGTCCACTGTGCTGGCTAGTTTATGTCCACTTGACATGGACTAGAGTCATCTGAGAGAAAGGAGCCTCCACTGAGAAATCGCCTCCATGAGATTGGGCTGCAGGCAACCCTGTAGGGCATTTTCTTATTTTGTGACTGATGAGGGGGCAGCCTGTTGTGATTGGGGCCAACCCTTGGCTGGTGGCTCTGGGTTGTCTAAGAAAGCAGGCTGAGCAAGCCAGGAGAAGCAAGCCAGTAAGCAGCACCCCTCCATGGCTTCTGCATCAGCTCCTGCCTCCAGGTCCCTGCCCTGCTGGAGTTCCTGTCTTGACTTTGATGATGAACTGTCCTCCAGTGATGGACTATGATGTGGCAATGGAAGCCAAATAAACCCTTTCCTCCCCAATCTTGTTTTGGTCATGGTATTTCATCACTGCGACAGTAACCCTAACGAAGACAGTCCACCACCTGGATTCTATCCTGCCATCCTCTCCCATCAAGGGTCAGATTTCTACCCTCCTTTTGATCACTCTAGTTTTGATCTCTACCCCAGGTAGAGAGTCATCTGGGGAAGCTGCAGGGTAGCTTCCAACTGAGTTCCTTGGTCCAGCACCACTAGGGAGCCTGCTAGGTATGGGGCCTCTCAGGCTACCACCCTGTGCCTGTTGCTCCAGCCTCCTGGACCTCTCAGAATGAGACTGTGTGGATCCTTTGGTCTCCTTGGGCAGCACAGCCATTGCTGATAAGTACCAGAGTGAGTGATTCTTCTTGGAGCCTCTTCCTGCAGCAGCAGGCCTGTGGCCATTTAGAGTCAATAGACTTGGTTAGCAAGCCCACCCTAGAGCTTTCCACTGCTTTATAAATCCAGCCTCACCCTCAGTCCAGGCCTCTCCTTGGTCCTCTTATAGCAGTCAATACCTCTTCCCCCATCTGCTCTCTGTGCACACACCCCCAAAGGCTGAGGAGAGGGGATCCCAACTGGCCTAGCTTGACCACAGGTTCTCCTTCCTAAGAGTCGATGAAGGAGAGACGTTAATCCATTTCTAGACAGGGAAAGACAAAAAGTGTGCCTACCTTGGCCTAGGGCCATAGCTACTAAGTGACACAGGCATTGAGCCCCAATCTCTTGGGTTCCAGAGAACACCCAGTATCTTTGACAACAGAGGTCCCCAGACCAGCGGCATCAGCATGACCCAAGAAATTTTGCGTTGCTGGCGACACAAAATCCAGGGCCCCACTCTAAAGTTGGGGGCCGGGCCAGGTGACACTGATAACTGCCAGACTGAGGACCTCACTATGCGAAGCTCGGCATGTGTTCTCCACAGGCGGTATCAAGGACCAAGGGTGTGAAGTTTCCTACTTGGGAGGGTAAAAAGTATCTTACTCTTGATGTGTGAACCACATATGTGTGTGTGTGAGGTATTCAAGTTGCACCATCAGGGGGTAATTAGGATCAAGGGTCCCCAGGGACTCATCAGAGTGGCACAGGGCAGGTGGGGAATAGTGAGAAAAGAAGGCTGCTTAGGAAGGACCAGTCTAGAATGAAGAAGACATGAGAGGTATGCTGGTTCCAACCCCTCACCCCATCATCTGACAGGCAGAAACCTCATTTGCAGGTCACACAGGGGACATGGCCAGGCACCATGGGAGAGGGCAGGGAGGTGCTGGGCTCCTTCCTGGATTCGCTATCAGATGAGATTTTTTGGAAAATAGATTGTTTAGGAGGGACGTTTGATGCACATATGCAAGTATGCATGCCTACACATGGGGGAATCATTATTTATAGTCAGCTTTGTATGAACCCACACACACATACAACAGTAACTACATCAGGCCCCTGGCCACGGCCTGCTGGGGCAGCCATCCTGGGAGAGCATCCAGCAACACACATCAAAGCCCTTGTGATTAAACTGCTGTGCATCTTCCTCCCTCTGGGAAGAGAGAGCGCAGAAGGTGAATTACTTTGGAAATCTGACTGACACACCCAGCCTCTGGCTTGTGGGAGCACAGTGGGTACCTGGAAGCCCCAGACTTCAGGCCTAGCATGTAGCTGGCCTATGGGGTCTTGGCCAAGGAGATGTAGAGGGCAGATCAGAGAGAAGTAACAGGGCTGTTGGTTGAGGGCATGAAGGAAAAAAGAGTGGGTTTCTGGGCATGGCTGGCTGGTCAGACTAGGGGCACACAGGATGGTCTGTCATATGGATCAGGATAGGAAGACATGAGCATTAGCTCCTTAGCAAGCCACCAAGGTAGCTTCACAGCCCCTCCAGAATAAGGTTAAAGGGGTGTGAGCAGGCCCTAGTGATAATGTGAAAATAGAGAATACAAGTAAAAAAGGGGAAACACACACACACACACACACACACACACACACACACACACACACACACACACACACACACACGCCCTGCTGGAGGCCTAGGCTGAAAGCCTTAAGGTTAGCAGATCTGTTTATATCTGTGAATGTCCGCCCTAGACCCACATCAGCACCTGCACCAGAGCACCCCATCCCTCACCCAGGCAGACATCACCAGCCGAGCCCAGGATGATGATAGGCCTCTGGGGATTTGTTACCTTGCCCTCTGCCAGCTGCTATCTACTGAGAAGCTCTCTAGCCACAGCTACAGGGAATGTACTGTCGTCTGCTGTCCAAGGCGCAGCCCATCAGCATTTTCCGGCTCTTTTTCTTGACAGTATTTAGGGACATCGCCTCTGGGTTGGGAATGATGAATTGAATTACCTAAGCACACTGAGTGGTATTCAGTGTGCTTAGAGTGGTATTCCCTGCATCCCCAACACTAAAATGATGACAGTATGATGCGCTGTACTCCGTTCCTTCAGGTGAACCCCAAAGGTCGACAGGCTATTTCTCCTGGGCCTTCCCCTCCCCTCTCAGGATCACCTTTCTGCCAGCGGTCATTCTGGTGATGCTCTGGGCACCAACTCTGCCGCAGACCATCTTTACCGCCACCTGCATATGCAGAATCCTCCTTGCCTTTACATGGGACCCAGGAGTCCCTTGGCCAGGAAGCGGCAACCTGCCATTTGCTTCCTTCCTGTGACTCGCACAAGACAGGGGGACTTTACACAGGTTTCGTGGCCAAGACAGTCTGTCTTCTTTATGACTCTCTCCTCAGGCAGGAGTGTCCTTTCCTTGGGGGACAGCGGCTTCCCAGGTGCCTGCTAGCTAGCCTATGGACACATCCTTACACCTCCCCCATGGCTGGCTCTTGAGGCTGTTTGCCCCGCTGGACAGGAATGAAGTCATGGACCCTCCCATCAGGATGGGAGCTACTTCTCTTCTGACCCAGTCCTGACAGAGGTGGCTGCAGCAGTGAGGCATGATGGGAAATCCTCATCTTCCACACCACCACCACCACCACCACCACCACCACCCCACCCCCCGGCGGTTTGTTTGTTTCTCTCCTTCGGCTCCTTGTGCTTTCGTCCTCATCTTTGAATGAACTTCCAAGGCCTCTTAGGTCTTGGGAGGATTATAAAACTATCCACCATGTCATTCAGGTTCTCTGTCTCCTTTAGCTTGGCATGCCTCAGAATTGATTTAAGCAGGATTCTTTGCCCGTTGTCAATATTGGTTCATGTGCGGCTGTTTTATTTCATTCTTGACTTTATTTTTATTTTTGAGACAAGGTCCCTCTATTATGTAGCTCTGGTTGTCCTGGAACTCACTTCGTAGACCAGGCTGGCTTCAGACTTCCAGGATTCCCACCGCCTCCGCCTCCTGAGTGCTGGGATTAAAGGCGTGCACCACTGTGCCTAGCTCATTCTTGACTTTAGTGATATCATGGACACCTGAGAGCCCAGCAGCTCTGTGAGAGCAAGGCCACTCCTGGAACCTGACATTTGCCTGTGGGTCCTCCCTCAGCCACCACTTTCCTTTCCTCCAGGTCAAGGGGACCACACCTTCCAATTCTCCACTTTCTCAACCCCTTGCTTTGGGAAAATGTCACCTCTATATATATCACGCACTATTTGGACTTAGTTGTCTTTGAACTTTGTTTTCAAGTCTTGTGTTTTGGAGACATGCATCTTCCACTCCATTCCAAATCCTCACATGTTGCTGGTATGATGGCATTTGCTCATCTCCACTACTGTATATTATTCCATCCATGCAAACTCGGGGTTTTGCTATGGCAATCCACACTGCTCTGACCATCTCGTCTGCCTCTCTGCACGTGAGGGACACTTTGCCTTGACTATGGCATCATCTCTTATCCAGCCAGAATGTGGCTGGCTTTTTCTAGAGAAAAAGACATCAAAATGCACAGAGCGTATGAAGCCCATGTAAGCACATGCTCAGGATTCAACCCAAAAGGTCTTTTTTGTTTTTAAAACTCCCATCTTTTTGCCCTAGACACCAAGCAATCACGTCAGCCTATGGTCTGTGTGCAGAGCTAGAAGTGAGGATTCACTCATTCAGCTAACTACTGTATAGTAACTGGGTAGCTACCATATGCCAGGCCCCATGCTCAGCCCCAGAGACCAACTTGGAATGGAGAGCTGGTGTCGCTGTCCTTGTGAGCTCACCGGTCAGTACAGAACATATCAGTGAAGGCAGTGTGGCCCAGCTAGAATAAAACAGCACTGTGAGACACAGGTAACAGGTGCACAGACATGCCTGAAGACTGCGTCCTAGCAACCTGCCTCCCCCTCCTCAAGCTATAGGCACTAATCAGAGCCTTGGTGCATCCACCTCAGAAGAGGTCCCCGATCTGATATCCTTAGGAGCCTTTGAACTTGGGATGAGCCCCACCAGGCAGCCCAGTTCCCAGCTCCCTTCTCATCAGATGCCTTGGATGAGTGCTCAGCTTCAAGGCAGCCCCCAGCTGGGGCTAATCTGAAATAAAAGTTTTTATTTATCTAGCTTGATACCTGGTGCAAGGTTAAATCATACAAGAGAAAAAGCAATAAAAGAGGAAGATTAAGCGTAAGGCTCCCGCTTAGGCCTGCCCTTTTGCAATATGGTTACAAAGATATTAAGCCCCAAGTCACCCATAGCCCCCTCATCGCTGTTCTCGAGTCCCTGGGCTCAGCTTAGCTGAAGTGGGGAGTGGAGGATGGGAACGGGGCGGCACCCCCCTGCCCGCCCGGGGTGCCTTGTGATGAGGGTAAGCTACCAGATGGAGTTCAGCCACCTCCTACCCGGTGTGTCTGTGATTCATGACTTCCCTGGGGAGCCGAAGGGATTGACATCTGCACCTAAGTGGCTGCCAGGGTGTTTGTCGTCATTATTTATTAGGAGCCTACTGTGGGGCCAGACCTCTGGGGAGAGAGAGGATTCCATAGCCACAGATCTACCCACCGCCAGCCTGGGCTCAAATACCCCATGACCTTGAGCGAGTGTGCATCTATCTCAGTATCTGTGGGATGAGGATGTTAGCCGGGTGGATGATTGCCGGGGCTAAGGGAGTTAATGCAGGTCAAACTCCCCCAAGCATGCATCGTGTGTGCCTGATGCATAGTAGGTATTCAAGAAATGTTATCCATCACCGGCATCAGAGGTCAGAGGGTGGCCGTCTAGTTGATGAACACCTACAAGAAACAGTTCCCTCAGCCTTGTGGGAAGGGATGTGGTTCAGATGATGGAGTGCTTGCCTAGCATCCGTGAAGCCCCGAGATCCTTCCTCAGCACCAGATAAACCAGACATGGTGGTTCACGCTGCTAATCCCAGCAACTGCTCCGCCCCGGGAGGTGGAGGCAGGAAGACCAGAAGTTCATGGTCCATCTCAGCTACATGGTGAGCTCCAGGCCAGCCTGGGACACACTAGACTACAGAAGCAGCAACAGCTGGGCGTGGGTGGAGCATGCCTTTAATCCCAGCACTCAGGAGGCAGAGGCAAGCAGGTCTCTGTGAGTTCAAAGCCAGCCTGGTCTTAAAAAAAAAAAAAAAAAAAGGACAGAAAAAAAAAAGAAACCATTTCTGGGGGTGGGGGGGGGTCCTCAAAACGCAGGCTTCATGGGCCCATGCCCTCCCTGCTACCTGTATAACTTGACCTTGGCTCTCTATAAATCCCCACCTAGAGTTTTAGAAGTGTCTGTGAGTGGGTATGTGTGTTGTTTTTCCTTCCGGCCCTCCCCTGTCAGATTGCCCTCTGCTTGAAGAGGGTGACTCATTACTCCTACAGTCAGAATCTCTGGAATGGCCTCACATTTCCGGTCTCCCCGTGATCCTGAAGCCACAGTAAATAATGAGTGGGTGACTTCTCCCCGACTCTGCACTTGGAGCTTGGCCCCACATAGTCACAGCTTAGAGCCCCATGTGTTGTGACCCCATATAAGCAGCACCTGTACCTCTCCCCCGAAGTCCTCCCCTCTGTGGAGCCAGACAAGGCCACCAGGTCCCAACACCGCTCTCCCTGCCCCATCTTTCCTGTCAAGTCTGTGCTTTAAAGCCATGAGAAAAGAAAGAGGGGCAGAGAGGGGAGGAGAAGACATCTCTCCATTAGCCCCAGTGTCACCGTCCACCGGACACATGCAGGACAGACCCGGGGAGGACCCCCAGCACGGGCAGCTCACCACAAGCCTGCACCGGGCTTCTCTAAGAAGCATTTCTAGAGTTCAGGAAAGGCAGTCCTTCCGGGATATTCCCCTGGATAGAGGGACTGAAGGAGGAGAGTTCTGCCTGCCCGAGGGTGGAGTATGGACACGCATTTCAGGAGGACATTCCTCTTCCTTCGGCCCTAGTACCCTTTTGCAGACTAGGACTCGCATTGGGAAATCTTCTAGTGAACTAAGGGTAGTGACGTGGGGGACAATAGTTAACACCTCACGGGTGCTTGAGGACAAGTCTAAAGTTCAGCTGCGTGACCTTTGCGTCCTCCAGACCCCATGAGATGTCGTTGTGAATATTATACCCATTTCCAGATGGAGACACTGAGTCCAGATGGCACAAGGTCACAGGATGAGGAGTAGAACTGGCTTTGAAGCCAGCAGGTGGGCTCTGGGCACTGTCCCCAGCTCCCTACCCTGCACAGCTCTTCCCCAAGCACGCCTACCCCCACTCCCGTGTCCTCCACCCCCTCCTTTATTCCCTTGTGGGAATCTGAGCTCCACCCCCAGGCTTCCTCCCAGACCCCCTTTCACTTCTTTATCTCCCTCGCTGTCAAGTGCTCTGCCTAAGGCAATTAACTAGCTGCTCCCCATTCAAATATTTGACCAATATCTGGAGACAGAGATTCCCGAGCAGATACTTCCAGACATTGATTGAAATGAGCAAACAAGGCACAGAATGAATTTCTCCTCCAACATCCACATTCTGCTGGCTGTGCACCACCCTAGGGCCCCTGAAGGGGCTGCTTTTGTCATGGAAACAGACAGGTGGGATCCAGTGACTGTGGTCCAGCTGCCTGG
Source organism: Peromyscus eremicus (assembly GCF_949786415.1). Classification (NCBI taxonomy): domain Eukaryota; kingdom Metazoa; phylum Chordata; class Mammalia; order Rodentia; family Cricetidae; genus Peromyscus; species Peromyscus eremicus. The sequence goes on from NC_081432.1 coordinate 25,196,925, forward strand.
TCCTGCCCCCCCCACCTCCTCCTTCTGGGAGGACATAAAGATGTCATACTCTGGAGGGTCTGACCAGTGACACACTCTGGAGCCCAGGAGCCTGAGCTAGAAGTGCCCTTTGTAATAATGATGCTGGTCAAGTGTTGTTTTAAAAGGCCTTGTGACTTGTCCCCCGGTGGTGGTTTGATTCTTAAATGTCAGCAAGAGCCATTTAGTTGAGAATCACAGGACTGTCTAGCAAATGAGGGTTTGAGGTCTTGAGGCTTTCTGTCTCTGAAGTCTTTAGGGACAGAATTGCCCAGGTGTAACTCAATGATGCCTAAGAGGCCTTAGGTAGCCACCAGATACTGGATTTACAGTGTGGCCACCAGAAGTCCTCCCTGGGACCAGAGGAGGCTGAGGGTGGCAGTGGCCCTGGGAAGGACCTTGGGCATACTCCAGTGCTGACTCCCCAACTGTGACAAACGAACTCCCAAGAGCTGATGGCCAGTGGCAGGGCTTATGGACACGTGGGGTGTGAAATGACTCTGACTTGCGTGGTGAACGGTTTATTCTCTTCTTGATTTCTTTCAGAGTCTATTTTTGTCAGTTCCGCTCAGGAGAAGGTCTGTTTGGGTGCTCCTGTCTGTAACACCTCTCAGCCTTGGTTCAGATCCCTCTAGAGCTAAGAGAGCAGAACAGGCTGGGCCTCAGGAGATAACACGTGCTCCTAGCCACAAAGGGCCCCATGGGCCCCGTGTCTTCCAGTCGCCTCTGGTGGGGCTGACCGGCTGGCTGTGTGTGGCGCTTTCTTACATAGTCTCCTTCCGAGGGACTGTTGAAAGGGAAGCACTGAGTCAAGGTAAAGAAAAAGAATATAGGTTGTACCCGGACGGGGCTACACCTGGGAGGACGCTCAAAAGAATAGGGCTTGGGAAATCAGCATGTGAGCAGAGCCTCTGTCTCCCAGGCTCTACATGGTCTAGACACTAAGAATTAGGACTCATGGGGACTCTCGAGGGTCACATCTCTATGTGTGAAGTGCTTACGGCTGTGCCAGGGGCAGAGCAAGTGCTCAGGGATGCCAGCCCTGTAATGGGCAGGATCATTGTCCAAAAGCCACTGTGGGAATGTGGAGGATTGGCACTCCCGATGAAACTGAGTGATAGATGCTTAGGTGGCCAAGATGTCCCAGGAAGAAGGGACCAAGGTAAGTGAGGACTGACAAACGGAGAGACAGACCAACTGGGCTGCAGACGGGGAAGCGGGGGAGCAGAAGGCGAGGTGAAGCACCTTGAGAGTTAGGAGTCGGGATTGTTCCCTTATCTAGCTGAGACCGGAAGAAGCTGGAGGCGCTCAGAGAGATGGCGGGGACACTCGCTGAGAGAGTCTCCAGGGCACCCAGAGCATGCTGTTTTTATATTTGTATCTCCCGGGGTTAGGAATGGGGACACCAAGTGTATTTCTTCTCCCATGTGTGTATGTGAATGGACACTCAAAATCGACATCAAATGTCTGCCTCTGTCACTCTCTACCTTATCCCAACCCCTGGGAATGGGGTCTTACTATTGTAGCCCAGGCTGGCCTGGAACTCACAGAGATCCACCTGCCTCTGCCTCCTGAGAGCTGAGATTAAAGGTACGCACCACCACGCCTGGCTTCCACCTTGTATCTTGAGATCTTCCATTGACCCTGGAACTCACCAGCTGAACTAAACTGGCCAGCCAGGGAGTTCTAGGAACATGGCTGTCCCTACCCCTCCAGCACTGAGGTTAGAGTCATGCACATCAGGCTTGTATGTGGGTCTAGGGCCCTGAAGTTAGGCTAGAGCATGCCTTTAACCAACAGAGCCATTTCTGTGGCCCATATTTCTTCTAAAAAAAAATAGTTAATGTAAAGAAGTGGGTTCATTATGACGTCTTCAGTCACACTTATCACACTTAGTTCCTATTCACTCTCACTGCCCTCCTCACCCCCACCCCCTTCCTTCCCCAGACAGTTCCCTCTTCTGCCTTTATGTTACATGTATTTCATTACCCTCTCTTGTTCCCTCTCCCTCCCTCCTTTCAGATACTTCCTCCTGCTTTGTGGTCCCCTTTCTACTATATACATATATGTGTGTCTATATACATATGCATTTAAAAATCGTTTCTACATATTTGTCTTCCTGAGTCTGGCTTAGTTCACTTAACATCATAATCTCCAGTCCCATCCATTTTCCAGCAAATGACAGTTCATTCTTCTTTCCAGCCAAATGAAGCTCCATTGTGTATGTGCACCACATTTCCTTCACGCAGCCATCCATCGACCGGGATCTAGGCTGGAGCTGTTTCTTAGCTGTTGGGAATAGTGCTGCAATAAACATGGATGTGCACGTGTCTGTGCGAGGTGTTGACTTAGTGTCCATCAGACGTACACCCCAAAGTGGTAGACTGGGTCATATGGAAGTTCTGTTTTCATATGAGGAAACACCACCCTGATTTCCATAACAGCTGGACCAGTTTACACTCCTACTGGCAGTGGATAAGGGGTCCTCTCTCCCCATCTTCTCCATCATGTCTTGTTATTTGTTATTTTTAATGATGGTCACAATGATGGGGGTGTGATGGACTTTTGATCGGCATTTCCTGATGGCTAAGGATGTCAATCATTTTTCCACTTATCTATCACCCCCACACATACTTTGTCATTAGCACTGTCTTTTGTGTCCTCTGCCCATGGCTCCATTGGGTGTTGAGTTTTTTGAGCTCTTTCTACAGTCTGGGTATTAACCCCTGTTGGAGTGTGCAACTGTCTGCTCTTGTATTCTCTCTGTGTCTGCATTCACTTGTTGTTGCTTCCTTAATAAACAGCCAAAGAGGCATCTCCCCACAGCTCTGGAGAAGGGACATCTTACTGGCTGAGATCCAGATATTGTCAGGCACTCCCCCCTTGGGGTATAGGACACTCCCCCATCTCTCCCAACTTGTGACTGACACTGTTGTTGACTGTAGCTATGATCATCCAACCCCTCCTGCCCACTCACAGCCATCTACTCCCTCTTAGAAGGACCCTTGTGATCATATCTAGAACCTACAGAAAACCCACAATAGTCTCCTACCTTGAGGTCCTTCTCTAACCCACTTCCTACAGTGCCCGTGACACTCAGCAGCTATTAAGACAGGGCTGCCTTTGGTGGCTGTCAATCATCCTACCTCATTACCTCTTCCCAATCATCTCCCACTGGCTCCCTCATGGTTTTCATCCACAATGATCCCAAGGTATCATCTGTACCATGGGTGTCAGCCACCTCTGCATTCTAGTTTTCCAGAGAGAGGAATGATGGGCCAGTTCAACACCACAGTGTCCGTGAGGTGTGGGGTATTGGCAGCATGGCATGGTGTCACCCTGGGTAGCTGGCATAGGAGAGGGCAGTAGGGCTACAAACACATTGGTGGTGGTGGTGGTGGTGGTAATTTTTCGAGACACAGCCTCCCAATGGAGCCCATGCTAGTCTTGCACTCATATCTGTCCTCTTGCCCCAGCCCCTAAGTACTAGGATTCTAGGTGCATGCTACCATGCTTGATCTACCTTAGGCATCTTTGAAGATAGATGGCTGGGCCTGTAAGACAGAGTGGAGCTTGCAGAAGCTGACTCAGGTAGAAGCACGGGCACTTGATAGACGACATAGGTGGTGCCACAAATCAGCAGGGGGAGGGTGACTTGTTTAGTGGCTGGCGCTGGGGAAACTAGTTCCCTAACTGGGAAAAAAAAACAATAAAGCCAGGTCCCCAGCATATGCCATGTACCAAGGTGGACTCTGGATGGATTAAAGACCTCAGTGTGAAAGGAGAAATACAAAACCCATAAAAGAAAGCCGGGGAGTATATCTTCATGACCTTGTAGTAGGAAAGGACTTGCTGGCACCCAAACAGCACAGGCCCCAGAAGAAAAATGGGCGAACATCTAAGGCAGTCAACTCCGTAGGAATGTGTGAGCAAAGTCAACAGCAAGTGACATATGGGGAGACAGCAATTAAAACCAACAAGGGATTCGTGGTTGGAATACATGATGAATCCCTGGGAACCAACAGAGCAAAATTGGGGGAATCCATTAGAAAAACAGGCAAATGATATCTCTGGGGAGGGAAATCCCCATGACTTGTGGGCGGCTCTGGAGAATCTGAAACTAGTGGAAATCAGCGATACACAAATGGCAGCCCTAATGGCCATCCACAGTGACGAGGGAGCCAAGCACTCCCTCTGTGGGTGTTGTATAGCCTATAAGCCAAGAGAGCACTTGAAAGATGGGAGTCTGCTTGCAGTTGATCTGCAGGTCATGAAGATGCTGGAAGGCCCTCAGTTAAGCAGAATGGTTCCCCCTGTCCCCCCAAATTCCATCCCTGTCCTCGGTAGGCCTGCAGTGGAAGACACTGCTCAATTATTATATTTCAAATTCATTGGATTTTTTTTTTTTGTTGCAGAAATTGCTTCTCTTTCTTGTTAAAGAGGGACTAATGTAACATCCTCGATTTTGCCTCTTGGCCTGTGAAGGCTAAGGGATTTCCTGTGGCATTTTACAGAGATGGTTTTCCAGGCCCTGCACTAAAGAATATTCCAAATTAGTAAGGAGCCCCATGCTATTAGGGAAAGCACATAAAATTGCTGCTTTTGTAGGTCAGAAATGGTTGAATGTCAGCTCTTTCTTACGGTTTAACTTAATAGGTGTACCTACAGCAAAATAGATAAATATTTAAAGCCAAGTGTTGAGTCATAAAAGTAATAGGAAGGGATGAGATATTTTATTCCTCTAAGATAGAAAAAGAGAGGGAAATCATAAGTGATGGCATTTAGTGAGAATGCATGCATACTCGGAGCTGTATGTAGCAAGGTGCTGGAACAGGTGTTATGGAGAAGGGAGCAGGGACCATGGGAGAAAGGAAAACCCTCCAGTAATGACTTTTCCCAACATCTGACCTTGTGCCTGCTCCAGGCAACTCACAAGGGCCCACTCATGATTCCTCAGCACCTAGAGGAGAGAGGCACTACCACTGTACCCACTTTATAGATGGGATAACTAAGCTCAGAGTGCCTAAGTAACTTGCCCCAAGACCACTCTGCTTGTAAATGTCAGAGCTAGGATTTAAATGTGGGCTGGTGAGGAGTTGGGGAGGTGGCTCACCTGTGAAAGTGCTTGCCGCGTGAGCATGAGGCCCGGAGATTAGACTCCCCAAACTCACCAAATACCAGGCAGGCGCAGAAGCCCATCTGTAATTCGAGCCTTGGAAGGTGAAGATCAGGAATCCCCAGAAGGAGCTGGCTAGAGAAACTAGTAAGCTCTGGGTTTGATTGAGACACCCTAACTAAATGAACGAAGTGACAGTGAATAAGGATGATTTCCCACGTCAGCCTTGGGCCTCCACACACGCGTGCGCGCGCGCGCGCGCGCGCACACACACACATACACACACGCACGCACGCACACACTCAGAAAAAGAAAACACACAATTGTAGGGCAATAGAGGGTAAAGTTTTAAAGGCTAAAGGAAGCCCAACGTACCTGAAAAGGCAAGCTCCACTCTTGCCTGTATCCTAGGCCCCCTGCTCCCACCCCCGCTCCCATCTCCTTGGCAAGTTTCTTCCCCATCCCACATCTGCAGAATCCAGAGCCCTGGCCTCACCCTCCAACTTCCCCATGGGCACATTATCCAGAGTCCAGATCTATTGATGCTGTCCCTGCCTTGAGCAATGGGAATGCCACTTACAGGGCAAGATTTGGACACAGGTATAACCACTAAGTCAGGACTTGAGATCAAACAGGTCCAGCTTCAACTCATGGCTCTGAGGTTGTCCTTCTGTGAGACCTCAACAAATGGCTTCTGCAAACAGAAGGTGAAAGGCCCAGCTCAAACAGGGACATAGACAGAGCCTCGTGCCTGGAAGAACTCCGTGAATTACCATTCACAAAGCTCCCCAAGCACACTTGGAGAAGAAGTGAGTTTTCTATTGCATATCTTCAAAGTAGAGTGCTTGGGACACAGTAGGGTGCTTGGGAGAGCAGGGAGGAGCCTGCATGTCCTTGTCATTCTACCTGGCCCACATTCTCCACCTTCATATGTCGTCCCTCCCTCCTCAAGGGCCTCTCTTCACATTCTCTTCCTCAAGGACCTCTTTTCACATTCCCTTCCGCCAGGAAGCCTTCCCTGATCACCCAGCTTGTGTTTTTTACTCAACTAGTATGAACAAGCTAGAGTTCCCCATTCTACCTCCACCCATGTGGCAACCACTTCTCACTGACTTGTCACCACCCACCCATCCTGAGTCCAGGATAGTGCCATCCCTGTCATGGCCACCTCTTTGCTGTATTGTCTTCCTTCCAGTCATGTGGCCAGTGAACCCCTGGGAACCCACAATCCACTGGCTCTTGGGACATGAACCACCAAGACCCCCAAACATACTACTTCTGCATCCCGGGAGGAGGGGCTCACATGGGCTTGGCACCTGCCAGGGACCTTCACCCAAATTGCCCATTCTTGAACCAACAGTGTGAGGCACGGGGGCTGTGGCAACCTGGTGGTCCAGGCTGAGTGTGGCAGTTGGCACCAAGTCACCTGCTCCCACATTCGAGGTCTTCCTGTCATGCCCCCACCACAGCTATCCCTAAGCCATGGTAGCTATGAATGCCTTAGTTTCCCTTATTTATGTGGGGAAACTGGAGACCACATAACCAATGGTCCTCCGAGGCATGGTGACTCAGAACAGCTAGTTGGGTTCCACTGGCATGTAGCTGCCTCTGGGTGTCTGAAATGAATGCTGACTTTCCCTGGCACTGAGGTGGGTGCCCTGGCCTGGCTAGACCATATACAGTGTGAGCCCTGTGGGCTGGACTCACCCTACTACTCTCTCAGCCACAGCTAGGTCCGGAGGTCCCACACAGGATGTCATAAAAGGCCTTCCGTGATGCTGCTTCTGCTTTCATTTAATTGTGCGCCTCTGTGTGTGTGCTCATGTCAGGGGACGACTCTGTGTGTTCTGTTCTCGCCTTCCACCTTTGTGTGGGTCCCGGGGATTGAACTTAGGCCATCAGGCTTATGGCGGCAAGCACCTTTACCCGCTGATCCATCTCACGGGCCCTCCATCTTATTTGTACAGTGAGTACCAGAATGCCTCATTCCACAGATGAGGAGACTGAGGTCAGAAAGGTTTGTACTAGATATGATGATTTTTGTTTGTACCAAGATATGATGACACCACAAAATCTAGGTCTCTAAGGGTCTTAAGCCTCTTTATCTTTCTCAGGGCCTCCTGCCTCACTGGAATGCCAGGTGATCCTGCCTGTGTGGACCTTGCCTGCATTATTCCCATTTTACAGACACGACCCAGAGAGCAAAACACAATACAAAACAACAACAAAAAAAAATCAGCTGTTTGATGAAGTGGTAGACACTGAGCGGCTTCCAGACGTTCTCAATTCTGCCCACTGGCTGTGAACCAGGGCAGTGGGAGGCTTACTAGGGAAGGAGATGAGGCTAGGGTTAGCACACGAAGCCTGGGCTGGGCTAAGTTCCAGTGTGAACCAGGTTGACTGTGCTGGGAAGGAGGGAGCCATGTAGGGAAGACCGGGCTTGCCCTGCCCACCCCAGCCCTGTCTCTGAGACACGCAGAGCTTCTTCCTCCCGGGTTGGGGACATTCGGTCGCTGAGGTCAGGTCTTTGTTTGAAGGACAGATAATTAATCCCATAAAGTAATCCCAGCACACTGGCAGATTTATGGAGATCGCCTCCGTCCCGGGAACACGGCCGAGTCATCTTTCATCTCCCAGCAAAACTAGTCACTTGCCGGAGCGCAGGCACTGGACACCAGAGCTCATTTAGGGGAGCACTCCCCTTGGCTGGGGAGATTGATCACAGGCTAGTGAGAGGTCTGGGTGGTGGAGGGAAAAGCCGGATCTAGGCTTCTCCTCACCCCTGGCCCTTCTCTATCCCCTGCCAGCACTGCCAGCCTCACACCCAGCCCTCCCAAGTCACAGGCAGGAAAACAGAGGCTGAGAGACCCGGGGAGCAGCCTGCTTCCCAGCTGGGCATGTCACTGCTTCTTCCCTCTCTACCTGGTCCATAGTTGAAGATGCAGATCCCGGTAGGGGTGCCTAGAGCCCCAGTGTAGTGTCAGAGTTCCACCGAAGATGGGCAAGAGGAAGACATTGCCAGGGCTGATCATAACTGGCTCTCCAAGCCCTAGGAAGAGGGGACGCAGTGGCAGGGACTGGGATAGTTGCCTCTGGTTTGTGGGTTCTGCTACTAGCTTGTTGGACACTTTGGGACACTGTGGTCATTCTTTGTAACACAGACTTTTGGGCAGGGGTGTGTGTGTGTGTGTGTGTGTGTGTGTGTGTTTGTATCTGTGTGTGTCTTTGTGTCTGTGTGTCTTTGGGGGGCTGTGTGTGTGTGTCTTTGTGTCTGTGTGTCTTTGGGGGGGCTGTGTGTGTATGTGTGTGTATGTGTGTCTGTGTGTATGTGTCAGTATGTCTGTGTCTGTTTGTATGTGTCTGTGTGTCTGTGTCTATCTCTGTCTCTGTATGTTCTTATGTGTCTCTGTGTGAGTCTGTGTGTCTCTGTGGGTGTGTGTCTGTGGGTATGTGTCTGTCTATCTCTGTCTCTGTGTTCTTGTGTGTCTCTATCTCTGTGTGTATCTATGTGTCTCTGTGGGTGTGTGTCTGTGGGTATGTGTCTGTGTCTGTATGTCCGTGTGTCTCTGTGTGTGTGTGTGTGTGTGTGTGTGTCTATGTGTCTGTCTGTGTGTGTCTGTGTCTGTATGTCCGTGTGTGTGTGTTGCTGGGGGTTGAATTCAGGGCAAATGCTAGACAAGTTACTCACTACTGAGTTACAGTCCCAGTCCTTGGGTTTTTTGAGGCAAGATCTCACTGTGTAGCCTAGAACTGGTGATCCTTCTGCCTCAGACTCCTTGGCGCTGGGATTACAGGCATGTATCCACCCCAGGCCCTATCTCCCTTGGATCGTCTGATGGTTTATAGGTAGTCATCAGGCATCGCCATGCTCCAGCTGGAGACACAGCCATGAACAAGAAGGTAAGGCTGCTGCCCTCAGAGTCCAGAGAGGATGACCATAGTCAAGCAGATTAATACTGAGATCATTTGAGACAGTGGCAGCAACCCACAGGGAGATAAAACAGGGCCATGGTGGAGAATGGCTGATCTGGAGTGCCTAGCTGGGGCACTTGGGGTAGTCCTCTGTGAGACGGTGGCATTTGAATGACAGTGGGGTGGGGACAACATGTGCAAAGGCTCTGGGACAGGGATAAACTGGACATATTTAGAGAACAAATTAGGAGTTTCAATGAGGCTAGAGGCCGGTCACTTGGGGTCCCACAGTCAAGGAAGAGTTGAGATTTTGTTTTATTCACATGGGGAAGATATGAGAGTTGGGGGACCTTAAGTGATCCCCAAACACTGCTTAGTAGAATGAGCTGGAGCAGAATGAAGAAGAGTCAGGAATCAGCTGAGAGGCTCCAGTGGTGGCCAGAGGGGATATGCCCATGTCTACCTGCTGTTCGTTCACCTGCCTCTGTGGCCTCTCTAGCTGATTCAGGGCCTCCCCTGCTTCTTCCTGCCCTGCATATCAAACACACATACACTTACACACACACACTTACACAAACACACACACACACACACACATACACACACTCACACATGCACACATACACACACACTCACACATGCACGCACATACACACACACACACACACACACACATACACGCTGGCGGAGGAGGGCATTTGTGTAAACCTCCCCAACCTAGTGTGGCCCAGTCACATGGGCCAATCACGGCAAGTAAAGCTGCTTTCTTCCCGAGGCCCACACCCAAGCCCCGGAAATGGAAGCCATAAGGCATCTTCCATCTTCCCAGACTGAGCTGTGGCAGACGGCATTGTCTGGGTGAGGGCTGGCAGAGCTGAGGCACATGCAGGCAGAAGTCTGTGATGGAGTTGGCAAGCCCAGTCGCCTCACTTTCCAGCCTGCGCTGGGGTCATGTGGGCCCTGGCTCTGCCAAAGCTTCCTCTACAAACCAGGGACAAACTTGGTCTTTTTTGTGGACACTGTAGGTCTAGAGTAGTGGTTTTCAACCTGTGGGTAGCAACCCCTTTTGTCTCTTATCAAATATTCTGTATCTCATATATTTACATTACAATTCATAACAAGAGCAACATTACAGTTATGAAGTAGCAATGGAATAATTTTATGGTTGGGGGTCACCATGACTTGAGGAACTGTATTAAAGGGTCACAGCATTAGGAAGGTTGAGAACCGCTGGCCTAGAGCTTACAAAATCACCCCAAAGATGCCACGGCAGTATCCTCTGAGCCCATTCCACTCCAGGAGTGTCTGTTCACAGAGCTTAGAGGAGGGTGCTATTGGACCCCCAATGCTGAGGAGTTCCCAGAGAACTGCCCTCCTGACAAGAGGTGAAGCCCTTATAGCCCACTCCAAGAGAAGGAAGCAACTGGAGGCCCTGGAGCTGGGAAGGGTCCCAAACTCTGCTCCACGTCCCTCTCCATCAGAAGTGGCCAGAGGTCCTGGGAAGACACTCTCCTTTCAGCCACTGAGGTTCAGCTCTGCCAGCAACAGAAGGATGGCCCTGAGCATCCCAGTTCCCGCTTGCTCAGCAGAAGTTGTCTGCTGCCAGGGATGGGAGCATCTTGGGACACTTGTCCCTCCCTGTCTAGCTGGATTCATTCATCACTTATTCCCCAAATGTCTCTCTGGCCTGGGGCACTGAGCCAGGGGCTGGGGACATCATGTGACATCCAGGGCCACGGCTCCTGAGGCAGGACGAGGGTGATTTGGAACAGGGCTGTTAAGACAGAGTATCCAGCTGCCTGTTCACCCCATCTAGCCCCAGGCAAGGACCCCTGACCCTCTCTCATCACAGAAGCAGGCCAAGTTCACAGGGGAACATTGGCTATTAAATATCCCCAGACACCATCGTACGCACTGCTGGTGATGTGTGGACAGTGCCACACTGGCTTCAGGTCCTCTTTGCTCTTTTGTTCCTTAAGCAGTGAAACATGGTAGGGGTTAAAGGTCAGCCTTGTTCATGTCCATGTCCTCAGAGGCCTCTGGGGACTGAGGGGGGAGCCCATAATGATTACATAGCTCCAAAGATAAACCCACAACTTGAGCATGGACCATGTCTCAACATCCAAGGAGGAGTCACCCACACGGAATGGTGGAATATTCTGGTCTGTCGGCTTGCATTTTGAGTCGTCTTCTATAATATTCAAAGACAGGGGCTTGCTTGGCGTGCGTGGAACCCCAGCTTTTGATCTCTGGCCCCATATAAAACAGGTGTGGTGGTGCCTGTGATCCCAGCATGTGAGAGGCGGAGGCAGGACGATCAGAAGTTCAAAGTCATCCTTGAGTACAAATGGAATTCAGTACCAGCCTGGACTATGTGAGACCCTGCCTCAGAGATGGCACAGTAAAGATGAGCTGTGATTTGGTCTGATGGCACTAGTAAACATTGACGGCGATGAGACGATTTTAAAATAAGTAAAACCAGCAAATATCCATGCTGGTTGAATTAAGCAGTGGTCTAACTGGGCTTCACTCTTCTGGTCTCTTACGTTTTCCTGTTCTTGTAAGTTTCTATTGGAAACTCTTGGAAAACATTAGCCTCTGTGTATGTAGTCCCCAATGTTTCCAGGGGACTCACCCCTGGTCTGGAATCCACACACATGACCTGTGGCCTCTGCCTCAAACTTGAGCTGTACTGGAATCCACTGATGTGTGCCCAGATCTGCCTCTGCCTTGCTGTGCAGCTGTGACCAAGAAGCTCCCCGTCTCTGATCCAAGAAAACTCTGAAACTGATGAGCTCTAGGTTCCCGTCTGCTTCTGCCTCTTACGCTTGGCACACCCGACGGGTTCTCAGGGGCCCTTCTAGACTGGAATTGTGGGGGTGGCATCTTCAATCCTCTCGGCAGTCTTCCCAGACCAGCAGCTTAGCCTTTGCAAAAAGGGGTTTTGGCCTGTTCAGTTAGAAAGACAGTGGATCCTAACAGTCTTGTCACAGTACCTGGCAGGTACTCACGGCTCTGCCAGGTCCTACAGTAACAACAGCCGTACAGTACCCCTAAAGCTGACCCTAGGACCTCTGCACGGATGGTTTCACTCAAGCTTTCTGCCATCAGTGTTGTGGGAAATGCCTGGCCTTTCTGCTTTCAGACAGGGGCTTCTCCTCAACGGATAAATTGTCCATCTTTTTCTTGTATGTTTGATGATTCTGACTCACGGTCCGAAGAAGCCAAGACCTTGTGGTGTCTCCCTGGTGCTGCATGGGTCTGAACTTCACTCGATGTCTTGTTTTGCCCTCTGTCCTTCTGGACCAGAAATATCACTTTGATGTTATGCTCTGGGTCACTGACCAGACACGAAACTCGCATCAGCAAACAAGCCAGGCCTGATCTGTGTCCTTCCTGGTGTAGATTCTCCATGTTTCTAAGATGCATCTCCAGGTGGGGTAGGAGAAGGCCTATCCCCTTCGCAGCAGCAAAGGCTGTGGGTTCAAATCTCAGCTCCCTCAGCAAACCATATAACATAGGCAAGTTTCTTCAGTGGTGATTAAATAACACGGTATATCATTTCCTTTCTTATCCTGAAGAAGTTAAAATAATGGTGGATATTTAGTAAGCATTTTCTCTGTGCTGGATGCTGTGCTGCACTAGTCAGCTGTATTACCTATTCTGATCCCCTCGTCAGCCCCCAGAGATGAGGATCGGCCTTCCCTTTCCACAGTCAAGGAACCTAGGGTCCATACAGGGTAGGTCACTGACCCACAATCACACAGCTCAGAAAGGGTGATGTTGAGATTTGAACCCTGGCCCCAGCTAGTACAATATCGGCCCTTTGTAGAAGACGAAATCCTTGTGAATGCGCTCATCCTCTGAAGGGGTCTCCTGGTTCCTAGTGGAGCTGTGCAACATGAAGACAGGCCCTATGGATTCTTGGGTAAATGCCTGAACCCATCGTGACAGGTTAGAACCAGAAAAGTCCTGGAGGGTCACCTAGCGCCAGAACAGAAGCTGGGTGCCTGCCAGTGGGCCCTCTAGTAAAACATAGATTCCTGGGGGTTGGGGATTTAGGTCAGTGGTAGAGCGCTTGCCTAGCAAGTGCAAGGCCCTGGGTTCAGTTCTCAGCTCCGGAGTAAAAAACAAAAAAAAAACCAAAAAAACAAAAAAACAAACAAACAAACAAACAAACAAAAAAACCATAGATTCCTAAAACAGACATTTGAATACCCCTGCTGGGGCTGGGGATTTGGCCGAGTTGGTAGATTGCTTGCTTAGTGTGCATGAAGCCCTGGGTTCGATTCCCCAGCACTACATAAACCTGTGACGGAGTACACCTGTAATCCAGTGCTCTGGAGATGGAGGCAGGAGAATGAGAGGTTCAGTGATATCCTTCCCACACAGGGAGTTTGAAATCAGGCTGGCTATGTGAAAGCCTGAGGGGAGGGGGCATGAGAGAGAGACTCTGAATCCATTGAATGAACCCTGCCATCAAAAAGCCCCATTTACAATAGGGGAGGGCCATAAAGCCCAGAGAAGGCAAGTGTCTTGCCCGGAGTCACCAGCTGTCCTGTGTGCCCCCAGGCAGACCTCTGTCCTCCCTTCAGGCCTCAAGTGTGGCTCAGACTGAGGGGACTCTGCTGTCCCTCGGAGACTCTCAAGGTCAGCTGGTGGCCAGCCCCGCCAGCTGGTGGCCGGCATCTATGAAGATAACTGTTTCTGGGGCTAGCTCCATGAACCTCGTCTGACCACATCTATTTCTGGGCCGCGGGGCCCTGACGGAGCACAATTTGATTCATAAATTACCCAGCTCAAGGTGTGTGGATGGATTCTCCTTCTGCAGAGTTGAAAGTCATTCACTCTAGAACTTGCAGCCTCGGAGGGGTGGGGGAAGGGAGGACTGTGTGGCCAGCGGGGGCTTGGCACACTCTGCCTTGGGGAAGAGAATGGGGAGGGCAGGGGTGGTGGTCTAGGTAAAGCAGGGAGTCATTTCTCTGTGCCTGCTCTGACCGCTAGCCACTTGGGTGGCAAGTATGGTACCAGCTCTAATGGGCAAGTTAGAAAACTGAGACTCCAAGGGGGCATCGCTTACCCAGTAAGTACCACATGGCTAAGGCGGTAAGGCGCTGGGGTTCACATTCCACATCCCCACGTGCCGGAGCTGCCTAGGTGTAGTCATGACAGCGGCAGGCAATAGACTAAATGACGGGCTCGGAAATAAGACAGGAAGAAGAGGTGAGTGGTGCAGACCACCTCATCCCGTAAGCCTCAGTGGCCCCCTCTAACTGGATTGCAACCCCCCACCCCAGCCCGCCCCACTGCACCACAATCTGTCCGATTCCTCCTGCCCAAGGCTCCGGCCTGCCATCTTTGACCGGCACACATCAGATGGGGTTCAGCACCCTACAGTTTGTGACATATCTTAGATCCCTTGTCATCGAACCACCAAACGGCCCTGTGAATAGGGCTTGCATCCACCCTCAAAGGGGAAACCAAGGCCCTGAGGGGTCCACAAGCCGGAAGACCTGAAGGCAGGCCCCAAGCTCATTCATACCCAGTCCCTTGTAAGTACTTCGGTCTCGTTAATACTTGTAATACTGTCTGTCCTTCTGGGGGGCAGAGGGGATCTCCTGCACCACATGACAGGTGTTCTGAGAAAGATCCCCATCCTTCTCTGGCCGGTGCCTGTGCCCACACACATTGTAGCACCCACACTCCCTCAGAAGTTCAGTCCTCAGGGCCATTGCCATGGCTTTCCCACATCCCCGTTGCAGGCTCAGAGAGGTACCAAAGGACTAGGCACAGACTTCTGGAGGTGACAGACAGCATGGTCTCCCTCTGAAGCTTTTGTCTCCTTGGGTTTCTGCTCATGATCCTCTTTGCTTTCTTAAGTATCACCCCTCCTCCCACCCCTCCTCCCACCCCTCCTCCCACTCCTCCTCCCACCCCTCCTTGCCTTCTTGGGCCTGGGCAAGGCCTTTCAGATCATCAAAAGCGAGTGCTGCTTATGCTGGACTGGAGATGGCTTTATCTGAGCAGTAAATCTCCCTAAGGCCAGACCTGTCCTGAGCACCAAGCTGCGGGAGAGTTATGAGGGCCTGCGGCAGACAAGCGCACAGACGCACAGCCTCTGGGGTACGACTCCCACTATGGCCCCAGAGGGGACCCCAGCTGATGGGGGGGCTCAGAGGGCAAGGAGGCGTGCAGAGGACCCGCAGCCCCCACCTTTCTCCCACCCCCCACCCTGACTCCTCTCCGTGATTGGCAGGGACTGTCCTACACAGGACAAGCGTCACCCTGTCAGCCAGGAGAACTGTTTAAAATCTGAGACACCGGGTTCTAAGCCCACTGCGTCCCTCTGTCCCCATGTGTCTCTGAGGTGTCATTTCACCTCAGTGAACCTCAGTTTCTTCATCCAATAGACAGGGTGGCTGCACGGGCCCTGATGGGGGAACGTTGAACACCTAGTGGGACAGAACACGTTGTCACAGGCAGAACACAGAACACAGTGTGGCCTGGAGTCTGGCTCCGCCATGTGCTGACAGTATGACTTCAGGAAATCATGTGATCTCTCTATGCCATGTCGGTGACAGTCATGATGGGGATGATGATGACAGGACTGTGAGGATGGTGACCGGCCGCCATCGTGAGTGTCCATAAAACGTGACTGGCAAAGATGGGTAAAGTGCTCAGAACCTCGTCAAGCACATGGGGGCCAGTGGCACGTTCTGTCCCTCAACTAGTGTTCCTCCATCACTGTCCCCAGCGCCTGGCCCCATCCCTAGTGGGTCTTCCTACTTCCGTCTGGACCCCCCCCCCCTTGGAGGACACTCCTTACTACCCATTGCCATCAGACAGCAGCCAAACCACATACCTGGCATCCAGGGCTGCTGCCCGCTGGTGGCAGATTCCCTTCCTCCCCTCCTCCCCACCCCCACCCTCTGCTCCCACTTAGCTCTTTCCACTCTCCTCTCACCTATCCCCAACTGTCCCCAATCTCCTGCTGCAGGAACTTCCTGTCCCTCCAAGTCCAACGGGGTGGGGGTGGGGGCTCAGCTGACCTAAGTCTCACTTCCTCGCCGTCATCTGGGAGTCACATGAAGGCAAAGAGGCCTCACCGCTTCCCCTTCACTCAGGGATGGTGTCAGGGCCAAGGTGTGACTGTCCCTGCCCTCGGCATCAAATTCAGGAATTGTGACTGTGCTGTGACGAGGGGAATTCAGCTTGCAGAGTCACCTTCCTTGGACACCAGCACGGGTGCTGGGGGTACACGCCATCAAACAGCGAGGACTTTTCGTCCAAGGTACAATACATACCACGTATTATGTAAAAATGTGCCAATCCAAAGTATGAAATTCAGCGCCCTAGTTACGTTCAAGATGTGTGCCAGTATCTCCGTCTAATGACAGAACTTTGGGATTACTTCTAAAGGGACTCAAAACCGACTCTCTTTTTAAGGCAAATGTCATTCAGATAAATAGAGAGAAAGTTAGGGTCACTCTAAAGCAGGGGCATTCTGCCCCCAGGGCATTCTATCCCCAGGGGCATTTGGTAGTGTTTTGGTGACTTTGTCTCATGTGAGGAAGGTGTTATCCAGGGGGATAGGGCACAGGAAAATCCCCCACAGCAGCTCAGCAGTGCTGAAGCCCTGACCACCCCCAGCGACCAGAAATGAGGTATATTAGCACCCTGTTGGAGGTTGCTCCTTTTTATGCTTGTGTATTTTTTTTTTAAACAAAAGTGTTTCACAGAACCATGATGGCACGCCTCCCTTTTTTGGATGTCTTAAACCCCTGTTTTCAAGGTAGACATGTCTCTTCAGCAACTTTCAGCACCTAGCTGAATTTTGTGTCTTCTTCAGCAGTCCCCTCTCACTGGACACCTAGGTTGGCTCTCACTTTCCTTATGAAGTAGTGGTGGCTGCACTTGTGAAATCCATGACCCTTCCTCCCGAAGCTCTTCCAGTTGCAGAGGAAAGGGGAGATTCTGAGTTAAGCCACAGTGCCTGGTGATACCACAGGGGTCCCCCCACTCAAGTGTCCTCAGAGGAGACAGGGCTGTGTCTCTAAGACCCCTGGTTCACAGGGAGCCAGACACAGTGTGCGTGAGGCTGCTTAGCAGACCCTCGGAAATCTTAACACATGAGGCTAGGCTCCCCCATCTACCCAGGCTGATGTCTCCTGCATTAGTAGATACTGGTAGCCAATGAATGAGGGTCGAGTATGGAGTCTCATTATAGTGAGGTGATCGTTGTTCATTTATGAGAGCTTGTGAAGGCCATCCTGGATGAGGAAGGACAACCAGCAGGTATACCTTACACCTACCCTCCGACTGAGTAGATAGTGGTAACTCTAATTATCCCAAGCAGACACCATGTCATGGGGACATCAGGAGGGCATGAGGGTACTAACAAGAACTTTTAATTGATCTCCCCCCACTCCCGCCCAGGCCCTGGGCATCTTCATGATGGATGACACATTGACACAGTGAGTGGCCCCAATATTGTGTATGCTTCAGCCTTTTGTGATCATTCATTCATTCATTCATTCATGTATCCCACAGCATTTCTTGAGCCAGGTGTGGTATAAGAGAGAGAGAGAGAGAGAGAGAGAGAGAGAGAGAGAGAGAGAGAGAGAGAGAGAGAGAGAGAGAGAAGGATTGTAAGTTCAGAGTCAGGCTGGGCTACACAGTGAAAGCCTGTCCAAAAAAAAGCAAGCATTTATTGATTACCAACTGTATGTCAGCTGAGCATTTAACTAGTTCCTGCCCTTCAGTGGTTACCTTCCTGTGAGATAAACCATGAGAAGAAACCCACAAAGAGAAGAAAAGAGAAGGAGAAAAAGAGATCAATAAAGAAGCATTTGGAAGCAATAAGAAGATGACAGAATAGCGACAGCCTTGGGAAGGGGGTGATGGGGACTACGCTACGAAGTGACATTTGAGCTGGGACATAAATACACATCAGCCAATATCCCCCTCCCCGCGGCGAGACCTGCTGAGATCAGGATCCTGTTCCAGGTGGCTTCAAGGGGGGCTCTGGGAATGGGGAGTCTCCCCCTCCCACCCACCTTTAGGAGGGGCGACAAAATATCACCTGGTCCCCTCCCAGGCTGACAGCAGGGATAGCTCACACCGCTGGTTGCCATATGTTAGTCTCGGAATTGTTGAATACCACCCGGCCCATGTGTCACCTAGGACTTCAGCCCCTTTTGTCAGCAGGCAGATGAATAGCAATTTTTAATTCATAAGCTATCTTGCCCAAAGCCCGTGTCTCAGAAGGACCTGCAGTTTTCATTATACAGTGATAAAATTCTATAGCAGCCGGAATGATAGGGCTCCAGTGGGCAGCAATGGGCCTTCGGGCCAGGGCTGCCTGGGCCCCAGAGGCTCAGGGGCTATGGCCACTCACACGGCTGCTTGGTGGCTGTACCTGACAGGACAGAGCATGGCAGAGAACCTTGGGAGATACCCCAAACCCTTTGACCTCATGAGTAGCAGCCCTGCCTTTGGCCCCTTGATCCATTTTTTGTCTTGTAGGTGGGTGCTCAGCAATTGGACTCTACCTGAGTTTCCCTGTACCAATCCCAAGGCACAGACAGGGACTGAGAGGGAGGAGACCATACAGTTTCAGGGGGTGGTGACTGGACTGGGATAGAGAGAGGTAGAAGGGGTCAGTCCATACAGGTACATACTCAGGCTCAGATGGTTACAAGAGACTCACAAGTCACAACTTTTCCTTTTTCTGCCCCAAGGCCCAGCCTTGGTCACCCCTTTTTCTGATCCCTGCCGAGGGAGGAAGTCTCAACATCAGACCAACTAACAAATGTGTACTGAGCATCTCTCTGGGGACCCCAGGAGATGAAGCATAGCACCCCAGACCTAACCCTCAAGGCTAATGCTGTTGGTCTCCAGAACCAGGAACACCCCAGCTCAGGAGAGTGCCTGGGCAGTTCTGAGCATGCCAGCCAGGCTGTCTGGGGCTCAGAGCCTCTGGTTAGGAGGTGAGGTTCAGCTTCCATGGCAGGCCATGGTGGCTCTGGAGATCCGGCAGGACTAGGCCGGGTGGGGCCTTGGCCTTTCCTTTCATTCAGAGCAGAGGGAGTGAGTTGGGAGAGCTGGTGCAGGGCTGTTAGCCCAGCAGAGCAGATAAGGCAATTCAGAGTCATCAGCCTGTGTTCCCACACGCTCCGTCAGCCACTCAAGAAACTGCTCCCACCCCACCCCCAGCCCCACCAGACCTGGCAGCGTGGGTCAAGATGTTACAGACAAGATGAGGGATAGTGAGGGGCTGATGAGATTTGGCGTGGGCAGGCAGGTAGGTGTGGGGTGAAAAGGAAGCCACCGGCCTGTGAGGGATGGGAAGAGGGAGCGAGGGTACTCCCCTGGGCCAAGGAGGCTCACCCCAAAAGAGCCGCTTACCACCTTCTATGCCTCTCTCTATCCCTTCTCCCCACCTCCTTTCTGCAATCCCACAGAGGTCCCTGCTCCACTCCACTGTTCCCTCTAGGGGGGCACTCCACCTCCTGCCTGCTATTCACACCGGGCTCTCACTATCCCTCCTTCCCTGCCCAATTCCCTTTGGTCTTAAAATTGGTCTCTAGAGATAGCCAAAGACCCTATGAGTGTCTTTGGTGGAATCTTCAACATACTGAGTCCCTCCGCATGTCTGCTGGTATCTTTCTCAGGGCCGCCCCCTCTTGCCTCAGGGAACCTGGCACTTGAGGCTGGTTGTTCACCTGGATTTTTCATCCATCATTGGTGTCTTTTTAGTATCACTGCATGTCCCCCGTGGGGCCACAGAGACCACCCCTGCCAGTCCATAGTCCCCAATACCCAATGTCTGTCACACCACCGTGGTCCTGGCATCCCTCTAAGGCCAGCCAGCCTTGGCCCTCCAGCCCTACTATGGGCCATCTCTCCAACGATCTAGAAGACATCACCATGCAGACATTCAGCTGGTATGTGAAACTGTGTCATGTCATGGAGGGTTTCAGCTAGGGATTTCAAGGAAGTAATTTTTTTTAATCTAGGATTTTCTTTATTTTTAACTGACAGCAATTACACATATTTTTGGTATACAGTGCGATGCTTTGCAACGCATAAACCCTGTTGATAATCATCATCAAATCAGGGGAAATTAACATATACATCACCTTGAGCACTTACCATTCCTTCATGATAGGAATATTCAAAATTCCCTCCCCTGGCTCTTTTGAAATATGCAGCTGCATTTTTTTTTCTGTAAACTATAGTCACCCTGTTGGACAATAGGATACCATGGTCGTCTTCCCAACACGTGACCTTTGTGTCATTAGCCAGCATTTCACTGTGTTCCCTTCCCCACAGCCTTCCCTTCTAATTCCTGCTCTACATTTGACTCGGAAACAGACTTTTCTAGGTTCCACATTTGACTGGGATTGTGCTGTATGTGGCCTCCTGTGCCTAGCTTATTTCACTCCATACAGCCACCCCACCACCCTGGGTTCATCCACATGATTGCCCTGACAGAATTTTATCTTTTTATGGCTGTGTAGTATTCCATTGTATATGACGTCTTCTCCATCCACTCATCTGTAGATGACGCAGATTTATTCCATAGCCTGGCTGTTGTGAACAGGGCTGCATTAGCCCTGTACAGGACATCTCTTGGACATACCGATCCCATCTCCTTCAGGTGTACATAGGCAGGAGGCTGCTGGGTCCTATGGCAGTTCTATTTTTAGCTCTTAAAGGGCCCTTCACACTGTTTTCCATTATGGCTGTACTGGTCTGTCTCCACCAGCCGTGTGTATGGGAGTTTCCCCTTCTCTCCACTTCCTCATCACCACTTGGCATGGCGTGTCTTTTTGATAGCCGCCATCCTGACTAGAGTGAGGTGGCGGCTGGCTGTGACTGTGCCTGCATTCCCTGGCGGTCAAGGTGCTCACTATTTTCCATGGGCCTATTGGCCATTTGCATGTCACCCTTTGAAAATGTCCATTCTGGTCTTTTGCCTCCTGGGCCTCCTGAAAGCAACTTCAGAGGCGCCTCACTCTGAATGACGATGACCTCATAAGTGCCTCGCCATTGTCTTTACCCCGTCACACACGGCTGGGTACGAGGTGGGTGCAGATACATGTGTAGGGTGAATGCATGCGTGAGAAGAGGCATGCACAGATGCGTTGGGCCGGTTAGGTGCTTTGAGGAAGGTATTTCACACCAGAGCCCGCTTCCTCTCCCAAACTAGGGTGTCTCTTCATGGGTTATTAGGGGTGGGGGTGGTGAAGAATGCGTAACGTCAGTGTAGACAGCCCAGTGCCTGGTTTAGGGCATGTGTTCTCTGAGTCGTAGTCACTGTTTAACATGTCGGAGACCAAAGTCTGTGTCTTCTTGCCCCAGTTTTTTCCCCCCATGGAGAGACAGGAGTCACATCCTTTCAGATTGCTGAAGCTCCTGAAGGGGTGGCAATCCCCAGGAAAGCCAGAGGGACCAGCAGTGACCCATTCTTCTCTTGTGACATTTAGACGGCAGTTACCAGAGTCCAGATTCCTCAGGGTGTAGCCCGTCTATCATCCCAGAGCCTCACACAGGCCAAGGGTACCCCACACATGGGACATCACCTGTTGACAAGGGAGATAGCTTCCCTTCTGTTCAGCAGTGGGACTAAACAGGTGATGTGAGTCCTCTAGGCCTTTGTGGGACTTGGATAAAAAGGGTTGTGATTGTTGTTGTTGTTGTTGTGTGTGTGTGTGCACACATGCCGAGCTCACGGTCCCTGGGAGAAAGTGATAGCAGAGGCAAGTGATGGCAGGAACAGAGGCTGGAGCTGGGGCATGATGACCTGTGGACCTAGGGGTCTGTTCAAAGCCTCTTCCTCATGGCAACCAACTTGTAAACACAATGTGAAATTTGCCATCGAGAGTGTGTCCCCATTGGGCAAACAGGGATAGGCCAGGGTCCCACTGGATGGTGCCCAGTACCGAGCATTCATCCTAGTGCCATATGGGCAGCCAGCATTTGTGGATGCTTCCGGGAGTCCAGGCAGTGTTCTAACTCATCATACCTCACAGCCACAAATCAGCAGTGAGGATCACTATTCTCTCCATTTCACAGACTAGGAAATAGAGGTACTTAATCTGCTAAGGAACTTGACTGAGGTCACACTGCCAGTATTGGAACCGAGTTAAGCCAATGTGGTCAGCCTCCTGAGTGCATGATGACAGCTTCCTCATTCTACTGCTTTTCCTCTGGAGCCTGGACCCCATGAGGGCTCCTTCTGTCACCAGTGTGACGGTATCATAAAGGGCAGTCCTTGCTGGAGACTGAGGGCAAAGCCCCTTGCAGACGGCCCTGTACCTTGCCCATTGTCAGGGCTCAAGTATGAACTCGGAGGGGCTAACTGAGTGAGCTAGTTAATGAACACGCCCTTGACCTTTCCCTACACAGGGCTCACTTCAAGCCAGGGCCCGAGCCCCACAGCATCCTAGCAAGTGCTGCAGTTGCCATGGTGACGGTGGCAGCAGCCAAGTGAGCGCCTCACTCAGGTGGCCTTGGCAGCTCCCTGGGTGTAGCTGGTTTTGCCTGCTGGTCCTGGGAGCTTAGAAGATAATCACACAGAGCTATAAAAAGTGTGTGCGTTGGGGGGTGGGAGATGGTGTGTTTGCGTATGTATGTTGGAGAAGATTCCCAAGTTTATTTGGGTGTGCCCAGTTAGCAGTATTTGTCAGTAGACTTGTGGGGAAGGTGCCGAGATTGGGGGAGGTGTGTCTTAGGTTCAGAGGATAGTGTGATCACGAATGGGAGGGAGTAGGTACTGGAGGAGGGGATGCATTTGAATGTGCCGGGATTCAGTAGCCCTATTTTTCCCAACCCAAACCTTAAGCAAGTTATTCAGCAAGGGGCCTTCTGGTTTCTGAATGATTTATGGTGAAATCTCACAAAGATCAAAATTGGATCACATTTAGTTAAACATTTCATAGGCTCCTTTATTGGAAAGAATAAACGGATATGAAAATCTGGAGAGATGGGATGCTGGCCATGGGGCCTAGGGATGCCAGAGCCTGTGTGAGTTGGGAAGGAGCAGGTGAGGACCAGCTCCCTCCAAGATCCATGTAGCTCTAGCTTAATTCTCATCCCCCCACCCCAAGTCCTATCTGGTCAGCTGTGCTATGGGGACCTGGTAAGGACTGTTCCTCCAAGGGCTGCCCCTAACACAAAGCAGTAGCAAGCCAAGAAAGAATGAATGAGCACACTGTCCTATGAATGAATGAATGAGAGCATGTAGCCCTATGAATGGATGAATGAATGAATTAGTGACAGCATGAAAGTCTATGAATGAATGAATGAATGAATGGGAGCACACAGTCTCTCATTTCCAGTAGCAAACTCCTCTGCGATAGCCATTCTCTGTCTCCTTATATGGTAGTCCTCTTTACACAAACATGGCTGCACCCATCAGTCTGCTGTGTGGGAGAAGCCTCAGGTAAGGCCATGTGGGAATACACTTGCAGAGTTGAAGCCAGGTCCAGATTGCAAAGCCACATACAGCCCAGCGTGGTCCACAATCCTGCAGTGGCTGAGAGAACTAGAGGGACTCCTGGCTGACTGCATGAGCAGGCTGGGAACAACCCCTTTCCTGCATCCTTAAAGGTAGAAGGAGAAGCTATCTCACCTAGACTTTTCACTATTGGTCCCTTGGAGTGGGGACAGAAAAGGGCAGGGAAGTACACCCAGTGCCATGGTCACTTTGGACTCCATATATTGAAAGCTTAGGTATTACTTCTTTCCCAGAGTCAGAGTCAGGGACGGTCCCTGCTGACCCTGGTCCTGCCCGTACCCCATGTACTGCTCACGACAGCATCAACCAAGCAGTTGTCCCAAGGCAACATGTCTCCTCATTTCATCCTCACATGCGGTAAATGCCAGCCAGCATTGTCCCTGTTTACGCAAGGAAGCTGAGGCACAGAGGTGCTGGGTAAGCTGCTCAGGATAACACAGGAGGGCAATGGTGCTCCTCTTCCAAGCTGCTTTCCCTCTTCAGCCTTCTCATCTGTGAACAGGGTTGCCTGCTGTGACCTCAGGGGCCTGGTTTGAGGAAGAGTGATGTGTGCTCCTTCCAGACTGCAGCTTCATTCAGCCTGAATTCCTGGCTTGTAGACAGCTGAGCCCCACAGTGCCAAGCTCAGGCCTGGCCCCAGGATGGCCTGTCCTAGGGCCTGCAGAATTGTGAATGGATACAGCAGGTCTGTGAATGAATGGGCCAACTGGTTAGTGAGGACCGCAGTCTGGCTGCCGAGGTATAAAGAATGGACGGCAGTCCCCCAGGACTGGCCCAGGTGGCCTAAGAAACCCATACGGAACCTGCTACCAGAATGTACAAGCACGTGCTATCGTAGTGGACAATTATGAAAAGTCCTCTTCTCCTGGGAGTTTACAGGCTGGGCAGGCAGAGGAGAGTTGCACAGAGAAGCCAGAAGAGGGACCATTGCCTGTGGGGCAGACAGAGTAGGCTGGACCATCAGCATGTCCCTGCTGGAGGGAAAGGGCAGGAGAGGATGGCTGCATAGGGAGGATGGGAGATGGGGACAGAGAAGCCAGGGAGCGAGAGACTGGAGCAGGAAGGAGCCCAAGG
Source organism: Peromyscus eremicus (assembly GCF_949786415.1). NCBI lineage: Eukaryota > Metazoa > Chordata > Mammalia > Rodentia > Cricetidae > Peromyscus > Peromyscus eremicus. The sequence goes on from NC_081432.1 coordinate 25,221,569, forward strand.
GATCTGAGGTCTGTGTGTGTGTGTGTGTGTGTGGTGGGGGGGGGGGGTACGGGGTGTCACAGTGCAGAAGCACAGGAGCAGGAAGCCTGGTTGGCAGGGGAGATATAGAGGCTTCAGGGCCTCGGCAGGAGGCCAGAGTTGCTTATGTATAATTTTTGTGAGTAGTTTAAATAAGTATCTCTAATTTAGTAAGTACTTAGAATAGTCTTTAAAATTGAATTATGTTTTTAACATATTCATCTTTTTTTTTTAAAGCAAACCCTTGTACCATTGCCATAGAAAGTCTGGATAGAATGAATAGACCAGAAAAGAATAGAATAGCACATAAAATAAGCACAGAGCAGGGCAATGAGGCGGCTCAAGGGGTAAAGGCTCTTGCCTGACAAGCCTGACTAGGTGAGTTTGATCCCCAGGACCCATGTTAAGGTAGAAAGAACTGACTCCATGAAATTGTCCTCTGACCTCCACATACATACCATGACATGTGTGCCTATACACAAGAGTAATAAACAATAAGTGATGATGATGATAATAATAATAATTTTTTAATGAAAAATAAGCACAAAAGAACCCAGCCTGCCTACTAAGCCCTGCCTGGATTCTGACCCCTGTGGAAGTCTCCGTGCTAAAGGAAAATTCTTGACATGGCTGAGTTAGAGTGCTTGCCTAGCATGCATGAATTCCTGTCTGTAAGCTCCAGTACTGCATAAACCAGTTGTGGCACACCCTGCAATCCAGCACTCCAGAGGTGGAAGCAGAAGGATCAGAAAGTCAAGGTCATCTTTGGCTACCTAGGGAATTCAAGGTCAACCTAGGACACCCGAGACCCTGCCTCGAAAACAGTTTTTAAAAAGAAAAATGATATTCAGTGTTACATTTGCCAGCACTAAAAAAGAGACGTTTTCTCTGGCTCAGAGAGGGCTAGGTGGAACCCAGGGAAGGCATTGTAATCTGTTTGTGATTCGAGGATGTCTACACTTACCGGAGTCACTAAGATTGTGCCCCTGCAGAGGAGTGTATGCATTGACTCTACACCCCTCTGCTGGCCCATCATGGCTCTGGGCTTCTGTCTTGCAGGAAATACCAACAGTATCTTTGCCCTGGACTACATCAGCGGAGCTCTCACCCTGAATGGCCTGCTGGACCGGGAGAACCCCCTGTACAGTCACGGCTTCATCCTGACAGTGAAGGTGAGGTCCACTGGCTGGATACCACACCTCCGGGACACCTGTGGAACCTGAGGCCACCCCTAGCAGTTTGGAGGACAGTCAGGAGGGGACTGGTGGTTATAAATGCTAGTCTGCCTGGCATTTCACACATGCCACAATGCCTGCCCTGGCTGGAACTTCTATTCCCCTTCTAGGGGTGATGCTCCCCAGCTTAGCCAACAGCAGGTTGTAGAGGAAGGGATAGGAGCTTGGGGTCCCTACCTGGAAGGTGTGGAAAAGATGCCAGCACTGTCCCTTACAGCTACCTGCCACTCATGGCCAGTTTTAATAGAAATCAATGGCTTGCTGAGCCGTTCCCTGGGAAGGCTATTTAGGGAATGGATCCTGATGGGGGAAGGTACAAGGGGCTGCCAAGTCCCAGGCATAAAGCAGTAGGGGAAGGGACCAAGATAGACAAGAGGCCTTGAGAAAAATCTGCATGAAAGGGTGGAGCATGGGCTGGCCTTGCTTGGACCCCCTTGGCCTTGAGAAGTCCTGAGATAGCTGTGGACCTCTTGACTCTCATGGTTCACCAGCTTCTTCCTCTCTCCTGGGTTCAGGGATGAGTCTGCCAGGGAGACATGTAAACAAAGTATCCCACACTTACACTCAGCCCCAGGTCTTCTTCATATTTTGCTTCCTCCCAACGAGGCCAAGAAGGTCTGCTCCAGAGGAAGAGAGACCACCCCTTCACCCAGTACCACCACCGCCTCACCTGGGGCCCCTGAGTTCAGCATTCCCACCTTCATACAAAATGTTAGGTGAATGTGCCAGTTGAGCTGGGCACCTCTATCTCTGGGCCTGGTGGCAGACACTATCCAGGTCTCCCTCAGAGTGTCTGGAACAATGTCTGGGGTCAGAACCAGGAAATGAGGACTTTGGGACCTGAGGCTCTGGACCCCTAGACATCTAGATCCTTTCTGCATCTCACTTAGACAGTGGAGGCAAGGTTAAGTCTTGCTCTGTCAGTATCACATAGGAGAAGGACTGATTCTACCATCTGCCAAGCTGGGTAGACTCTCCCTGAACCACTCAGTGGGTGGTGACATCTGTCTGGTCCTCCTGTCCACCTCCTAGACGGTTCCAGAATCCCATTTCCTGAGTTTGAGACCATTCAGTTCATTCTTCCTGGTACAAATTATGTCACCTCTCTGAGCCTCAGTGTCCTTACCTGTGACATGGAATGCAGAGGATGGAACCATCTTCCTGGGGCCATGGTGGGGATTTAATGGGACAATTCACACTGATACACATGATCTAGTGCCGAGAATGTCCTGAATGGGTAACAGCTGTTTCTGTGACCATGAATACTTTCCTCTGTCTGCAGGGCACTGAGCTGAATGATGACCGAACCCCGTCAGATGCCACCGTCACCACCACCTTCAACATCCTGGTTATTGACATCAATGACAACGCGCCGGAGTTCAACAGCTCTGAGTACAGCGTGGCCATCACCGAGCTGGCACAGGTCGGCTTTGCCCTCCCTCTCTTCATCCAGGTGGTAGACAAGGATGAGGTGAGTCGCTGGAGCACGTGGAACATCCACGTTCTCCGCTCTGACTGGCTGGGGCAGCACTGGGATGGGTACCAGGAGTCTCTGGGATTCTGGGTCCTTGGTGGGAAAATAGAAAAAGCCATCATTGTGCGCCTTCCCCTGCTGTGTGGGAGTGTCTACGCTGTCATAGGCTGTCGTCTACACCCTGGGAAAACACCTGTGCACACACTTCCAATGTGTGACTACACACACACACACACACACACACACACACACACACACACATACACACACACACGCTATGCATGAGAAGCTCAGAATGAAGTCCTTTCTAGGTTTCTGAGGAATAGTGATACCTAAGGAACAAGAAACACCTGTACCTGTGTAGCATCCAAGGCCCTGGGATCAGAGGCCATGAGTGATCAGCTGAAGAGAGGTGTCCCTGGGCTAGAGGATCAAGAAGGCTCTCTGGGGAGAGGGGTCTTGAACTGAGCAAAGGCATGCAGGAAGACTAGTGGCCCAGAGAGGCCCAGAGGCAAGAACTTGTAAGCAGACAGCAGAGCAGGTTGTGACCCACATAGGCAAACCCAAAATGCAAGGTTTGGACTGGAATAGAAGCAAGAGAGTTGGGAATTGATCTTGGAGACAGCACAGGTTCTGTGCCCAAGGGACCTGAGGGTAAGCCCTCATTGACTAGCTCTGTGGCCTAGGGGGCATTAATGATCCTATCAGAGCATCCCCTGCTCATGTGTCTAGGAAGAAAGAATGAGACTGTACCTGCCCAACTCTGCTGTGGTAACAAGTTAGCCCTAAGGCACAAGCCCATTCTGACAGGTTACCAGCTGGGAGTACTGCTCTGGATGGGCATTAGCGGACTCCATCAGCAGTTCTTAGACAGGTGCAGGGGGATGCTGGAGAGCTGTAGGGCCAAGACCAAGTGCTCTGTGCTGTATCCCAGAATGCCCTGGGCGCCTGCTTGCCACTAGCTGGTCAGCCAGAGTGAGTCTCAGGTCCCCACCTTACTGCCTGAGGGCTTCGGAACATGGAGAAACAGCTAAACCCATGTCTGTCCCAGAGGACGTGATCCCAGCAGAGGAAGAAGGAACATTCAGGGGACTTGGCCTAAGCCTTCCATGAAGACCCTGGCCACCCTCGCTGATCCCCAAGCTGCAGCTCTCCAATGCAGAGAGCCCTGGCCTGGTTCAACACAGATGTCAGGAAGTCATCAAGGTTACCCTCACCCTGAGGGTTTCTGCAGGCTGCAAGCCTGCCTGCGGTGTCTTTCAGGATGTTATAGTGGCTAGTTTTCTGTTACTGAGACAAAATACCAGAGAAAAATGACTCAAGGAAGAAGGGATTTACTTGGCCTCACTGTCTGAGGGTCCATCATATTGGCTGCAAGAGGGAGGCAACTAAGCCACATTGTGTCTGAGGCTAGGGAGCAGAAAGAGATGAACACTGGCCCTCAGCTCACTTTCTCCTTTTTATTCAGTAAATCCTATCAGGTTGACAGTGACAGTTAACTAATGCATGTGGGTGGGTGTTGGCTCTCAACCTGCCTTTGGTGACCACCCCACCTAGGATAGCCAGTGACAAGCCCTGAGGCTAGGGACACTTGGAGCAATGGGGGGGGGGGTTCCCCTCCATTCTATCATTTTTCTCCACAGAGGTGAGCATGTCTCTGATAGTTGAGGACTTGCACTTGCCTCCACTCAGGGTCCTGCTCTTCCAGGGCCCAGTGACACACAGAGAGGACCAACAAGGACAGGCAGCCCAGAGACTCTCTGAGGCCATCGGGCCACGCTCCTGTCTCTGTTAGGCTCCACCTGTGGCCAGGCTCAGCCCTCAGTGAGAGGGATACAAGCCTCACTTCTACATGGCTGTTCAGCACCATCTCTCTGGCTACCCTCAGAACCCAGAGGGGCTCAGGTGTAGCACGAATCTTAAAAGGTCTTATTAATAAAAACAAACCCGAAGCCAGGTATTGGGGTGAACGCTAAATGATCAGAGAAGCAGAACAAGCCACATCCAACCTCACCTCGCCAATTCCTCAGCTGATCTTGTTTCCTCAGACTGAAAGCCTCTGAGTCCTCATCTGAATGCATCTCAGCTGAACTGCTGCTAAAAGCTAAAAGCTTAAAAAGGCTCTAGTTCCTGGTCCTCACATCTTATATACCTTTCTGCTTCCTGCCATCACTTCCTGGGATTAAAGGCGTGTGTCACCATGCCTGGCTGTTTCCAGCGTGGCTTTGAACTCACAGAGATCCTGACGAATCTCTGCTTCCGGAATGCTAGGATTAAAGGCGTGTGCTACCACTGCCTAAACCTATGTTTAATATAGTGGCTGTTCTGTTCTCTGACCCCCAGATAAGTTTATTGAGGTGCACAATATATCAACCACACTTAGGTCTGGCCAGAGAACAGCATTCAAGGCCAGGACTCTGTTACCAAAGAAGAGCACGTGACCCAGGCTAAGGGCTCAGGTGCACAAGCTGGAAGAAGAGTCACAGGTTGCAACACAGTGTCCAGAATCCGGAACAAAATACACTTCTTAGTACAACCAGGCAACTGTCTGAGCCAATGTCCTACTGAGCATTGATGCCTGAGTTCAAGGTGACTTTGGATTTGTGGCAGAAAAACATTTTCACAAAGCAAGTTATTTGAATCTTTATTTATTTATTCACTGGCCTGAATCTGTAAGTCAGAGGTCAACTTTGGGGAGTCAGTTCTCTCCTTCCACAATATAGTTTCCAAGACTTGAACACAGTTCATCAGCCTCGGTGGCAAGTACCTCCACTGGCTAAGCCACAGGCCGTCTTGGGCTGTCCCCACAGTTGTGGTGACATAGTGGTGACATGGTGGTCACATGTGGTCACACAATGTTTCAGCCTCCTCAAATCCTGACTGGTAGTCCCCCTGGTGGGTCTGAAGGCGCTAGGGTCTACAGGATGCAAGATCCACAGGCCACGGCCAAAGTGGGTTTGATGAACAGGCCTTCAGCGTCTCACACCCTATCCAGAGCTCTGTGGACAGAGACATGCATTGCTCAATATCTGCCCCGTGGATGCCGAGCACAGTGGAAGATGGGCTTCTTCTTCTGGGCTAGGTCCAGAGGCTGCCTGGGGCAGGCTGACCTCAACAGTCCACTACAGGGCAGTAGAGGGTGGAGACGAAAACAGGAAAGAGGGGAGCAGGAAGCAGGTGACCTCTGTGTGGGACCTTGGTGGTGATGCTTCCTACTTAGGATGTTAATTTATCTCAGAAGGGATAGATATACCTCCAGTGCCTCCCGGATCCAAGCTTCAGCAGGGCCCATCACTGTCCCTCGGGCTTCAGTGCGCCATACCCCACAACCCAGGGGCTAGAAAGTGGTCCTTGCTAGTCCCAAGGAGTCCCGGCATTGTCTCCAGGTGATCTCCTTACCTGTGCCAGTCTATAGAAAACTCACAGAAGGCCGGGAAGAAAGAGCAGCTTCAGTGGGCTGGAGTCATCAGCAGCCGCCTTTTGTCCTGTGTGACAGTTGAGAGGCAAATAGATGATTGGGATGCAGATGTGGGGGTGAGGACAGGAAGAGGAAAGGCAGCCGCCCAGAAGTCAGCCTTGGTGGGGACCCATCCCCGCTTCACATGAAAGGCTGCCTCAGCTCCACTCTCACTCCCTCTGCAATTTCAAGTGCCCTACCCCCAGAGCTCTGGGGGTGCCACGGTAGAGAGGGGTCTGCTCACTCCCAGCCCCAGGCTTTCTCCAGGACAATCCTCTGTGGGCTAGCCTGCAGCCTCGGGCCTCTCCCTCAGCTGAGGGTTCCTTGGAGGCCAGCAGCTTCCGCTGACCTCAGCTACTCTTCCACACAGACCCCAGGAGGCTGTCTGTGTGAGCATCCTCCTCTGGGGGAAGGGGGGGGGGCTGTCAAACTGACAGAGGGGTATGGTGAGACCACTCCCCCCACCCCACCCCTGCACGCCTCCCCTGCTTCACCTAATCCTCTGGATGCTGTCTCACCTACTCTGTACTTCTGTGGGACCTTGCCAGTTCACCCATGTGGAAACTGACAGCAGCCCATGCCGGCTGCGTTCTTCAGTTTGTCCAAAGAACCGCTTCGTGTGTGTGTGTGTGTGTGTGTGTGTGTGTGTGTGTGTGTGTGTGTGTGTTTGAGACAGAGTCTTACTATGTAGCCCAGCGGGCCTGGAACCAGTGACCCTCCTGCCTCTGCTTCTCAGGGGCTAGGAGTATAGGAGTGGGTGTGAGTTCCTCCAAGCCATCCCAGAGCGCCTACAGGGTAAATCTGCTGTTCCGAGGACAGTGGCCCTCAGCACCCTGCCAGAACTATCAGGCCCTGCGTCACACAGATAGCATGTTCTTAGTGACTTCTTTATTCCTCTTCTTTTTGCTACAACAAAACACCCGATGAAAACCATTTTAAGGAAGGCTCACAGTTGGAGGAGACAGCCCATTAGGGCAGGGACGCGTTATGGTGGCAGAAGCCTCAGGAAATGGTCACACTGTCAGGTGCTCTACTCCTTTCCATTCAGTCCCAGGCCTAAGGCCATAGGATGGTGCCACCCAGCACGAGTGTGAGTCCTCACACCTCGGCTAAGCCAATCCAGAAACTCCCTCACAGACACACCCAGAAGTTTGTCTTGAGATAGTGTTCCTATGAAGCTGGTGTTGGCCTTGAACTTGAGATCTCAGGCATGCCCCACCACACCCAGCTGCAATTCCGTGGACCTAAGTACTGCCTCCACTGAGAGGAGCCAGGAGGAGACAGGGTGTGGAGGCTTCCAGTACCACACATCATATACTCTCCTGGACCTGGCCCTCTGTGGCTCTCCCCTACCTACCCCCTCCCAGGCAATCCCTGCCCTTTTACATTTGGTGCCATCCAGAATACCTCACACAGGTAGGATAAGAGAGCCAACAGGTTCAAGATCAAAATAAGGGCCCCGGAACAAGGTTGCTCTTCCAACTCTGGTTCTACCCCTTTGGCTCTGGGTGACCACAGATACCTCACAGAATTGCTCTGAGGGAAAATAAGTTCACACGTACATTTAGAACAGGGCCTGCCCCATCTCAACTCCCACTAAAATGTGATTTTTTTTTTTTTTTTTTTTTACCCTTGTCAGAAAAGAAAGATTCAGAGACGTTAAGGGGCTTGCCCAAGGTCACACAGCAAATGGATTGCAGTTTGGATGAAATGTGACCTTGGTCTCCCAATTCTGGATTTCCTACCTGTGTCTCAGGGCTCCTTATTTGGAGATGTGGCTGCCCATTCTCCCTGACCGACCCCTCTTCCCCAAACTCAGTTGCTGTCCACCTCTATACTGCTGCTGGGCAGATGCCGTGGAACATAGAAGCAAGTGGGCACATCTTGAAGAAGACAGACGGGAGGAAGGGTGGGCTCTGCCTGGGCTTTAAACAGAAGCAAGAACCTCTGTCCTCATAGGCCCTCTTCAAGAGGCTGGTGGCCTCCAGCGGCAGAGGGAGGACCCCGGGGGAACACAGGGGTAAGAATTCAGTCACAGAGCTTAGGCTGGAACGCCCTGTATAACCAGTTCAAATACTTGGCCCCACGGAATGGTGGGTCCTCCCAGCATCTCATGACAGGCAGGGTGGGGGGTGGGGTGGAAGGGAGCTGGGAGAAGAAAAGGAACCTGTGCCAGATAGGTGACCAGGGACACGTCTGGCAGAAATGTGTTCTTATTTCAGGCAAATGACACGATTAATTTGTTTGAGGGGCATAAGGAGAGGAGGAAAAAAAAAAAAAGAAGAAGAAGCCAAATTACCCACCTCTCCAAGGAAAAGACATCACCACCATATAATAAAGGAAAGAGGATGGTAGGGAGGAGATTCCAAAATGCTGGGTTGGTGAGGGATGGGGGTGTGTGAATAGGTCCTTCTGCTAATCTCAGAGGCCTATGTTTATTCATCACTGTGATTTTTCATTCCACATGTGTTCTAGGCCTGTCGGAGAACCGCAGGACAGCCTTGTATTTATTTACATCCACGTTCCCATTTGTTCCTGTTAGTGGGTTTGTCCAGGCTACATTCCTCTGTGCACCCCCCCCCCCCAAGCACTGTGAAGGCTGTGTTCTTGCTATGTGGTTCCTCTGACACCTCTGGCACTCCGCCTTCTGGCCCAGGAGTTTCTACGCTATAGAGGCAGGCAGGCGCCCTGGCCCTCTGAGGCACCCAGACCTGAGATGAAGAAATGACTGTGTGTTTATTCTCACTAATGTGAGCTCTTCTGTTATGGTTCTAAAGGCAGTGTCTGTGACTTTGACCTCAAGAAAAACCTCTGATATTTTCGTTACCACTTTACTGGGGTCCCAGGAATCTCAAAATCCTATTTACACCCAACCCTGCTTTGAAATCATAGCGTAATGGCAGCTCTGTCTCTAAATATCCTTGCTGAATGAATTCCAAAGCACACATATGACCGCACTGCCACTTTAAAAGTACTTGGATAACTGTTTCAAAGTAGTCAGTTGACTTGGTGTGCCCTGTAGTTTTTATCTTATGCAATTAAAAGCACCCTGAGAGGGTAGGGATGCGGCTCTGTTGTTAAGAGTACCCGACTACCATGCATGAGGCTCTGGGTTCGAGTCTCAACATATTCACAGACAATAGAGATCCTATCAAAAAAAAAAAATCTAAGGAGACCAGTCAGCTTGGGCAGGCTTCCGGAAGGATCCATAGCATAAAAAGAGGATAAATAAGTCCTTCCTGAGTCTTCACTACCTACAACCTTCCCACCACCTACCTCTCTCCCTCCCTTCCTCTCCCTCTCCAGCCCTACTCTTAGCAAGGTTTTTTGTTTTGTTTCCTTTTCTGTTTTTCTTTGGTTGGCCAAGTCTGGCTCTCTCTCAGGCTTGAGTCCAGTCAGCACTCTGAGCCACTCGCTGGGTGGAACCAAGACTCTTGGTCCCTGTCACCCATTCGGCTGAGTATCCATCACTTAGACCACTCTCCCGCTGGGTCCTGTAGGAAGGATGGTGTCTCCCCAACGTGTAGTTTGTGGCGGACACAGTAGGAACACAACCTTGCCCCTTGGTAAAGTAACTGCAGCTACCCTGAGTTCAATGGTCTAAGCCACTTTTTTTTTTTTTTTTTTTTTTGAAAATGAACTCTAATAGCAAAGAAAAGGGACTCGAGGCCAGGCTGCCAATGGTACAAGGGTTGTCACTGTGAGTGTGTGGCCATCCATTGTCTAGCCACCCCTCCCCCCAACCCTTCTAGGCAAGTAACTAAGATGTAGCTGGAAATCACTCACCCCCTGGGCCACCCCTACGAAATAGGAAGGAAGTAGGAGATGATGCCTCCGGGGTCCCCTGCCTCTCACACAGCTATGAGAAGGAGCAGGGGAGAGAGGCCTCTGGTCCAGGGAGAAACCGAGGCAGCAACTTCTGCTTACATGTCCTGGTCCCTCCCCCAAGATTGAGGCTCTCCAGGAAAAGATCTGTTGCCTCCAATGCCCATCAGTTCTAGAAGGGAGGCCCCAGGAACAGGACAGCCCTGTCTGCATTTCCCATTAATTTCTCCCCAGTTGCCTTTGTGGAGGCTCTTCTTGCTGTGATTGTGATTATTGGGATTTTCCTGGCTTTGGCTGCATCCTCGCATCCCCCACTGTGTG